>NC_057807.1:713036793-713352299 GCF_018294505.1 Triticum aestivum
TGTTAGATTGTTTACCTTGTCGTTATGGCTAGTTCTCCTATCCTTATTATTACTCCCAAACATGAAATTCTCAATTTTAAGCAAAGGGAGGGAGAGAATTTAAAAGATGCTTGGCATAGAATTTGCAATGCTCAAAATAAATCTACTAGGAAGCTTTCTACTTCCGTTCTTCTTCGCAATTTTTATGTGGGCATTACCCCTTGGAATAGATGTGTTCTTGATACCATTGCCGGAGGGGATTTCTTGAATAGCCACACGTTTGAAGCTTATAAAGCTATGATAGATTTGTTTGGCCCTCCACCTCTTTTGGTTAATGGAACTGTTTTAACTTTGGAACATGTTATGCAATGTCTTGAGATCATTGAAAATAAAATTGCCACTGTTGAGTTAATTGAAAACTTGGATAAAAAGATTCATAATCAAATTACCCAATATGGATCTAGGGTTGGGGTTACTTTGAAAAATCTTAAAGAGAAAGAACCTATAGTTAATGAAAAAATAGATCTAGATTCTGCAAGAATTGGTAAACTTGAGGATATCATTACTAACTTAGGTTCTGCGTTTTCCTCCATGAAAAACACTCCAAAACCCCCTACCAAAACTGCCAAGTTTATTTATGTTCCTAAAAATAAGGGTGAATCTTCTAGTAAGGAAGATGCGGATCTCAAATCCATGATTGTTGATCCCGATTGTCTATCTATCATTGAGAAACCTTTTGCTACAAACGAAGTTCTTGAATTTTTTCCTAAAGGTTTTATAATTACTAAAAAGGGAGAAAACCCTGAGGATTATAATTGCTCTACTTATGAATCAAGTGCCAAACATGGCACCACTTAGATCTATCTTCGCGTTTATGCCTAGCTAGGGGCGTTAAACGATAGAGCTAGTTGGGAGGCAACCCAATTTTCTTTATGTTTTTTTGTTTTTGTTCCTGTTTAGTGTTAAATTTTGTTTCTACTTTCTGTTTAGATGTGTTTTCATGTTATATTTAGTGTTTGTGCCAAGTAGAACCTATAGGATAACCTATGATATGAGTTGATTTGATTCTGCTGAAAAACAGAAACTTTGCGCTCACGAGAAAAAATTCAATAAATCACACGAACGAGCTTTTGCATTGATTCTTTTTGATGATGTTCAATAAGCAAATGTTTTAGGACGTCCTATTTTGGTAGGATTTTTGAGGTTCCAGAAGTTTGCGTTAGCTATAGATTGCTACAGACTATTCTGTTTTTGACAGATTCTGTTTTTCGTGTGTTGTTTACTTATTTTGATGCATCTATGGCTAGTATGTAAGGGTATGAACCATAGAGAACTTGGAATACAGTAGGTTTAACAAAAATTTAAATAAAGAATTAGTTCATTACAGTACCTTATGTGGTGGTTTTGTTTTCTTTCACTAACGGAGCTTATAAGATTTCCTGTTGAGTTTTGTGTTGTGAAGTTTTCAAGTTTTGGGTAAAGATTTGATGGACTATGGAATAAAGGGTGGCAAAAGCCTAAGCTTGGGGATGCCCAAGGCACCCCAAGATATTCAAGAATAGCCAAAAGCCTAAGCTTGGGGATGCCCCCGGAAGGCATCCCCTCTTTCGTCTTCGTTCATTGGTAACTTTACTTGGAGCTATATTTTTATTTGCCACATGATATGTGTTTTGCTTGGAGCGTCGTGTATTATATTGGTCTTTGCTTGCTAGTTTACTACAATCATCCTTGCTGTAACACACCTTTTGGGAGAAGCCTATTTGCTTGGGATTTGATAGAATACTCTATGTGTTTCACTTATATCTTTTGAGCTTGATAGTTTTTGCTCTAGTGCTTCGCTTATATCTTTTAGAGCATGGCGGTGGATTAATTTTGAAGAAATTGCTAGTTTCTCTTGCTTCACTTATATTATTCTGAGAGTATCTTAGAACAGCATGGTATTTGCTTTGGTTATTAATTGGTCCTAGAATGATGAGCATCCAAGTTGGGTATAATAAAAACTATCATAGGAAGTGAATTGGATGCTATGATCAACTTGATACTTGATGATTGTTTTGAGATAGGGAGGTAGTGATATTAAAGTCATGCTAGTTGGGTGATTATAAATTTAAAGAATGCTCGTGTTGAAGTTGGCAAGTCCCGTAGCATGCACTTATGGTTAAAATTGTGTAACAAATTTGAAGCATGAAGTGTACCTGGCTTGTGCATCCTTATGAGTGGCGGTCGGGGACGAGCGATGGTCTTTTCCTACCAATTTATCCCCCTACGTTGCATGCGCGTAGTTCTTGGTTTTTGATGACTTCTAAATTTTTGCAACAAGTATATGAGTTCTATTGACTAATGTTGAGTCCATGGATTATACGCACTTTTACCTTTCCGCCATTGCTAGCCTCTTCGGTACCGTGCATTGCCCTTTCTCACCTTGAGAGTTGGTGCAAACTTCGCCGGTGCATCCAAACCCCGTGATATGATACGCTCTATCACACATAAACCTCCTTATATCTTCCTCAAAACAGCCATCATACCTACCTATTTATAGCATTTCCATAGCCATTCCGAGATATATTTCCATGCAACTTTCCACCGTTCCGTTCATCATCATCATGACATACGTTACTTTTGTCATATTGCCATTGCATGATCATGTAGTTGACGTCGTATTTGTGGCAAAGCCACCATGCATAATTTTTTATACATGTCACTCTTGATTCATTGCACCATCCCGGTACACCGCCGGAGGCATTCATATAGAGTCATATCTTGTTCTAGTTTCGAGTTGTAATTCATATGTTGTAATCAATAAAAGTGTGATGATCATCATTATTAGAGCATTGCCCAAAAAGAAAAAAAAGAAAGGCCAAAAAGAAAAAAATAGGCCAAAAGAAAAAAAAAAAAAAAAGAAAAAAAAAAAAGAAAAAAGAAAAAGAGAAAAAAGAAAATAAATAAAAGGGCAATGCTACTATCTCTTTTTCCACACTTGTGCTTCAAAGTAGCACCTTGTTCTTTATTGAGTCTCATATATTGTGCTTCAAAGTAGCACCATGTTCTTCATGTAGAGAGTCTTATAGGTTGTCACTTTCTTATACTAGTGGGAATTTTTCATTATAGAACTTGGCTTGTATATTCCTACGATGGGCTTCCTCAAATGCCCTAGGTCTTTGTGAGCAAGCAAGTTGGATGCACACCCACTAGTTTTCTTTTGTTGAGCTTTCATTCATTTATAGCTCTAGTGCATCCGTTGCATGGCAATCCCTACTCCTCATGTTGACATCAATTGATGGGCATTCCCATAGCCCGTTGATTATCCTCGTCAATGTGAGACTTTCTCCTTTTTTGTCTTCTCCACACAATCCCCAATCATTATTCTATTCCACCCATAGTGTTATATCCATGGCTCACGCTCAAGTATTGCGTGAAGGTTGAAAAAGTTTGAGATTATTTAAGTACGAAACAATTGCTTGGCTTGTCATCGGGGGTATAGAAGTTGGGAACATCTTTGTGTGACAAAAATGAAGCATAGCCTAACTATATGATTTTGTAGGGATGAACTTTCTTTAGCCATGTTATTTTGAGAAGACATGATTGCTTTTATTAGTATGCTTGAAGTATTGCTATTTCTTTTGTCAATATGAACTTTTATCTTGAATCATTTGGATCTGAACATTCATGCCATAATAAAGAAAATTATATTGAGAATTATGCTAGGTAGCATTCCACATCAAAAATTCTGATTTTATCATATACCTACTCGAGGACGAGCAGGAATTAAGCTTGGGGATGCTTGATACGTCTCCAACGTATCTATAATTTTTGATTGTTCCATGCTATTATATTACCTGTTTTGGATGTTTATGGGCTTTATTTTATACATTATTATCATTTTTGGGACTAACCTACTAACCGGAGGCCCAGACCGTATTGCTGTTTTTTTTGCCTATTTCAGTATTTCGAAGAAAAGGAATATCAAACGGAGTCCAAACGGAATGAAACCTTCGGGAGCGTGATTTTTGGAACGAACGTGATCTAGAGGACTTGGAGTGCACGTCAAGAAACATCCGGAGCCTCCACGAGATAGGAGGGCGCCCCCCTATAGGGCGTGCCCCCTGTCTCGTGGGCCCCTCGGGCGTCCACCGACGTACTTCTTCCTCCCATATAAGCCTACGTACCCCGCCAGGGAACAACCACAATACAATTTCCACCGCCGTAACCTTCTGTATCCGCGAGATCCCATCTTGGAGCCGTCGCCGACGTTCTGCTGGAGGGGGAATTCACCACGGAGGGCTTCTACATCAACACCATAGCACTTCCGATGAGTTGTGAGTAGTTTACCACAGACCTTCGGGTCCATAGTTATTAGCTAGATGGCTTCTTCTCTCTTTTTGGATCTCAATACAATGTTCTTCCCCTCTCTTGTGGAGAACTATTCGATGTAATCTCTTTTTGCGGTGTGTCTATCAAGATCCGATGAATTGTGGGTTTATGATCAGATTTATCTATGGATAATAATTGAATCTTCTCTGAATTCTTTTATATGATTGAGTTATCTTTGCAAGTCTCTTCGAATTATTGGTTTGGTTTGGCCTACTAGATTGATCTTTCTTGCCATGGGAGAAGTGCTTAGCTTTGGGTTCAATCTTGCGGTGTTCTTACCCAGTGACAGAAAGGGTTGCAAGACACATATTGTATTGTTGCCATCGAGGATAAAAAGATGGGGTTTATATCATATTGCTTGAGTTTATCCCTCTACATCATGTCATCTTGCTTAATGCATTACTCTGTTCTTATGAACTTAATACTCTAGATGCATGCTGGATAGCGGTCGATGTGTAGAGTAATAGTAGTAGATGCAGGCAGGAGTCGATCTACTTGTTGCGGACGTGATGCCTATATACATGATCATGCCTAGATAATGTCATAATTATTCGCTTTTCTATCAATTGCTTGACAGTAATTTGTTCACCCACCGTAATACTTATGCTCTTGAGAGAAGCCACTAGTGAAACCTATGGCCCCTGGGTCTATCTTTTATCATATTTGCTTCCAATCTACGTTTATTTGCATCTTTATTTTTTGCATCTATATTATAAAATACCAAAAAAAATATTTATCTTATCATATTATCTCTATTAGATCTCACTTTCGCAAGTGGCCGTGAAGGGATTGACAACCCCTTTGTCGCATTGGTTGCGAGTTCTTTGGTTGTTTGTGTAGGTTCGTGGGACTTGTTGAGAAGCCTCCTACTGGATTGATACCTTGGTTCTCAAAAACTAAGGGAAATACTTACGCTGCTGTGCTGCATCACCCTTTCCTCTTCAAGGAAAACCAACGCAAGCTCAAGACGTAGCACAAGGGTAACTAGTTCATATCACATGATCATATAAAGCTTATTTTCTCCGCACTAATAAGTCATACATATTTAGAGAGCATTTTTTATTGCTTGCAACATGACAACTTACTTGAAGGATCTTACTCAATCCATAGGTAGGTATGGTGGACTCTCATGGCTAAACTGGGTTTCAAGGATATTTGGAAGCACAAGTAGTATCTCTACTTGGTGCAAGGAATTTGGCTAGCATGAGGGGGAAAGTCAAACTCAACATGTTGGACGATCCATGACAATATACTTTAACTGAGATGTGAGAAAACATAACCATTACGTTGTCTTCCTTGTCCAACATCAACTCTTTAGCATGTCATACTTTAATGAGTGATCACAATCATAAAAGATGTCCAAGATAGTATATTTATATGTGAAAACCTCTCCTTCTTTATTACTTCCTATTAATTGCAACGATGACCAAAACTATGTTTGTCAACTCTCAACAACTTTTAAGCCTCATACTTTCTATATGTGAAGTCATTACTATCCATAAGATCAATATGAACTCTTTTATTTCTTTTTATTTTTTAAGATCATGGCAAGATAGCAAAGCCCTTGACTCAACACTAATCTTTATTATATATAACTCACGGACTCGGTTACATAGAAGGATCACAAAGCAAAACTCAAAACTAATTCAAACCAAAACTTTATTCTACTAGATCTAGATATTATCAAAAGGATCAAACTAAGTAAAACGGTAAAGATAGGAGTGTGATGGTGATACCATACCGGGGCACCTCCCCCAAGCTTGGCAATTGCCAAGGGGAGTGCCCATACCCATGTGATTATGTCCTCGGAGGTGATGAAGGCGGAGTTGTTGATGATGGTGGATAATCGCACATCGAGCGTAAAAGCTCCTCCAACTTGCGGATAATGCCCTTGAGTGCGACGATATGATCCTTCAACAAAATATTTTCCTGTGTGAGATGCTTGTTTTGTATGTGAGCTAACTCAATCATCTTGAAAGCTTCAATCTCAGTTGGTTAAAGAGGTTAGGTAAAGGTTGAGGGATGTTTTCTTCTTTTGCCGCCGGAGCTTGATCCTCCATGGCCTTCTTGATCCCTTCATCCTTGTTGATCTCCTCCGGTTCTTCTCTTTTCAGCTCTATCTTCAATAGCCAAGCATCCTTGTCTTCATTGTTGGAGGAGGGTGACATCATGATGCTCTAGATCTGTCAGAAAAATAGCTCGAAACAAAGACAGAAGATTTTTGCATGATACATTGGTCAAAACTTTCGGGAGATTATATAATGAATTTTTACAGACCGAAAAAAGTAACATGCAAGAAAACGGGGTCCGGGAGGCACACAAGGTGCCCACGAGGCAGGGGCGCGGCCAGTAAGGGTGGGCGAGCCCTCCACCCTCGTGGAGGCCTCGTGTCCTTCCCGGATTACTTCTTTCTTCCCTAAATTCTTAAATATTCCAAAACGGAGAAAATTTGCCATTAGAACTATTTTGGAGTTGGTTTGCTTACCGTACCACATACCTATTCCTTTTCGGAGTCTGAAACATTCTGGGAAGTGTCCCTTATGTATTCCTCCAGGGTTATTGTTTTGATAATATTAGTTTCAACATTTATAGGATTACTTGAGATATAATGTTTGATTCTTTGACCGTTCACCACCTTCGGATTTGTGCCTTCAAAGTTGTTGATTTTTATGGCACCGGAACGATAGACCTCTTCGATAATGTAAGGGCCTTCCCATTTAGAGAGAATTTTTCCTGCAAAAAATCTTAAACGAGAGTTGAATAGCCACACATAATCACCTACATTAAACTCACGTTTTTGTATCCTTTTGTCATGCCATATTTTAACTTTTTCTTTAAACAGCTTGGCATTCTCATAGGCTTGGGTTCTCCATTCATCAAGTGAGCTAATGTCAAATAACCTCTTCTCACCGGCAAGTTTGAAATCATAGTTGAGCTCTTTAATGGCCCAATATGTCTTATGTTCAAGTTCAAGAGGTAAGTGACATGCTTTTCCATAAACCATCTTATACGGAGACATACCCATAGGATTTTTATATGCATTTCTATAGGCCCATAATGCATCATCAAGTTTCTTGGACCAATTCTTTCTAGATCTATTAACAGTCTTTTGCAAAATTAATTTGAGCTCTCTATTCTCAATTCTACTTGACCACTAGACTGTGGGTGATAAGGAGATGCAATTCTATGATTAACATCATACTTAGCAAGCATTTTACGGAAAGCACCATGAATAAAATGTGAACCACCATCAGTCATGAGATATCTAGGGACTCCAAACCTCGAAAAATAACTTCTTTAAGCATCTTAATAGAGGTGTTATGATCAGCACTACTAGTTGGAATAGCTTCTACCCACTTAGTAACGTAATCAACAGCAACTAAAATATGTGTGTATCCATTGGAGGCAGGAAAAGGTCCCATATAATCAAAGCCCCAAACATCAAATGGTTCAATAACAAGAGAATAATTCATAGGCATTTCTTGACGTCTACTAATATTACCAATTCTTTGACATTCATCACAAGACAAGACAAACTTACGGGCATCTTTGAAGAGAGTAGGCCAATAAAAACCGGATTGCAATACCTTATGTGCAGTTCTATCTCCAGCATGGTGTCCTCCATATGGTTCGGAGTGACACTTGCGTAGGATCTGTTCCTGTTCATGCTCAGGTACACAACGTCTGATAACACCATCTACTCCTTCTTTATAAAGGTGTGGGTCATCCCATAAGTAATGTCTTAAATCATAAAAGAACTTTTTCTTTTGCTGGTATGTGAAACTAGGTGGTATAAATTTAGCAACAATGTAATTAGCATAATCAGCATACCATGGAGCAATACGAGAAGCATTAATGACCGCTAATTGTTCATCAGGGAAGCTATCATCAATAGGGAGTGGGTCATCAAGAACATTTTCTAACCTAGACAAGTTGTCCGCAACGGGGTTCTCAGCTCCCTTTATATCAATAATATGCAAATCAAATTCTTGGAGCAAGAGGACCCATCTAATAAGTCTAGGTTTAGCATCTTTCTTTTTCATAAGATATTTAATAGCAGCATGATCAGTGTGAATAGTTACTTTAGAATCAACAATATAAGGTCAGTACTTATCACATGCAAATACAACTGCTAAGAATTCTTTTTCAGTAGTAGCATAATTTCTCTGGGCAGTATCAAGAGTTTTACTAGCATACTGGGTAACATTTAATTTCTTATCAACTCTTTACCCTATAACAGCACCTACAGCATAATCGCTAGCATCACACATAATTTCAAAGGGTAAATTCCAATCAGGTGGCTGAACAATAGGTGCAGTGATCAAAGCTTTCTTAAGTATTTCAAATGCTTCTACACAATCATCATCAAAGACAAAAGGAATATCTTTTTGCAATAAATTAGTCAGAGGCCTAGAGATTTTAGAAAAGTCCTTAATGAACCTCCTATAAAAACCGGCATGACCAAGAAAACTTCTTATACCTTTAATGTCCTTGGGACATGGCATCTTTTCAATAGTATCAACTTTAGCTTTATCAACTTCAATACCTTTTTCAGAAATTTTATGCCCTAAGACAATGCCTTCATTAACCATAAAGTGGCACTTTTCCCAATTCAAGACGAGACTAGTGTCTTCACATCTTTGCAAAACTCGATCAAGGTTTCTCAAGCAATCATCAAAAGAGGATCCATAAACGGAGAAGTCATCCATGAATACCTCACAAATCTTTTCACAAAAGTCAGAGAATATAGCCATCTTGCATCTTTGAAAGGTAGTAGGTGCATTACATAAACCAAAAGTCATACGTCTATAAGCAAAAGTACGGAAAGGGCAAGTAAAAGTAGTTTTTGATTGATCATCCGCTGACACAGGTATTTGAGAGAAACCAGAAGAACCATCTACAAAGCCGAAATGTGTATGTTTGGATAGTCTTTCTAGCATTTTATCAATAAAAGGTGAAGGGTAATGATCTTTCTTAGTAGCTTTATTTAATTTATGGAAATCAATTACCATCCTATAACCTGTAATAATTCTTTGCGGAACCAATTCATCTTTATCATTAGGAACAATAGTAATACCTCCCTTCTTAGGGACGCAATGGACAAGACTTACCCAATCACTATCAGCAACGGGATAAATTATACATGCCTCAAGGAGCTTTAGTATCTCCTTTCTTACCACTTCTTTCATCTTAGGATTTAACCGTCGTTGACAATCACTAACTGGTTTGGAACCTTCGTCCAATTTAATTTTATGTTGGCATAGAGTAGGAGTGTAGGACTAATGCCCTTAAGATCATCTAGAGTATATCCAATGGCATCACGGTGCTTCTTCAGAGTTTTCGATAATCTTTCCTCTTCTTGCTCTGAAAGGTTAGCACTAATAATAACAGGATATATCTTCTTTTCATCAAGATAAGCATATTTAAGATTATCAGGTAAAGGTTTGAGCTCAAACACGGGATCGCCCTTGGGTGGAGGGGGATCCCCTAGGATTTCAATAGGTAAGTTGTGTTACAAAATAGGACCTTGTTGAAGGAATACTTCATCTATTTCCCTTCTTTCATTCATAAACATATCATTTTCATGGTCTAGCAAATATTGTTCTGACGGATCAGTAGGAGGCACGTCAATAGAAGCAGGACCAATAATTTCATCCTTACTAGGCAATTCTTTATCATGGGGTTGTCTATGAAATTTAGCAAAATTAAACTCATGTTTCATATCCCCCAAGCCAATTGTAACAACATCCTTTTCGCAATCGATCTTAGCATTAACAGTATTCAAGAAGGGTCTACCAAATATAATGGGACAAAAGTCATCTTGTGGGGAACCAAGAACAAGAAAATCAATAGGGTATTTAACTTTCCCACACAAGACTTCAACATCTCTAACAATCCCAAATGGTGAAATAGTATCTCTATTAGCAAGTTTAATTGTAACATCAATATCTTCTAACTCAGCGGGTGCAATATCATGCATAATTTCTTCATATAAGGAAAAAGGTATTGCACTACCACTAGCACCCATATAACATAAGCCATGATAACAATGATCTCCTATTTTAACAGAAATAACAGGCATGCCTACAACAGGTCTATGTATCTTAGCATCTGGTCTAGCAATATTAGCAGCTTCATCACAGAAGTAAATAACATGCCCATCTATATTATCATCCAAGAGATCTTTAACCATAGCAATACTAGGTTAAACTTTAATTTGCTTAGGAGGTGTATATGTTCTAGTATTACTCTTACGAACCACAGTTGAAGTTTTAGCATGATCCTTTATTCTAACAGGAAAACGTGGTTTCTCAACATAAGTAGTAGGAACAATAGGATCATTATAAGTGATAGTCTTTTCTTCAACTGTAACAGGTGTAACTACTTTTACTTCATTGGGAGGATTATATTTAAACCACTTCTCCTTAGGGAGATCAACGTGAGTAGCAAAAGATTCACAGAAAGAAGCTACTATCTCAGAGTCAAGTCCATATTTAGCGCTAAATCTCCGAAAAGCATCGGTATCCATAAAAGATTTAACACAATCAAACTTAGGTGTCATACCTGACTCCTTACCACCGTCGGAACCCCAATCTTCAAAGTTGCCTTTAATTCTTTCCAATAAATCCCACTTGAATTCAGTAGTCTTCAACATATAAGAACCAGCACAGGAAGTATCGAGCATGGTGCGATCGTTGAGAGAAAGCCGAGCATAATTTTTTTGAATAATCATATCTCTTGAGAGCTCATGATTGGGGCATGAATATAACATTGACTTAAGACTCCCCCAAGCTTGAGCAATGCTTTCTCCTTCGCGAGGCTAGAAATTATATACGTAATTACGATCATGATGAACAAGATGCATAGGATAGAACTTTTGGTGAAATTCCAACTTCAATCGTTTATAATTCCAAGATCCCGTATCATCACATAGCCTATACCATGTCAATGCGTCTCCCTTCAAAGATAAAGGAAATACCTTCCTTTTAACAACATCAACGGGAATACCTGCAAGCTTAAATAATCCATAAACTTCATCCACATAGATAAGGTGTAAATCGGGATGCAATGTTCCATCTCCTGCAAAAGGATTAGCTAGCAGTTTCTCTATCATACCAGAAGGAATTTCAAAGTAAACATTTTCAGTAGGTTTAGTAGGTTGAGGAGCAACTCTTTGCTCTACTGGTCGGGGCGAAGATGCCCCAAACAAGCCCCTCAAAGGATTAGTCTCCATAGTAACAAGTGATAGAAAATTTCAGCACACTATATAAATGTTTCCTTACCAAGTTCCACTCACCAAAGGCGCTTCACTCCCCGGTAACGGCGCCAGAAAAGAGTCTTGATGACCCACAAGTACAGGGGATCTATCGTAGTCCTTTCGATAAGTAAGAGTGTCGAACCCAACGAGGAGCAAAAGGAAATGACAAGCGGTTTTCAGTAAGGTATTCTGTGCAAGCACTTAAATTGTAGGTAACAGATAGTTTTGTGATAAGATAATTCGTAACGGGTAACAAGCAATGAAAGTAAATAAGGTGCGGCAAGGTGGCCCAATCCTTTTTGTAGCAAAGGACAAGCCTAGACAATTTCTTATAATGAGAAAAGCGCTCCCGAGGACACATGGGAATTATCGTCAAGCTAGTTTCATCACGCTCATATGATTCGCATTTGTTACTTTGATAATTTGATATGTGGGTGGACCGGTGCTTGGGTACTGCCCTTTCTTGGACAAGCATCCCACTTATGATTAACCCCTATTGCAAGCATTCGCAACTACAAAAGAAGTACTAAGGTAAACCTAACCATAGCATGAAACTAGTGGATCCAAATCAGCCCCTTACGAAGCAACGCATAAACTAGGGTTTAAGCTTCTGTCACTCTAGCAACCCATCATCTACTTATTACTTCCCAATGCCTTCCTCTAGGCCCAAATAATGGTGAAGTGTCATGTAGTCGACATTCACATAACACCACTAGAGGAGAGACAACATACATCTCATCAAAATATCGAACGAATACCAAATTCACACGACTACTAATAGCAAGACTTCACCCATGTCCTCAGGAACAAACATAACTACTCACAAAGCATATTCATGTTCATAATCAAAGGAGTATTAATATGCATTAAGGATCTGAACATATAATCTTCCACCAAGTAAACCAATTAGCATCAACTACAAGGAGTAATCAACACTACTAGCAACTCACAGGTACCAATTTGTGGTTTTGGATACAAGATTGGATACAAGAGATGAACTAGGGTTTGAGAGGAGATGGTGCTGGTGAAGATGTTGATGGAGATTGACCCCCTCCCGATGAGAGGATCGTCGGTGATGACGATGATGATGATTTCCCCCTCCGGGAGGGAAGTTTCCCCAGCAGAACAACTCCACCGGAGCCCTAGATTGGTTCCGCCAAGGTTCCGCCTCGTGGCGGCGGCGTTTCACTCATAAGCTTGCTTATGATTTTTTCAGGGTAAAAGCCTTCATATAGCATAAGATGGGCACCGGAGGGCCACCATGGGGCCCACGAGACAGGGGACGCGCCCAGTAGGGGTGGGCGCGCCCCCACCCTCATGGCCAGGGTGTGGGCCCCCTCTGGTACTTTTTTGCTCAATAATTCTTATTAATTCCAAAAATGACTTTCGTGGAGTTTCAGGACGTTTGGAGCTGTGCAAAATAGGTTTCCAATATTTGCTCCTTTTCCAGCCAGAATCCCAGCTGCCGGCATTCTCCCTCTTCATGATAAACCTTGTAAAATAAGAGAGAATAGCCATAAGTATTGTGACATAACGTGTAATAACAGCCCATAATGTAATACATATCGATATAAAAGCATGATGCAAAATGGACGTATCAACCCACCCGGTCGAAACGTACGTAGCGTTGTCATTCTGGTCGCTGTCGTGTACGTACATACTGGTCGATCGGTCTGTCTGCAGGCTGCAGTGATGAACCGTGGTCGTGTAAGGAAGGGCACGTGTCGTAGTAGAGGCGCGCACGTAGCATGTCACGCAGTCCTGTTAATATCATGTACACGTACGTACAACAGCCAGGGTGCGAGAAAGTAAATACGGCCACGTATGTATATACGGGCGAGGTCTCGAATGCCTACTCGCGCATACGTATGGCCAGGGCTCGTATACATGGTTGGGTCGGAATGGAGAAACTGTGTCGTCGTCGTGTTCATAGGGAGCCAACCGGCTGGGTTGGAACGGAATGCGTCGTCGTATTCATCCGGAGGGCTTGGACGGAATAGCCGATTAAAATGAGGCATGGCGTACCGCAGAACGGAGGAAACGGCCTTGTGTTCGACAGGCCACGGTCGAAATGGGATCTTGTTCATTGGGAGGGGTCTGGCGTATCGCAAAACAGAGGAAACGGACTTCTGTTGGACCTCCTACGGTCGAAATGGGGTCCTGTTGATCGGGAGGGGTGTGGCGTACTGCAAAACGGAGGAAACGGACTTGTGTTGGAGTGCTACGGTCGAAATGGGGGTCCTGTTCATCGGGAGGGGTGTGGCTTACCGCAAAACGGGACTCCACGGGACACTGTTCATCTCCACCGTTGACCTCCTCCAGCCTCCATGGGCTACTTTTCATCCACCGTCGACCTCCTCCAGCCTCCACCTGTGACTGTTCATCCACGGGCTCCTGTTCGTCCAGCCTCCACCGCTCCTCCACTGGCTACTGTTCAACCAGCCCTTTCTAGGGGGTTCTGTTCAACCACCCCTCCATGGGCTACTATTCATCCGGCCCTCCACCGACTACTGTTCAACCAGCCCTCCACGGGGTCGTCCTGTTCATCCAGCCCTCCACGAGGTCCTGTTCATCCACCCCCAACCGGCTCGATCGGGGTCTTGTTCATCCAAAGGCAACACCACGAGGTCCTATTCATCCACCCCCACCGGGAACTGTTCATCCAACCCCCCCCCCCCAACAATGCTCACTGTTCATCAAGGGAAGGAGGCAGCAGGGTTCGATCGGCTTCAGTTAGTAGCAGTAGTGAAGGAATTGCTCGGGTTTAGTTAACAACAAGGGATCGATTGCTCGGGTTCAGTAACGTAGCTAGTGCAATCGCTCGGGTTCAGTTAGAGCCCAACGCCTTGCTTGGGTTGAGTTAGAGCCCAACGCCTCGCACACACGCACGTACGTGTACGAGAGAAACGCGCATCGCTCGGCCCCCGACCACCCACCATAATCGGGAAATCTCCGATATTTTCCTCGCCCTCGCTTCTACCACGATTTTTTTCCGTCATGGACGGTCCAAAGATGTCATGCAGCTGCGTCTCCGGCCTGCCCAGGATGAAAAGCCCATTTTCTGCCATGATTTTTTGTCATAGAAGTAGGAGCCCACCACATCTACGATGATACCGGGTTTTGTCACGATTATCTTCATAGAAGTGTCATAAGCATGACAGGAAAAAAATTCGTTCAGCCCAAAATGTCAGGGATGTGTCTTTTTTTTAGTGCTGACAACTACAAAAAGTTCTAGGGGATGTGCAACAATAAAGCATGATATTGCAAGAAGATAACAACAACTAAGAAAAAAGGTTTGCAAGAAACTGTTCAATTGCTCATAAACACACACAAAAAACCACATACCTCAGCATCTTCTGTGGAAGATGAGGCATCTCCTCCACCAACCACTACAAGAAATATGTCAACTAGTGACCTTCTATCAGTGACCCTGGAAGAATTGGTCATAAATGTATGACCATTTCATACCAATTGGTCAAAAGCTGTTCAGGGGCCTCCAAACCCTAAACCATTGCGACCATTTTGGTCAAAAAGGTCATAATTTCCTTACATGAAATGGTCATAAAGCATATAGCGCTGGTCCGCTGCCTTATTTCTAGTTGTTAACGACCAATATAGATGGTCATAACCTTGTAAATTGTGGTGGGTTGTGATGACTAGGCGCCATCTCATCAGTTTTGCCTATGTGTCATGTCCATCCGTCAATTTTTGCCCTAGGTTATGAAGCAACCTATATTTCTGTTATTCCAAAAATTCCCAAAAAATTCTCATAAATTTTTTGGATCATATCTTCATCAAATATGTCAAAAACCTTCCTTGCCTAGTTCAAAAATAATTCAACAATATTCATTTTCCTATTCTGTTCAAAGCCGCACTTTGTGAAGGAAGTGTTATTTATATATTCTTGATTTCCCTAAAAATTTGTGAAGACATTCCTGTTAGTATATGATCATCCTCAGCCAAAACTCACGCCCATTGGCCATGTTCATTTCCAGTACCGCTAATCAAACACTTGGCTGCTAATTCATGTTTGAGCATAGTTCGGTCTCCTCATGAGAATCTTATGTTGTAATTTTCTTCCTAGCACCTACCTGGGGAGTGCCCAACCCACTAGACATGCCTAGGCCACCCAGAACGCATGGCAACGCCACGGTCACGCGGTGACACGCGGCGGGCATGCGAGCTTATGCGCTCTAGAGTTGGGGCCCTCGGCCACCGTCGAAACCTCGATGTCTCGCCACCAAACCATGTATTTCTGATTAAATAGATACTTATGTACCTATAAATGATTTTTGGAAAAAATAAAGAGCAAACTATGAGGCAACTGCAGTTCAAATTTGACCCCTTCCTACTAAATCGGTGGGAATTTGTCTTTTTCACCAGAGGTGGATCAAAACTTTTGACACCCAACCATTTTGTCAATTGTTCATTAAATATGGCCTAGTATTTTATAAAATTGATTTGGTCTAATTTTGCAACAAATATATGGTAGGTCCTTCACAAAAAAACTCATTTTAGGCACTCGAAAAAATGGAAAATGAATTTTTCGTCCAAAGAAAATGGAAAGGCAACGTTGTTTGCCATTCCAAGATGCACTCTTGTGCATGATATGAGGTCATTTGAACAAACTATGCCATGAATGTGGCCATAAGATTGATCATTTGGCTTGAAAGCCATGAATCTTCACGCATGATTGCTCATTTCTGAGAACACTTTTTTAAAATAATTTTTGTATTATAAGTTTATTATTTTTCCTGGAAACTTTGTCACATATAATGACACGATGCGAAGGTTTTCCAATTTTTTGATTTTTTTTGAATTTTTTATGCCCGTTTCAAAATGTGGTCAAAACGGCGAGCTTGACCGTTCCTAGCTAGTGGTTGAATCTTGGAAAACTTTTGATGTTTCTTTGATTAAATAGATACTTATGTACCTAGAAATGATTTTTGGAAAAAAAATAAAGAGCAAACTATGAGGTAGTTGTAGTTCAAATTTGACCCGCTTCCATCTGAATCGGTGGGAATTTGTCTTTTTCACCAGAGGTTGATATAAGCTTTTTACACCCAAACATTTGGTCAATTGTGCATTAAATATGTCATAGTATTTTAGAAAATTGATTTGGTCCAATTTGGCAACAAATATATGGTAGGTCCTTCACAAAAAAACTCATTTCAGGCACTCAGAAAATGGAAAATGAATTTTCCGTGCAAAGAAAATGAAAATTCCCTTAGGCAACATTGTTTGGTATTCCAAGATGCACCCTTGTGTATGATATGAGGTCATTTGAACAAACTATGCCATGAATGTGGCCATAAGATTGACCATTTGGCTTGAAAGTCATGAATCTTCACGCATGATAGCTCATTTCTGAGAACACTTTTTTAAAATAATTTCTGTATTACAAGTTTATTATTTTTCCTAGAAACTTGGTCACATATAATGACACGATGCAAAGGTTTTCCAATTTTTTGATTTTTTTGATTTTTTTATGCCCGTTTCAAAATGCGGTCAAAACAGCGGGCTTGTCCGTTCCTAGGTAGTGGTTGAATGTTGGAAAACTTTTGATGTTTCTCTGATTAAATAGATACTTATGTACCTAGAAATGATTTTTGGAAAAAATAAAGAGCAAACTACGAGGTAGATGTAGTTCAAATTTGACCCGCTTCCAACTGAATCAGTGGGAATTTGTATTTTTCACCAGAGGTTGATAAAAGCTTTTTACACCCAAACATTTGGTCAATTGTGCATTAAATATGTCCTAGTATTTTAGAAAATTGATTTGGTCCAATTTTGCAACAAATATATGGTAGGTCCTTCACAAAAAAAACTCATTTCAGGCACTCGGAAAGAGGAAAATGAATTTTCCGTGCAAAGAAAATGAAAATTCCCATAGGCAACATTGTTTGGAATTCCAAGATGCACCCCTGTGCACGATATGAGGTCATTTGAACAAACTATGCCATGAATGTGGACATAAGATTGATCATTTGGCTTGAAAGCCATGAATCTTCACGCATGATAGCTCATTTCTAAGAACACTTTTTTAAAATAATTTCCGTATTACAAGTTTATTATTTTTCCTGGAAACTTGGTCACATATAATGACACGATGTGAAGGTTTTCCATTTTTTTATTTTTTATGCCCATTTCAAAATGCGGTTAAAACGGCGGGCTTGACCGTTCCTAACTAGTGTTTGAATCTAGGAAAACTTTTGGTGTTTCTCTAATTAAATAGATCATTTTGTACCTAAAAATGTTTTTTGGGAAAAAGAAAGAGCAAACTATGAGGCAACTGTAGTTCAAATTTGACCCGCTTCCAACTGAATTGGCGGGAATTTGTCTTTTTCACGATAGGTTGATAAAAGCTTTTGACACCCAACCATTTGGTAAATTATACATTAAATATGGCCTAAGATTTTATAAAATTGATTTGGTCCAAATTTGCAACAAATATTTGCTAGGTTCTTCACAAAAAACTCATTTTGAACACTCGAAAAATGGACGAGAGGTGGATGAAAATCTTTTGAGAGGGAACCATTTGGTCAATTTGTACATAAAACACGGTCGAATATTTTTGAAAATTGTTGCGGTCCAATTTTATTACTAATATTTGGTAGGTTCTTCACATAGGTGAAAACAAAGAAGAGAAACAAAAAGAAAAAAACACATATGCATAAGTTTAATTTTCATTGGTGGAGATGTTTGTACCATGGATTGATGACATGGCACACATCCATCCTTCCATACATCCATCCACCCGCCCACCCACCTGCAGCCCAAACTCTAAATCCACTCCTCCCGTCCCCTCTCCCCTCTCCCCCGATTCAGATCCAATCCTCGCCGCCGCCACCTACCTCAAGTTGATCCCGCCGCCCGCACCCGCGCGCCACCACCCGCTCCGCTCCTCCTCGCCTCCGGACGATGCCCGCCGCTCTTCCTCGGCCCGTCGACCCACCTCGTCCCGGAGGCCTCACTCGCCGCCTTCCGCCGCAGGGCCGCTGCGCTCGTCCCGCCCTCGGCGCCGCACCTCCACTGCCATCTCCATTAGCTCCTCGCCGATGCCTCCGCCCCTTCCTCGTCTAGCGGCGATCCAGTGGCGCCCTACCTCCTCCGCGGGCCACTCGGGAACAAGCACTAGAAGGACCTGGTGGTCGCCGTCCGGGACGGCGTGCTCATCCCGCGGCCCGAGGCGGAGGCTGTTGTGGACATGGTCGCCACCACCGACTGCGAGCGGGCGTCCTGGTCCTATCCCTCGTCGTCCTCAGTGGCGGCATCTGGCTGAGCTCACACCACCTCGCAGGCATCTGACGAGAGAGAGCGGGAGGCAGAAAAGGGAGAGCAGAGGCAGCGCCCACACTTGCACCCGCACTCCCATCCACCTCCCGCCATGGCGTCGGGGGTGTCCACGAGCATGGTGCGCCGCGGGGAACTCCCCTTCCGCCGCCGAAGCTACTCCTCCTCTTTGTTCCGTGTCGTTCCTTGCCTTGTGATTGAATTGAATCTGATCCCCTTTT
This sequence comes from Triticum aestivum, assembly GCF_018294505.1. NCBI lineage: Eukaryota > Viridiplantae > Streptophyta > Magnoliopsida > Poales > Poaceae > Triticum > Triticum aestivum. Next base: position 713,055,916 of record NC_057807.1, read on the forward strand.
TCTGTCGTGTGAGCTTGCAGGGACGCTGTGGCTCATGGGGGTCGCGGGATCCATCGCCTACAACTGGTCTAGGCCTGGCATGAAGACCAGTGTCAAGCTCATCCACGCCAGGTTCGTTTCCTCCGTCTGGTGGGAGCTGCTGTCAATTGTGCATTTCGTCTCTGTTGATTGTGTCCAGTCCCGAGTTGGACAATATACGTGGCCATGGTCGGAGCTGACTGATACTTGTTTTCTTGCTCCCATCCCTAGCTAATTTTGTCTGCAAGTTGAAATCGGTTTAGCTCCATCAGCAATGCATGTGGAGTTGTGGTTGTGGTTGGTACGGACTAACTAATGGAGTAGTGGGTAGCTGTGGTGTGCCCTGCACTGTTGATATTCGATGTAATTTTAGAACTACTGTAACTTACTACTAGTAGGTTGTAGTCAGATATGCAAGAGGGTGTGTAGTAGTTTGAATCGAATGTTATTGCTACGTTAGGTAGCTCTATCTTATGGGGAATGGCATGACTTCTTCACCTTTTTTGCGACATGTTATTACAAACCTTGTGTGTATTTATGTAGGTTTTGAAGAACAGTAAGCATTGCAGAGTGTGCAACAAGTGTGTTGATGGCTTTGATCACCACTGCAGGGTAAGATACATTTTCAATGTTCTCTGCCCTGTTATTCATATCCATGCTTCCTTTCAAGAATGCAACATTCCTATTTTCCCTGATGTCCTTGCTCTCTCACTGATGTAGATGCTTTTCGCTGCAGGATCTGCTCCGAGCCACCCATCTTCAAGGTGATAGCTCCCGCCGCATTCCATCCCCGTTCTTGGTTTTTCTTTCTTTTCTTATTTGCCCGAATGGATGCCCAAGAGTATACATCAGTCATCAGATGTGGTTGTAGCTCCTCCTCTCACTGATACTAGTAGGTTGTACGCTGCACATGGGTTGTTTCCTCTGAAATGTGTACTGTTGTATCAAATATAATGTCAGTGGAGTCGATTGGCAGTCCAATGGCTTGAATTGTAGTTGTGCCTTGTCTGCTCCTCAAGGGAAAATATGTTCCGTTTTACCTTTTTGTATGCTGCTGTTCCTAGTAGGATGGACAAACGACACCTTGTAGTGTCTTGATTGCTTGTGTGTGAAAACTGAATATGTAGCATTTAGGACCCAGTGGCAGTCTAGTCTGTATCTGCAGTTTTCTAATTTGTTTTTTGAATTTTTCATGTCCATTATTTTTTTGATAGTTTAGAGTGTGCATCAGCAAAATCTAGGTAGCTTGTCTTGCACAGGACCAACCTAATTGAACTATACATATCAGTGTAGATGCTACGGTTGTCTCTTGGGTTCCAAAACTTAAAATTCATTTTTTAGTCAGTGCTTGAACATTTTTTGAAAGATGAGTTGGAGTACTCCTGGAGAGCAGTACATGGAGTATAGCTGTAAATTTTTGCAGTATAGTTGTAGCAGTCCATTAAGAGTAGTTTTGCATCAGTAGCATTAGGAGTGTGATGTGGAGGTAAGAGTGGAGTCTCTACTCTAGAAGGAGGGCTCTGACTCGCTGTTTAGCCCATTTGATTTATGTGGTTTCCAGTTTAGTCTAGGAACACAGAGCAATGTGGCTGGAGTTTGATTTTCAGTCAGCATAGTCTGCCTATGCTACTGATTTGTTGCAGGTAATTAGAATTTGTAGGTTTAGTATGAACGTGCTTAATCCATTGGATGGACTTTGGACAGTTCAGTTGGTATCTAGTCTAGAATAAATTATTTTTCCCATTTTTGGTTTCCTTGCTGGACATGTCATGGTACAAGTGCTGATGCTGCTATTTACTACTCCCGCCGTAAAGAAATATAAGACCGTTTAGATCACTACTTTAGTGATCTAAATTCTCTTATATTTCTTTATAAGAGAGTACATGGTATTATTGCTAGATATATATATATATATATGCCTGCTGCTGATTGATGCTCTTGTGGTTAGGATTCTACACCTCAAAGTGATGCTTTTGCATTGCTTTCCTTCCTCATGCACTTGCAAACTATATGCTATTCCCTTTTCAATCAATTTGACCTCAAAATTTCTAACTCCTCCTATCCATGTGCAACATCGATGCTTTGGATTTCATCCGTGCAGCAGAGGACAAGGGCTTCATGGCTAACCAAGGTGCATGGTGCTCGCAAGCGACGAACGGAGGCTGTTCGACATTGGCTGCACAAACCACCACTTTGAGATCCTCCCTTTGCTATGCTATAACCATGCTCTGTTTCATGGTTTAGTTAGGATTTCAATGCTTTTTGCGCCGTGGTTCAGTCCTTGCCGGCTATTGCGTTGATGATCAAGTGCTGGTGCTTCATTTGGCTATTTGATCCGACGTGGCCTGGACAGACAGCCAGTGACCAAAACAGAAGGTCATAGAATCCATGACCTTTTGTTTTGGTCGTAAACGTCTACGATCTTCTCACAAAGAAGGTCGTTAATGTCAGTTTACGATGGTCAGCTTTTGACCTTCTGTTTTTGGTCACAAAAAGGTCACAGATGAAAAATAATGACCATTCAGTGACCAATAGTGGTGGTCACAAGTTGACATATTTCTTGTAGTGAACTACTGCCTGCAAAAAAAATGCTGACCAGTGATGTCAACTACAAAGATGTCAACTCATGTGAACTTCTGCAAAAACAATATTTACATCAAGATGACCAGTGATGTCAACTACAAGATGGTTATTGAGCAACTAGAACAAGATACTGGTGCCAACGGCTGCATAATTTCATCAATGCCTAAAAAAGGCGAGAAACATTAATATTCAAGGATTTACTTACCCTAGTAGATGATTCAGCTCGCCTTGCTGCTGCTGCTGCACGTCTAGTCCAGTTTACAACCCGAAACTGATCAACATCCTAAGAAAATAAAAAACATGGGCACGAAAAAAAATTATTATATGAACCAAACAAAACCAAAATAAGGTGCTTGTATCATCAGCATGCCCTTACCTCAACTTCCTCTCACTGCTGAACACTACGCGCAGGGCGTGGTTGGCGATTAGCAGCACGCTTCGAGTTCCGGCGAAGGGACTAACTTCCAGAACCCTAATTAAGCAACCAAAAAAACATGAAAAAAGGACATAAGCATACATGGATACGTTGAAAACAACTCAAAGACGCAGAAAGAAAATATGAGAAAATACATCTTCTTCATTGCCATCTGCATCTCCTCCTATTATAACCATTTTTAGCCCGTGGGGAAAATACAAGAAAAGAAAACATAGTTAGAAGATGCGCAAACGAACTAGAGAAAACATAAAAGCTTGCCTTGATCTGCAGACCTCTACACATAAGCAGGACACCTAATGCAAAAAACTGTAGAACATGTGGACAGCCAACTACTACAGTGATGCGGCCAACTAGGCAGTCAACCTTGTGCAACTGGACAACTTATAAGCCAACTAGTTTCACTGAGGCAAGAAATAACTAGGCAGAAAAATAGTTAACTAAAGAAGTCCAGCTGAGTATGATAATTTGTGCAACTGGGACAAACAAAAAGCCAACTAGTATAGCCAACTGGAATATATGGACAATTAGGTGCACGAGCAGGGCATATACGGAGGCAACTCGAACACGAAAGCAGAGCAACTTGTGCAACTCAAACATCATATAGACAACCTAGAACAGGAAGCAAACCTAAGCATGACAACCTAGCAGCCAACCTAGTACAATGCAGAACATGTGGATAGCCAATTAGTATATGGATGCAGCCAACTAAGCAGACAAATTGTGCAAATGAACAACATATAGACAGTTAACCTAGTGCTAAACAGCAAACCAACTAAGCAGGACAAGTAGTGCAAGTGTAGAACATATGGACAACCAACTAGTAAAACTGATGCAGCTAACTGAGCAGGCAACTTGTGCAACTGAACAGTGTGTAGACACCCAACTAGCACAAACTGGTGCAACTGCAGAACATAAGGACAGCCAACTACCATATGAATGAAGCCAACTGGATAGAATTTTGTGCAACTAATAGAAAATCTCTACCTAAATCTCTACCAACTTGTGCAACTGAACAACATATAGACAACCAACCTAGTACAAATAGGAACCCAACTAAGCATGACAAGTAATGCAAAGTGCAGAACATGTGAACAGCCAACTAAAAAAAGGGATGCAACCAACTGGGTAGAATTTTGTTGGTAGATGATGTCCTAGATGTGTGCAATGCAATGGTTGATTGCTAGTTCAATCAACCATTGCATTGCACACATCTAGGACATCATCTACCAACAAAAAACCGCAGGAAGGACCAGAACATGGTATATGGATGGTATATTGAGTGCACACATACCTTAAACCGTAAAAAATCCCAAGCACCACTCGGCCATGACCAACAAAACACTCAGTAATGAATTCCCACCATCACTAACCTTTACAACCGAACAAAATCGAAGCAAGCACAGAAAGGGGCAGAAAAGGGACCCTATGCAGCCCGCCAGATCCGCCACCGTCAACCTGGCCATGGCTTCATCCTCGATGATGAGACAGAGAGGGGAAGGACAACAGAAGGCCTCCGCGGATGTCTGCGTCGACCGCAAATCCCAACAACCACTCCACCGACACCAATGCACCCTCCCACCATGAATCCCCACCACCACTATCTCTTGCTGCCGCACAAATCCAAGAATAGGAGAGTCGAACGGAAGCACACACGACACGTCTACACCAAATCGACCATACGAGGTAGTTGACGCCATAAGAACCCTAGGAATCCCAGCCCACCATTTCTGCCACCGACGGCCTCGAGATGACCTAAACCCCTGGCGACAAGACAGAGAAAGGGAGGACAGTAATAGGTACCTGCAACACTGGCAAGGGCCAGCAGCGAATCCACCCCACGGTCCAGCAACGAATGATCCGTGATTTCAGAGTCGCGGCGCGATTCTGCCGCAGTTGCTGGGTGAGAGCGAGAGCAAAAAGGGAGGAGAGGAACTGGAATTCACAGCAAGCGGAGGAAATGAGGGAGAGAACGGCTCGCGTTTCGAAACCGCCGCCCACGATCTCTCTCTAGTCGCTTACATGTGGGACCCGCGCCGCGTTGGATGAGGACAAGTCACCCACGACCGCGCGGTGGAGGAAACGGACCAGACGGCACCCGGGGCTCGCGCGATGCGATCGCTACGCGACCGTGCGGTCACGAGTTGGCCGCTCGTTTTATGTTAGATGGTGCGCGTGCACTTTTAAGCTTTTAGGAACCTTTTATCGGGACCTCCTGTTCGGGGGAGCTCCTAATCGGCACGTTTGGCGTCGTGGTAGCAAACCGGCGCCTACTGGCAAAGCTAGTGGGCCGACCCATGGACGAAAGAATGTGGTTAACGTCTCGCTAGAAAAACCGCAAAAATACGCTGGAACAAGGACTCGAACTCAGCAACAGTAAACTGCATGTTTTTTCCGCTAGCCACTACACCACCAGAACTCTGGTGATTTGTAGCAAAGGCAAATCCTTAAGAACCATAACAACCGCGCTATTTATTACACATTCTTGAACTATTCTCTTTTTAATAGTCGATTTTTTAATGAAAAAAGTTCATCGATTAGAAAAAAGTTCATCAAATTTGAAAGAAGCTCATTAATTCCAAAAAAGTTCATCAAATTTGAAAAGAGTTCATCAAATTTAAAAAAAGAGTTCATCAAATTTGAAAAAAGCTCATCGATTTTGAAAATAGTTCATTGATTCCGAAGAAAGTTCATCGATTTTGAAAAAATAGTTCGTCAAATTTGGAAAAAAATCATCAATTCTCAAAAAAGTTCATCAAAATTGAAAAAGGTTCATCATATTTGGAAAAAAATCATCAAATTTGTAAAGAAAAAGTTCATTATTTTTTTTAAATATATTCTAATTTGAAAAGTTCATCAATTTAGGAAACAAAATTCACGGAAGCTGAGAAAAATTCGCGCATTAAAGAAAACAAAAAAGAATGAACAGAAAAGGATAAAAGAACAAAACGAACTTAAGAACTAAATAAATGAAGGAACGGAAGTGTAATTGCACAAGCTAGATTGTGGCGTGATGGTTAGTGTATAACCGCTCGTAGTGAAGGGGTCGCGGGTTCGATCCCACCTGCCATCTGTGGTGTGAATCGAACTCTGAACGCAACTGTAAATGCCCACTAGCGTTAACCAGTAGGACATTCTCAGTTTGTTGATTTCTAATGGAAACATATCTTATTTAACCATTCCTTAAGTACAAAAAATAAACATATACTGGTATTATATACTCGCTATAATTATATTTGAATAAAGAAAACATAAATTTGAAAAAGCATTTGAAAACACAAGAAAGATATAAACAAATTTCAAAAAGGTTTGTACCAAATTGAAAAAAAAAATCAAAAATGAAAAATTTCATGAATTTTAAAAAGAGTTCATTGATTTTCAAAAAACTTCAACATTTTTTATAAAAAAAACCCAAAATTTCATGGCACTTGAACAAATAAAAAAAATCATCGGTTCTGAAAAAAGTTTGCCGATTTTGAAAAAAAAAGTTCATCTATTTTGAAAAAACTCAAAGATTTTGAAAAAAGTTCACCGATTTTGGAAAAAAAAAGTTCATCAATTTTGGAAAACGTTCATCAATAATGAAAGAAAACACATCAATTTTGAAAACAGTTCACCGACATTGGAAAAAAATCTTTAATTTGAAAATTAGTTCATCGATTTGGAAAAAAAGTTCATCGAGATTGAAAAACGTTCATTGAATTTGGAAAAATGTTCATTGATTTCGAAAAAAAGTTCATCGATCTTGGAAAAATTTCATCAAGTTTGTAAAAATGTTCATCAATTTCGAAAAATTGTTCATCATTTTCAAAAATTGTTCACCGATTTCGAAAAATGTTCAGCGATTTCAAAAAAATGTTCATCAATCTGGAAGAAATGTTCATTGATTTAGAAAAGAAAATCACGAATTTGAATAAAAAGTGCACGCATTTTGCAAAAAGAAAAATAATGAGAAATAAAAGCTGAACAAAACAGTTCCCAGAAAAAAGAAAAAAGGAAACAGAAAAACAATAAAGTTCCGCGAACTGTACAGGATAAATGAGAAAAACTATGTGAGTCTAAACAATCGATCGAGGTGGCCTAGTGGTTGGTACCCGTTGCTCTGAATAAAATGGTCACTAATTTGAATCCTTACAATCGCACCTTTTTTGGAATTTTAACAGGAAAGGAAGAAATAACTAAATGGGCCGGCCGCGTTAGCAAGAATGGCCTGTAACGGGCGCCTGCAGCGCCAAATAGGGAATGGCCCTTTTATCCAGAAAAATGCACAACCCAACCTCCTTTTCAGGGAAAAAAAACTTGGGCCAAAGAACTCACAATAAAATCGGAAGACTGAATGTAAAATCATCATCTGAATATGTAGAGGTAATAATACTGGTGGTGCCTAAACTTGCCATCGACGTTCACTTTGGTGCCTAAACTTAAAAAATACACCGAACTGGTTCTATAACTTGGCAGTATGGTTTAAATACGGTGCAAATCACATCTAGATACGTATGTATTGTTGAATAGACATGCCAGCGTGACGCAGGGCCCACTTGCAGTGCCGAGACAGACTGACATGGAAAGAGTGTGCCTAAATGACCATCGGATCCCACCAATTAGTGCACAACCAAAATAAATAAAAATGTACGACGGCTGGGATTTGAACAGGCCACCTGTGAGCTATGAAGGACCAGCGCAAACCACTTCACCAGGAATAGTTAGTTAACTATTACGCATCGCTAACCTTTATCTAGCTAATTAGATGGCAATGCCAATTTTTCACATGCTAGTTATTTTTTGTTTTTTAGAAAAATATTCAAATTATTGTCACAGTATTGAATAAATGGTAATGACCCCTCAAAAAATGTTAATGAAATTTTACATATTCACAAAATTAAAATAATACAAAATGTTTAATAAAATGATTTCATAATATTTGTAAGGATTCACATATGTAATAAAATAATTGTGCAAATTTTAAAAGTTATACATTTTCGAAATGTTAATATAATTCTCAAAATCTTCATGTTTAAAAAATATATCATGTGATCCTTTATTTAAAACTATTAGTTCTTTTTCTCTTTTTACGTGACCCTTCAACGTGTGAGTTTCTTTTTCGGTTATAGTAACTCTAAATCCTATGTGGATTATTGTATTTGTAAACAAAAAATAAAGCTAGGGTCTTCTTGTCTTAGAAATAATATCCATAAAAAATTTATTTTAAAACATGTTAATGTAATTTTCAAAAATATTTACATGTTATTAAAAGGTCATGTAATTAAAATGATTTTAACTAGATAAATGTATGTTTAGTTTAATTTTTAAAAATTTAAATACTAGGCCATTGTTTTTTTTTTCACACATATTTAAGGATTTATTTTTATTCGAAAATATATCTTTTGAGAAACACATACACTTTATTAGAACACGTGAACACTTTTTACAGCTAGAAATACATTTCCTAAAAGCATGAACACTTCGTATACTACCTGAATATTTTGTAATTTCGAAAATAAGAAAAAACACCTAACATGTGGGAAATGGGTGCACTAACTCCACCCCATTTAACTCCACGATTGTGCCGCATATATATAACGTTACAGTGCATAAAAGACATCAAACTAAAATGGGGTAGTTGGTTGGCGCATGTCCTTTGTGGTGCGTAGTTCGCGTGTTCGAAACTCGGCCTTGCAAATTTTTTGTTTATTTCAGTTGTGCACTGACAGGTGGGACCCGATGGTCATTGACACACAAACTCTTCTTGTCAGTCTGTCCCGACACTGCAAGTGGGCCCTGCACTCTTCTTGTCAGTCTGTCCCGACACTGCAAGTGGGCCCTGCGTCATGCTGGCATGTCTAGTCAGCAATACATACATATCTAGACATGATTTGAACCATAATGTCAAGTTATAGAACCAGTTCGGTGTATTTTTCAAGTTTAGGCACCAAAATGAACGTCGATGGCAAGTTTAGGCACCACCAATATTATTACCTCGAACATGTAGTATAGAGAATTTGCAATTATGGACTGATGGCAATCAGTGGATATGTTCATAGCTGGCAAACCATACGTACTACATATCCCTTGATGTTTGCACAACAGAAATATTCCATGGCACAGCAGCGGCAAAATCAGCATGGCACAGCTCTCCTTATGCAGAAAAACCATGGCATTTTCTCAACCAGACCAGTGATTATTGACAAGCACAGAGTAGAACAAACATTAGTAGTCAGTTACTCCAGAGCTCTTCTGTTCCGCTATCAAAATATGTTCTTTGAGAATCCCAGCGAGCTTTGTTTGAGTCCCTGGAGAGAATTGCCCCTCTTCCTCGAGCTCTGCCTCATTTTTCGCATTGTGAAATCCATCGTGATGTAAGGTTCTAATATTGATTAAAAGGCTTTTAGAATTAATTTATCAACAGCCCAAAAAAATACTAAAAGGTTTAGTAGTGGAGAGTTATTGACCCAAGGGCCCAATAACATAAGTGCCCCCCGCCTCCCCCCATAGCCGCGACGAATCTTTTATGTCAAAACAGTTTTTCAATTGAAGCAACGGTTTGAGCTATAAAATGTTTTGAATTTTAAATTTTATTGGAATCTTTCTGACATCAGCATTTTTGTCTCACATGCATGCATGCATACTTTTAAATCAATTTTAAGCTAATTAGGAGAGGGGAGTTCAAGCGGGGAAATTTTCTTGGGCTGCATGTGCGTATGCTTCGTTGCGTATCGTTTGGATCTGTTACTAATGAGCGGTCAGTTGGAAGTTAGTCTGCTCCAATTTTTTTATACCCCACTAACGGTTTTAGGGCTTCTGCTAGTTCCGGCTTAGAGGAGGAAACCCTGAAATTTACTCCTCTAGACGGTTACAGGGGATCGGTTAGAGTTGATCTAAGCCGGTAAATGAACGAATTTCAGTGTGACGATGGGTATTAACTCACAAATTTGATAACATCTCCTGTCGGTGAGATGACACAGAGTTTCTACTTTCTAGTTTAGTGGGTAGTAAGTTTCCTTTGCGAGGTTCATTTTTCTCGATCGACGCACTGGATGAAAGGGCTGGTGATGACTTGCAGGCCTTCACGCCCAGACGAACTGGACCAAGTAAGACGGACAAATTTAAAGGCTGTTGGAAATTCACACCTATCTCACCTGTCAATTCATGCATGGTATAATAATATGTGGAGGTGAGTGAAGGAAGGTTTGTGCGGAATAATACTTGTGGTCGTCCGTCGTCGTCTCCATTGAGTCTTGAGCAGATAAGACTCGAGAGGATGTGCACCACCCATGTCAATTCATGTCTAGTCCATGGATATTCACCGTAGGATTTCTCTCTTTAAGCGAAAGAAGCTGGTAGTTTCACGCAGTCACACCTCTAGCAATCATCGGCTCACCATTTGTGCTGCTAGGACGCACGCTCCTGAGTATTATAGATAGAACCAACTGTTGCTGCAATTTTTCGCCAAAATAATAGGTGAAGCTCTACTTCCAGTAAATCAGTTCATTCTAATGGTGGACCCCGTGACCGGGTTAGGAATAGGCATGAAAGCTCTAGGGTGGGTGGCATCGCCCATCATCTCCGAGCTTTTCAAGAAATGCTCCACCTACCTCAGCTTCGACGCATCGGAGAAGCTGCGGCAACTTGGGCCAAAACTTATATTGCTCGAGCGGGCGATGGAGGTATTTGACAAGATCCCCGGCAGGGATCGTCTGGAGAAGCTGTTTGAGGATCTCAAGTCTGCTTTCTATGAAGCTGAAGACATCTTGGATGATGTTGAGTACCACTGTCTTGAGAAGGAGATCCACAGCATGCCTCCACGCAAGAGGGATTGGGTGAAGAAACTCCTGCCCAGCCAATGCTTGAAAATTAAGGTCCTTCCTGTTCCTCCATGTCTTCCCAACCTTTGATTTCTCTGATTTTCTCCGGCATCCTTGCCTACATGTATGTATGCATATATGAAAAAGAGAGGTCATTTCCCTTTCCTATGTGCTTCGATTATTTTGGAAAATGCCCAAATCATGAATAATTGCTTGACGAAAAAATGTATCAAGAAACCTATCTATATATGTCTGGCCTTTGTAAACTAGTACAGCACTAGGCAAAAATAAACTGGAGCCAATAAATTTTAAAACACGTTACTCATCCCGTTATTCTGAAAGGCTCTAGATGATCATCAATATCGTAGAATTTCGCTACTACCTCACCCTCAACTTATAGCCAAATTTCCCAGATCTAGTGTTAGACAACTTCGGCATTTCGTGATCACCGTTAATGTACTGCTAAAATTACCGTGCCAAACTTTTCTACCACACCATGCCCTGCCTGTTGTTAGTCGCCATACAAAAACCTTGTTAATGGGAATTTAGAAGTTACTAGAACATTTCCCTTTCGACATATTAGTATCTTTTTTAAGCAAGGGTCAGTCCCTATAACAAACCTCTCATTCGTTGGTATCCACACTGCATGTTTCACAGGAGACTGGTATGCCCAAAAAGGAATTGAAGGATAGTCTAGAGAAGATAGAAGGAATTATAAACACTGCATACAAGTTTGTTGAACATCTCAAGTTGTTGACTGTAAGTAATGTCCAGGGAAGCCAAGCTGTTCCTGCCAGTTCAGGTGGTTTAGCAACTACTGCGGCTCCTCCGCCAATAGTAATAGGCCGCGATAAAGAGCGTGACCAGATCATTGCAATGCTTCATGAGAAGGAAGGTGATGATCAGCTAGACACAAACAGCAATTTATGTTATTCTGTAATAGGTATTCATGGCATCGGCGGGTCTGGGAAATCAACCCTTGCACAGTTAGTTTGTGACCATGAGAAAAAGTACAAGCAAGAGAAAAGGGACGGCCATTTTGACCTTGTAATGTGGGTTCATGTTTCTCAGAATTTTAGTGTGGATACTATTTTCAAGGAGATGTTTGAGGCAGCTACAGGGCATTCATGTGCTCACTTCAATAATCTTAATACCCTACAAGATAAGTTGGAGGAGAAACTACATGGAAAAAGATTCCTTTTAGTACTCGATGATATCTGGTGTAACATTAAGGATGAGAGGCAGCAAGGGGAATTGCGAAAGATAGTTTCACCACTCAAAGCTGGAGAAGTAGGAAGCAAGGTTCTGGTGACTAGTCGAAGCGAGGATGCATTACTAGTTCTGGGTGCTATAAAGCCGACATGTATTCCCATACCTGATTTGGATGCTCAGGTCTTCCATAGTTTGTTAATGCATTATGCACTTGAAGGTGTTGTCATAGATGATCATGTTCGAAGAAGACTCAGTATGATTGGGGCTGACATTGCAAAAAAGCTTAAGGGATCACCTCTAGCAGCCAGGATTGTGGGAAGACGGCTAGGCAGGAGACCCAAAGCTGAGTTTTGGGTAACTGTTAAAAATGGGAAGCTTGTCGACGGGACTATGGGAGCTCTGTGGTGGAGCTACCAACATCTTGATCAGCAGGCTAGGCGATGCTTTGCTTACTGTAGTATTTTTCCCCGAAGACGTCAATTGTATCTTGATGAGTTAATTAAATTGTGGGTGGCAGAAGGGTTTATAAGAACACCAAATGAACGGGAGGATGTAGAAGATGTTGGTCGGGAATACTTTGATGAGTTAGCATCAACCTCATTTCTGCAAAAGGCAGGAAAGTACAATGGCAATGACTACTATTTACTTCATGATCTTGTGTATGATTTAGCAGAGATGGTCGCCGGAAGTGATTGCTTCAGAATCGAAAATGGCTGGAGATGGGAAGAACCCAAGAGAGGAGTAGGGTGGCGAGGAGATGTTCCTCTAAGTGTCCGCTATCTTTTTGTTCAGAATTACGATGCGGAATTGATTACCAAGAAAATTCTTAAATTGAAAAGTTTGCGCACTCTGATCATTGATGCTATTGAAATGTATACACCAGTTGAGGAAAAAGTCATTGCGAGTATATTCAAGAAGCTGCAGAAACTTCGGGTACTAACCGTGGGGTGTTGTAATAATTGGGTAATCAGGAAGCCCGATGTGTTATACATCCCAGAAGCTATTATTGAGTTAAAGCATCTACGCTATCTTGCTTTTAGGACAAACATGTTATGCAGGGTAATTTTACCAAACGCAATGTCCAAGCTTTACCACATGCAGCTGCTAGATTTTGGTGAGTGCAAAAAGATGCAATTTTCCTACGGTGACCTTATCAAATTGCGGCATGTATTTGGCTTTTCAGGAATGGATATTTCCAACATCGGCAGGCTGACCTCACTCCAAACAATACCATCCTTCATAGTAAGAAAGGAACAAGGATATGAAGTAAAGCAGCTGAGGGGCCTAAACAAGCTTCACGGTAGACTTAGCATCAGCGGTCTTGAAAATATTGAGAGCAAGGAGGAGGCTCTTGAAGCCAATCTAGCTGGCAAGGAGCAACTAACACAACTAGTATTGTACTGGGGTGGTGATACGAGTCGCAATCCAGAAGTTCAAGCAGAGGTACTTGAAGGCCTTTGTCCTCCTGTGGGGCTTGAGACACTGCACATTTTGGGTTATGAAGGTTCGAAGTACCCAAATTGGATGGTGAGTACGCATAGCGAAGGACCAAATGAGCTGCAAGAACTATGGTTGTATGGATGGAGCCAACATGGACCTGCTCCTGAACTCGAGGCTTTCGCTCATCTTTGTTCGTTGGAGCTTTGGAACTGCACCTGGTTCGCCTTACCATGCAATATGAAGCACCTCATGTCGCTCAAGAGATTATTGATCGATGCATGCTTGAATATTCGGTCACTTCCAACATTGCCCCTGTCACTCGAGGAGTTTACACTCAAGCGGTGCAACGTTGAGTTTGTGAAGTCTTGCGAGACACACGGCCATCCAAACTGGCAAAAGATTGAGCACGTTCCCATGAAAAGTCTTCTAAGTCAAGGATGTAAGACTATGATTTGCGTTGCTGTTTTTTTTTCATTTGTATTTGTAGAGTGCTGCTTCCGTGAGGACGAACTGTTACTAACAACTTACCCTTTTTTCAACTTATTTGTTAGCTTTCCGTTCTCACGAGGATGTATGATGGTCTTGTGTCATGAAGACAGCGGAGGGAACGTTCAACGGAGAGAATTTGTAGTGGTACAAAGCAGCGCATGTTACCGTCCTACCAATGCACAGTAGCACCCGCCCTAAAAAGTTTTCTAGAAATAATCATCTATGTTGACAATATATATGTTTATCATCTCACAAGATTTCAGATCTAAATTCGATCTACATATTTTAGGGATGATCATATGAACACTCATACGGAGGAATTGAATTGTATTGGGAAAAAATTCATTGGTTTTTCTTTTTGAGAGTCACATGTAATTATTATTTTTTGCGAGAAAACTTCGATCTATTCATCTTCAATCGTGATAGTACAACTAACACCAAAAATAATAAAATTTACATCCAAATTCATAGATCACATGTAATTTTATTCATGCTTATAACAATTACAGGTACACTGGTTTGAATCGAAAACCCAAGAAAATACAAAGTAACTCGTATGACTAAAATTTACAATGAAATCTCTTGAAAACACCTTCTTCGCGGTATAAATTTTCGCTACAAGAAATACTTCAAAAGACTTCAGGAAAGAGGCTGCAATTGGACTGGTGCAACGATGTCGTCACTCTTTCACCCGCATGAACATTACCAATAATGATTTTTGAAAGCATCTTGAGTTGCCCATTCAAAAAGATGGAAAGTGTCGTGGAAAGGTCACGGCAGATGTCCTAGCAAAAGGACTTAGTCATGGAGCCATCGCAACTAGGTAGCTTAAAGGGGTTAAACGGGTCAAAGGACACGGGAGTTTATACTGGTTCGGCCCCTTGCGCTGAAGGTAAAGGCCTAATCCAGTTGAGGTGGTATTGCTTATGTCTCGATTACCAGGGAGCGAATCCGCTTGACCTAGCTTTCGATCTTTTATCTCTTGTCCTTGAACCGCCACCGGGTCGTTTCTTTATATACACAGGTTGACGCCCAGTGGCTCTTGGAGTCCCGGCCGGCTCATAAATAGTGTCTGGCTCGGTGACTATCTACTCATGCCTTACAATACAAGTCTTACATATGAGGCGGTTTACTCATACGGGCCTTTAAGTCGCCCTTGGGCCTTGGGCCCTTAACTGAACCACCATCTTTAATATCTCCGTGGGCTTCATATGATGAATCGCCATAGGTATAACCCGACCCCTCCTAGGCGGGTCATACTAATAGTTATATCCCAACATTAGGCCCCAGATTGATTTGAACTGGTTCATGTCAATCTTCAATACTTAGAAAAAATCTTCCCTTCTTCATATGTGCGATGATTCATGATCCGCCATGACGTCATCTTCTGGATTTGTGATAACCCGCCATGACGTCACCTGCCATAAATTCACACAATATCCAACATATCTCAACGGATCTTTATCTTAATAACCGTTCCGAGAATCGAGGCGCCCGAGTAGCTGGATAACTATGTTTTTTGGCCTCTTTGTTTTTCCGCCCACTTAGTAGCCTTCTCCTTATAAATAGTCATGAACGGCCTCTTCTCATTCTCCCCTCTTTCCTTCATCTTCCTCCTCTCGCGACCCTCCTGTACTTGAGCTCCGCCGCCGCCGCGAAGCACACCGTCGGCCTCGTCCTTGGCTGATGCATCACCCTGAACGAACCAGAGAAACTCCGGCGCTCCACCGCAGTCTGATCTGCACCAGTAAGTGCTCCTCCTCCAACGCTCCAGATCGCATTAGGGTTTCGGCTGTTCTTCGTGTTCTTCGGAGTTCTTTCCTAGTTCTTTCACCGTGGCACTCTTTGATCCAAAGACAACATATAACTTGTGCGGTAGTAGTTTTGTCTTTGCCTTCAATACCAGTGGCCCCTTTTTCCTTGAAAAGAGATCTCATTAGAGCTTATGAACTCCCCTATACTGGTTTTAGGTCTTCATTTATTTTCTTCTTCTGAACTGCCGTTGATCTGAAATAATAATTGTAATCTGTGAAACCTGTTTGTACGATACTTAGCAAAAACTACATCTTGATAGATCCACCTAGTCATGGCGGCTCATATCACCAGCTGTAGTTAAATTCAATGCTCAACAAATTCTTCTTTTAATAAACATCAACTGCTCATGGCGGCTTATATAACCCGCTGTAACTAGTCATATACTATTAGGCCCCTTTTTAAGCCGCCACTCTGAATATGAGTTGTAACACTTTCCTTCCGGCTTAAATTTGAACCGTCAAATTTGTCCTTTTTCTTTTTAGGGTTCCTTCTTCATAATGCCGCCAAAAACAACCACTTCATGTAATTGGGTTCGCTCAATCGTCACGGAAAACACACTTCAAGACTTTGTGAAAACCGGTTATTTGTCGAAGAAGTCTGTCATGTCTTACCGCGCCCCCAAGCCGGAAGAAGAGAAACCTCAGCCAAAGGAAGGCAAAGTCATTGTCTTCACTGATCATATGAACCGGGGCTTCTCACCGCCCAGCTCTAAATTCTTCTGAGACGTTCTGCACTTTTTCAACCTTCATCCTCAAGACATCGGACCCAATTTTGTGTCAAATATATGCAATTTCCAAGTGTTCTGTGAGGTGTACCTTCAAGAGGAACCCAGTGTGGAGTTATTCAGAGAGTACTTTTATTTGAACCGCCAGAACGAGTACTCCAATGGACCTAGTTTGGAACTTGGTGGGATTTCAATCCAGCGAAGAAGAGACGCAATTTTCCCTTATGCGCAACCGCTGAGTCATCCAAAGGACCGGAACCAGACATGGTTCTATTGCAAGGATATTTCTCCGGCTGATGAGAATGGACTGCCCGGCTTTCGCGCCCTGCGTCTTGAATCAAACCATCCTCTCCCCGACAAGCTGGTAGCTGCTGAACGCAAGAAACTTGCCCCTACCATTGCCAAGGTCAAGGCTCTGCTGGGGAACGGCTTAACTGGCATTGACTTGGTTCGATGCTGGGTTGCATGGCGGATTATCCCCTTGAGTCGCCGCTCCGGCTTAATGTGCACCGACACCGGTAGCACAAAGGATCCACTGCGCCACAGCTCCGAGGAGTTAACTGATGACACCATCAATGAGATGACAAAGTCTCTTCTGAATGAGAGCCCGACTGATTGCAGCAAGGTGGGCCTAAGCCCTTTCTGCGAGTCTAACCCGGCACCAGAAGTAAGCCGCCAAACTAGCTATTTTACCTTCATTCTTAATACTTTGTTTTAATTCAATTTTGATGACTTTGACAGGCTGATGTTGACTTCTGGATGAAGGAGTATGATCATGAAGCTGCGAAAAAGGCCAGGAAGGCCAAGAAAGCCGCCAAGAGAGCCACCAAGAAGAGGGGAAAGAAGCCCTGTGCTTCTGAGCTGCTTGAGCTGGACGACACCTCTGAGGTGGGGGAGCTGCTTGAGCTATTCAATCGGGAGGTGGGGTCGAGAATACATAGAAGGGGAATTGAGGTAGTGGGGGAGATTGGGATACGCTCATATAGAAGGGGAATTTGATGAGAATTTCCTTGCCTGCACCTGATAGCAATTTTAAACGTGTATATGAAAAATATTCCTGATGTATAAGAAAAATGTACAAAGTATATGGGAAAAAGTAGACATAGAAAAAATAGTTTTTCAAAAATGTTAAACATGTATATAATTTTTTCTTGATATATTAAAACAAATGTACAATGTGTATGGGAATAGTTGACATAAAAAATGTATGTTTAACAAATTGTTAGTAATGCACTTGAAAATGTTAAATACTTATAAATGTTCTTGATGTGTAAAAAGAATGTACTATGTTCGTCGCAAAAGTAGACATAAAACATATAAGTTTTAAAAAATGTTATTATAAAGCAGGACATATCGACTGCTATAAACTAGCACATATGCTACAAACTACTCCCTCCGTTCTCAAATATTTGTCTTTCTAGCCATCTCAAATGGACTACAACATACGGATGTATGTAGACATGTTTTAAATTGTAGATTCACTCATTTTGCTTCGTATATAGTCATTTGTTGAAATCTCTAGAAAGACAAGTATTTAGGAACGGAGGGAGTAGGATATATTGAGTGCCCGGGATTTGCCGCAACGGGAAGGAGTCAACGTTCCTGCAAAACATAGGCCTTTTGTTTATGTCATTATTCATTTTATTAGGTCTAAAATTAATTGACTAGATTTAATCGTAGGAAACATGCTAGCAATGATGAAGAATAAGGTTTTGCTGACTGCGACAACGTCTACCTGGCGGCAGACGAATTTTTGAGGGAAGCCGACGATCAACGGTTGATGTTGCCGGGTCCACCTGTCATATCGGAGATTGAGACCGACATCGAGACAGGCGCCAAGACTGAGACCGGCATCGAGACCGGCGCTAAGACTGAGACTGGCGCCGAGACTAGCGGAACTGGTATAGAACCGAAAGCAAAGAGATAACGACTTCTTAACAAGCTCAGGACTACTAGACTGGTGGTCACGGAGGTGGACGACAACAATTTTGAGCCAAACGCGCCCGCGGAAGCGCGCGCGTGCTATGACAATCAAATAGGCTGCATCGTACGGACAACTACCACCATCAACGATGAGAAACTAAAGAAGATAGATAATATGAGGCCCTCCCTTCTAAAGAAGTTGCACCAGATATTCTTGTTATTTATGCTTATGATATGTTGCTTCTACTTTTGCCAAGTCTGTCTCTTTTTATTGCTCAACTATATATGCTGCATATCATCGACTCATGTGACGATGCAGGTGCATAGATCATCGATGGCGAAGAAGTGCTACACCAGGAGTATACGACGAGTGGCTGGAGTGTCAGGCCCAGGTGTACCGGTTTCCGGTTTCCGAGCGACAGCCAGTAGTTAGTTTAGGTTCACACTAATGTGAGAGAGGAATACGAACTCATGTACTGCATAGTTCCGCTCTCACTCATAGTGATAGATGTTCTCGCATATATCATTGTTTAGATGAATGACGATGTAGTTGCAAGTAATCGAGACTTGTATCGCTATTTTTGAGATGATGACGAGAGACCACTTTGTGTTGGATGATGATTATGATGATGGCATGATTTGATGAGACTATTTGTATGTATATGCTATGATTACATTTGTGTGTGTATGATATGCTAAAGATTATTGTATAATACCTATTCAAATACAAAACAAATATGTAGAAAAAAACAGAAACTAATAAAACTAGCAGTAGCGAGGAGAAAAAAGTTAGCAGTAGCGCTCCCTTACCAGTAGCGCTTCATGCTAAAAAGCGTCGTAGATATTAGCAGCAGCGCTCTGCACTAAAGCTCGCTACTGCTAGCCTAGCAGTAGCGTGGGATGACACGTGCTACTGCTATATGTTAGTTGTAGCGCCTTATCAGTAGCACGGCATCCCGCGCTACTGATAGGCAAAATACCCGTGCTACTGCTAGGATTTTCCCTAGTAGTGTCTCCTCAAATATGAAGGTAGCGGGCGGCGGGTGGAGACGGGAGACGATCGAGAGGAGCGGTGATGCGGGGTAGTTTTTTTGGGTGCGTGTGTGAGGGTGGGGGAGGGAACGAAAAAAATGGACGAAAGTAGTGGGACGAAAAAAAACCATGGATACTATTCTACCAACTGAGACATTAGGAGTAGAGATTAATTATGATATAATAACTCACCCATGAATTTCAGCAAGGCTGTTGGTGAGTTCATGGACATACGAGTAATACGAATATAGCCTAGAAGCCAAAACATCAACAGTCCTCCTGTTGAGATTCTTCAAACGAGCAATGCTAGCGTTTGCACATGCTTTAACCAAGAGAACATCAAATTGGTATGTATCACTAACGATGACACAGTGGAAGAAATTCTGGGACGTACCACATCATATTTCTTGTGATCTATAAGGAAAATCAACACAAGAAGGTAGCAGTAGAATTCAATCTCCGGGAGTCCATGCTTGATTGAAACTTGAGCAGCTGGAGCTGCAGCATCAACATCCATCTCACTGCCATCTTCCTACAAGAGGTAACGCCATATGAATATCGATCACCTCTGAGCAAGAGAATACTCCAGTTTAAAAATATTGACGTGTACAGAATTAAACAGAAGCAAGTTCTAATCCCCTACGCACCCAAGCATGAGATTGCCAATTACCAATTAAGCATCAGAACAGAAGGAACCTGGTTCGACATAAACTTCAATAGTGAAACTCAATTGCAAAATATGAAATTACTCGAGGCTCGTATTGCATCATCATACAATAACAGTTGCCTTGTGGTTGCGGCAATGATCTAGATTATGAATTCTAATAAGCCAAGTAATCCAGAACGATCTGAAGTCATACATAACACGAGATACCCAAGACTGTCAATTACCAATTAATTGTCAGAACAGAAGGAACCTGCTTTGCCGTGAACTTCAACAGTGGAACTGAATTCGAAAATCTAAAGGCTCGCATTGCATCACCACACAGTAGCCGGCTAACAGTTACTCTACTACAATGGCCTAGATTATGTGTTCCCATTTACTTCTAAAAGGCCTATAAATCCAGAACGATATAACATGTCAATCGGCAACCAAGACACATGCAACACATGTAGATTAACAAACATAGCATTAGATGCTCACGTCCTTGAAGCTGTCATCAGATTCAGGCATAATTGCATGTTTATTCCAAATCACGAGATGGAGGGGCAGTGCGTGCGGCGCAAGAGGGGGAGTGAAAGGAAGGCCGGAGGAGGGGATATTGTCAGGGGTAAAATTAGTAGTAACAGATCGATGAATATGAGTGTTTTCTCCGGTGAATCGGTGACCAACTCGAGAGCTTTTTTATTCCAAACTAATATTTACCTACTCCTTTACAGAAGAAAACATGTATAATTGGAGAGAAAAATGCGTGGAAGGAAAAATCAATCGGGGCGGAAAAGGAGGGTGGAGACGAACGAACGACGTAGGAAGGAGTAGAAAGAAGATTAGTAAATTGGATTTGTTTTCTTAAAGTCCGTTATTTGTTTCCTTAAAATTCATTATTTATTTCCTAAAGCAAAATTGCATTGATGAGATGGATCGGTTGATTGGGTAAGTTAAGAAAGTAAGATATGTGACTTTTTGTACGGTAGGAAAGTGTTTGTTTATAAGGAAATAGTGAAGAAAAAATAAACCGGTGGCGTGGTGGGAGCGGAGACGGAAAAAAACCAATGAAAAAAAATGGTTAAAAGTGATGGGATGAAAATAAACCATGAATACTATTCAACCAACTCAGACATTAGGAGTAGAGATATGCTGGGATAGCATGGATGACGGTTTGATGAGAATTTCCTTACCTGCACATGATAGCAATTTTAAACATGTATATGAAAAATGTTCTTGATTTATAAAAAAATGTACAAAGTATATGGAAAAAGTAGACAAAAATATAAGTTTTTAAACAATATTTAGCATGTATTCTGCAAATGTTAAATGTGTATATACCTTTTTCTTGATATATTAAAAAAATGTAACATGTGTATGGGAAATATACGATGCTCAAATTGTTAATCATGCATTCAAAAAATGTTAAACACGTATAAATAAAATGTTCTTAAAGTGTAAAACATGTACTATGTTCATGGAATAGGGAGGCATAAAAACATATTAGTTTAAAAAATTGTTTATTATCTATTTCAAAAATAATTTACGATGTGTATGGTAAAAATGATGTACATAAAATTTGCATCTGATGTAAAATAACATACAATGTGTATGGTAAAACTTAAACAAAATATGTGAGTTTTGAAAAAAAAATGTAACCATGTATTTAGAAAATATTAACCTGTATACAAAAAATATTCCTAATATATCGAAGAAATGTTGAATTTGTATGTAAAATTATTAACATCAAAAGAAAGAAAAGCAACCAGCGAATGAAAACCGAGTAAGAAACAAAGAAAGAAGGAAAAAGGAAAAACCAGTAAAATCGTAAAAGAATCAAGAAAACAGATGAAAAAAGTGAGAAAAACAGAAGGCCGTAAAGAAACTGGTGAGGAAACAATAGAAAATCGAAAAAAAAAAGGTAAAAACTGGACTAAACCAGTACGTGAAACCGAGAGAGCGAGCGCGACGCTAATGGGCCAACCGTGCAACCTCCTAAAAAACGAGGCGCAAATAGAAGAAAAATCTGTGAGTAAATATGGGGAAGCTGGGATTTGGGAACCATCGTCGGCCGAAGTATCAGCCAAACAACTAATAGACCAAGACCACTTGGTTGTTTACAAACCGAAAACACTGTTATTTAATACTTCTCTTCGTACAACAATAACATACCCATATAAACCATTTGTTAAAAAAAACATATTTTAAAAAATATCATAAATTACCAATAAATATTTTTGCCAGCATGGTAAGAAAAAGTTTGAAAATTTGAAAATTTTCATTGAATTCGAAATGTTTTCACTGAAAGAAAAAAAAAACTGGACCAAACCAGTACATGGAACCGAGCCAGCGAGCGACCTGAGGTAATAACAGGCTCATGGCTGCTCCGCCCAGCCAAGCTATTGCTCTCCTATCTCTCAAGTCTCAACCCACGACAAGAGAATGTGTTTGTGAATGTCCCTCGTTCATTCGTTCGAGGAAGAGATTAAGATATGGTTGGGCGACTCCACAGATCGAAAAATTGTTGGGTGGCTCAAGTTTGTCCCATGGAGAAGAGAAAATAATCTATGCTATCAATCTCGGATATTACATCAGAATGTGAAAACAAAAGCAGATGCTATCCATCCCGGATATTACATCAGTAATAATCAAAAGCCAATCCAATCCAATCTGTGTAACATTGAACATCAACATCGAAAAGGGATAATAACTGATTAAAGGCTGAGGGAAGTTGCACAAGGATGCTCATATTCAAAACAGATGTGTAGATTACCATACAAAGATAGTAAACAACAAATCTCAAATGTACATTGATTTATTCCCGGAGATCCTTTAAAGCACACAAATCCTCTACTGCTGCAGCAGCTGATGGCAAGCAAGGAGAAGTAGCAAGGCCCCAAAGTTGAAAGCACTCACTCACATTGCTGCCACTGAGGAATTAATTAACCATACAACTTTTGCCTTCAATATCAGATTCAGATGTGAAGCTGCCAAATCTTACACATTAAGCAAGCGTGAATGTACTGGCTAGCATTGGCATCATCGATCAGTTGGTCCGTGGTCATGGAACAAAATCATGATCGGAACACTGGGAATAAAAAAAAAACAATTCTACCATACCAATTTAATCTACAGAGGAGAAACAAAAAATGCTCAAGTCGTGCGACGCTGGTGCTGAATCCCAATAACCACCTCGCACCTTGGCACCGTTTGGATCTTGGAATGCTCTGCTCTGCTCTGTTAGCTGCCGCTGCATCCACAAATTAAAGCCCACTTCTTTAAATGAAGGAACGACATCCCACTGCGAGCCATCACTTACGTCAATATTCTGCAAACATGCAACACAAATATATCAGGCAGGTGCTTGAGGAATGCGGCACTTACCCTTAGAAAGCAACAAGATATATTTTTTTAACTTTTTTTTAAAAGGAAAGCAACAACATTCTGGTGACAGACAGATTCGAGCAATTCATCAGAGATTACAATGTTTGAGTCCACAACACTTTTGAGCATTACATTACATTACTAGGGAAACGCAAAAATGAGAACAAAGTGTCAAGTACGTACTGATCTTTCAGCATATCAAGACAGACAATTGCTTCACTTCTGTTTGTTTGTTTGTTTGTTTGCTCCGAATCAGCTGTGAAATTTGCTACTGGGACTGCAGAATCCAATAAGTAGAATAAATGAACTTGGGTCAGAATATGAAGAGAGAACAAGGTAGCTTAAACACCCAATCATTCATCATTACCTTAGATAGAGTCAAGGATCAATGCCAGCCAATCAAACCTAAACCTGTATGCATGCAATCTCCCTGCAAGACTGTATGTACGTAGCTGGGTTCAATAGTTTCAGTACTCTGCCCCAGCATAGGTTGCTTCGGTCCAACAGGAATAATTCAGTATCAGGCCATTTTTCAAGAAAGATTCAAATAAATTGGAAAGCATTCTCTTCTCTCTGGTAGAATTCAATTTCATTTCACTTCACGATAATATACATCCATACCATTCTGCACCACCAGGACTCTTCGGAGTACATCAGAGAGCTGCTTTTTAATTTACAAAGCAGCAGGCAGCATCAACCTGTTAAATGAAAGGATTCAAGAAAGAGGAAATAAAGCCACTTGATTCATTCAATTCATGGTAAGAAAATAAACAAAATCTTCTTTCTGAGTAACAGCAATTAAATACCTCTTCCTTGAACTGATGCCAACAGTTAAATTCCATGCGAAAAAAGAGCACAAGTCAAGTCTTCTTCTTGATGGGTACCAAGTGAGTGGAACACAAGCCTGACGAAGAAAATGCATGCACATATATTATGAAAACCAACATCAGTGGTGTATCAATCTCAAGTCTAATACGTAGCAGAAAAGGGGTACAAAAAGAAGTGGATGAAAAGAAGTGTGCGTTGGACTGTGAATGTAGTCATAAATTAAGCACATATTATAAACTAGAGAAAGCAAGCAGGAGAAAGATAAATAAGCTAGCCAAAGTGGTTGCTTTGCACTATGAATGCAATCAAAAATTAAGGATCACAAATTTGGTTCTGGAGGTACTAACCGTTGCCGGCAGATTTGACTTGCAGAGAAATATCGATCATGTAGCAGAATGAAGAGTTAACAGCTAGCATTGCGTTGCAAAATATCTCGCACCTGCTGATTAATGTGCAGGTTTGATAACTTGTGTGCAGAAAAGATTGCTAGTCTGTAAGATTTGACAACAGTGGTTAAGATGAGGCGAATAAACCTTGCTTTAGAATTAGAAAAACAAAAGAAATAGGGAGGCGGCAAGTGTTACCTTCTGTGTTGTTATCCTTCAAGAGACGGATAAATCTGGCTGGTTCTGTTGATTTTTTTAATTAGCTCATCTATCTCAGCGCTGCCACAATTCATCTCTAGTTTTCTCAGAGAAACCGGGAGACCCTCCTTGGGCATCGACAGGATTTCTCGACACCCAAAGACACGTAACTCCTTGAGACAAGAAAGGCGATGTAACCCTTGAGGAAGGGATTGCAGATCGCAGCAGCCTGAAAAACTTAGATTCTGGAGGGAGGTGAGGAGCTGTAGCGCTTTCTCTTGCTCTTCCGTGAAGCTTTCCGTGCTCTCATCATAGCAGAATTCAAGTGTGTGGAGGGCCGGGGCGAGGAGGTTGCAAATAGGAGCAACAAGCAATCCACACATGTCATTCATAATGAGTTTCTCCAATCTAGAGATGTAACCTGCAGGCAATAATTTGGCCCTCTGAGAGGCCACCTCTGAGAGCATATCTGCTGCTAATCTAGAGGTGTTGCACCTATGCACTTGCAGCTCTATGAGGTTGACTGCGATGAGAGGATTGAATCCGTCCACTGTTAGATTACTGCACTCCTTTAGCCTTAGAGTGGTGAGAGATGTGAGGTTTGAGAGCAGACCCATTGACTTTATGCTTGGCTCTTGGTAAACATCAAGTTCCCTTAGGGAAGCAGGGAAAGGGCAAATGGTCTCTGATTCTCCCATTCCCATGGGCCACCGAGAGAACAATTCGCCACATCCGAATATTGTTAATTTCAGGAGCAATGACTTGTCCTCCTGAATTCCTCCAAAGTTTTAGATAGCGCGCTAAGCCTCTTAGCGTCGGCCTGACCAAGAGCTATGAAACGCTATAGCGCAGCTATAGCGTGCTAAGCCCCATTTAGCGTTTCAGTATAAATCAATAAAAAGTGAAAAAATAAACATAGAATCAGTCATCAACTTGACATATATATACTTGAAAATGGACATATATCAACTACCATACAGCCAAGTTAATAGAAAAATGATACTGTATTATGTAGTTCCTACCATACTCATGCAAACAGCCACATAACATAGTATTATGTAGTTCCTACCATACATAATAAGGACATATATCAGGAGATGGTTCAATTCATTACATAACAGAGCAAAGTTTGGCCTAGCAACTAGCAACATACCACCAGCACACTTTGAATAACAAAAGTGGTACATAAACAACATGAGATGGTCCGGTTTATAAGTTCAGCCAACTAACTTGACATAGCAACATAACAACATACCACCAGCACACTTTGAAACAACAAAAGTGGTACACCCAACCATGCAATTAATCCGAGTCAGCAAGGGCCGAGGGAGACTCATCTTCTGATTCCGACGAAGAAGAATTGGAAGAGGCAGAAAGTATAGCTTCCTCATCGACACTATTAAGGAGAGATTGCAAGCTCTTTTTCCTCTTCTTTCTAGGGGGCGCAGTAGGCCTCTTCTTCTTTTTCCCTTGTTCTTGTGATGTTGAAGCTCTCTCTTGTTGAGTTTGATCTTCATCACCAACATGTTCAACAACATTATCATTTCCAACAATGCCGGTGATGAACTCATTATCCTCGTCCTCAAGAACATCAACGATCGTCTTCTCTATTGGGTCTCTACTCTTGTTCTCTCTCTTATGCTTCATCCTAGAGTTGAACTTGATAAATACAAGATCACTCATCCTATCATGGAGTAGCCTGCTGCGTTTCTTTGTATGAACCTGTGTAAGTGAACAAAATGAAGTATGGAACACATGGCCTCAATGTGAGAAGTGCAAGGAACTATATTTTGTACTTGTGAACCTTGTAATTGTCTTTCTTACTTGTTCAAATGCTGACCAATTTCTCTCACAAGCTGAGGAGCTACATGTCAAACTCAAAATCTTCATTGCCAAGTCCTTCAACAGGGGTGCACATGTGCCATAATTCAGCCACCATTTTGCTGCATTAAGACATTGAAACATTATATTAGTTAGGCAAGTACAAAGAGGGGAGACAGAGGAAGTGTTATGAAATAACATCACAAGATTTCAGCAAACACTCACCTGGAGAAAAGTTTTTCCTTTTTCTCTGTCGTACAACAATGTCCATTCCAAAGGAATCTTCCTCCGCCTCGTATTTGTCGAGTTCATCAATAAGCTCATCTTGAGTTTTTTGAGCTTCAATCATCCTTGTGATGCAATGGACCACGGCTGCTCTAAATGATCCATCCCTCTCTATCACAACCTTGTTTGGATAATAATAGTAGGGGTTCAGAAAGTACCCAGCCAAATGTAATGGCGACTTGAGTTTGCTGTCCCATCTCTTGTCAATGATATCAATAACACATTTGAAGCGACTCTCGCCATTATCAAAACTTGCAGCAATTTCCTTTTTTGCATCCAACATACAACCATATAAGAATCCCATTGCGGGCACATCACTATCCATTCTTCTTAGCACATTAGCCATTGGCTCAAAGTAGTTGACAGCAACACCAACACCTTTCCAGAAGGCTTCCGATTGCACCGTTTTGTGAGCCATCTTCCCCTTGTCCTTCTCTAAGTAACCCATTTCATGTAGCTCATCCAATCTGAATAGTTTAAGCATTTCCTTCTTGTTGTCTTGCAAGCTTTTAAGATTGAGATAAGCCGTGGCAAACCTAGTAATACCTGACCATACCAAGTCTTTCCCAAGTGTTTTCCTCATCAGAGATAACACCCTTGTGTGAGCATACAAGAACACCGTTACTTGTCTTGCTTGGGTAATTATTTTGTCAACCGATCCAAGCTTCCCTATGTCCTCCAACATGAGATCAATACAATGGGCTGCACATCCATTCCAAAAATGGAAGGTCGCTTTGCTTTCATTAGACTTGCTGCTGCTATATTGACACTAGCATTGTCGGTCACCACTTGAACGACTTTGTCTGCCCCTATATCTTCAATGCAATTATCAACGAGGTCAAAGATGTATTTGCCATTTTTTGGACAGATGAACAATCAACTGAATTCAAGAATATGACTCCTTGAGAACTATGCACAACTAGGTTCATTACCCCCCTGCCCTTTTTATCTGTCCATGCATCTGTCATTACGGTACAACCTGTGTGCTCCCATGCTTGCTTATGTGGTTTGAATGAATCTAACACCTTCTTCTTCCTTTTCTGCAAGAATGGTCCACTCATCTCATATGCAGTAGGCCCATCGAAGTTTGTGCCAACATCTCCAATGGCCTGAAGCATACATGCAAAGCTAGGAAGTGTGACAGTGTTATGTGGGATGCTAGCTTCATAGAAAAATTGACATATATATCCACAAGCTCTATCCCTCCTCTGTTGTCTTTCCTGAGTTGACAACTTCGACTGAACCTTTTCGTATTCACAATTTCTTTTTTGCTTCCTCTTGACAGTTTCTTCTATACTAGGCTTGCAGAATTTGTCCATAGGGCCACCCATTGAGCTGCTTGTGCCTGGTTTTGGCCTCAAAATCACAACCTGATTGCCATCTTCTTCATCAGTTCCTTGTTCTCCATCGGAGTGATCTAAGTCAACACTAGATCTGAGCGCCTCCAATCCCTCGATCTTTTTTTCCTTCAGCTCAGCACTCTTTAGGAGCAAAGCTATCATCTCCAGCCTGACATCACTAGGAACCTTCTTGCATGGTAAGACACCACAATTCGTTATTTGTGAAAGGTGAAACTTTATCCTTGTAATGCCAGCTGTGCATATCTTGCCACAAAAGTTGCATCGCTGCCAATGCTTCTTGTTCACATCTGGAAGAGGGCAATACTTCCACGCAGGGTCATCCGAATCAACTTGAGGGAGTGCAGGTGCTGCTACTGAGGCAGTGCTTGAGCCACCAACACCTATGCAGATTAAG
This sequence comes from Triticum aestivum, assembly GCF_018294505.1. Classification (NCBI taxonomy): domain Eukaryota; kingdom Viridiplantae; phylum Streptophyta; class Magnoliopsida; order Poales; family Poaceae; genus Triticum; species Triticum aestivum. The sequence continues at coordinate 713,084,690 of NC_057807.1, forward strand.
GCAATCCAAAGTACGTGATAGAAAAATGTACATCAGTAGCAAATAAACTTTTAATGTATCTGTATTCTGTATATAACTGAAAACTTCAGCAGATTCCTATAGTAGTACAAGCATCCACAAGAAGAGATAACAAAGGATAGATGAGCTTACCTGCTGACGGGATTTGCTGGCTCATGGTCGCCTGGTGGACACCGTCGCCGCGGGGTGCTCCGTCGCCTTGTGGATGCGGTCGTCGCCGTCAGCAGAGGAAGTGGCCAGGAGGGAGCAGCCGAGAGGAAACGTCCGGGAGCTGCGTCGCCTGGTGGAAGGAATAGTGGAATACCCCGTCGCTGGGAGGGAGTGGCGAGGAAGGTCAGTCGCCGGAGTAGCAGCTCGAGGCCGTCGCCATGGTTGGTCGTTGGTCGGCCGCCGCCATGGTTCCTGTTTGAGATGAGGACGGGAGTGGGGATAGGGTTTCGCTCGAGAGGAGGGTTGGGGGCATAGTATTCGACTATTGGTAGGCTTGGGCTTTGGCCCGCGTAGCGATTTCATTTTGGGCCGAAAATTTTAGATCAAAGACGCGGGACGCTAACGCTAGAGGCCCAATTTTCAGCGCTAAATGACATCTAGCGCGCTATTAGCACGCTAACTCTTCGTACGTGAAATCGAGCTTCGCGTAGCGCACCACAGTCAGGATGCGTGTAGCGCCGCTATAGCGCGCTATCTAAAACTTTGAATTCCTCCTCCATTCTCCTCCACAGGCACAAGAACCAGCCTCTTACAGTCCCAGAAGGTTAGTTCCTGCAGTGAGCTGGATGATGGCAACGGCAACTGCATTACACATTTCTCATAGCTAGTTATCACCAACACAGAAATAGCTGGGAAACAGTTTAGCACTTTTGACGATGATGATTTGCTGCTGGTAAGATGAGATACATTTAATCTGAGACTCTTAACTGAATGGAAGACAATACTGCCATCCAGCTCTTCAGGGAACAAACCGTCGCATCTTCCGACAGACACTTTTGTTAGGGATTTAAACTTTTCAATGTCTCTCAGTGATATGTGCGATACATGTGCAATAGTCATATCTTCTACCTTATCTAGATTGTGGTAGGCCAAAGCACCGCCATACTCTCTAACAACCAATTGCTTTCCATCATAAGACAACAACCTTTCTGCATCACCTCTTATAACTTTCAAATCTGTCAGTGTGGAGGTGTGAGGCATGGAGGGCAGAGACATCTTGGGGCACCTATAAACTTGAAGTCTGCGCAAATTGGTGCAAGATACCTCCGAGAAGGGCATCACGTGGAGATTGGGACAATCATCGCATGTGATTTCTTCAAGACTTGGAAAGGAATGTCAATTAGGTTCCACAACCCATTCAACAAGTTCTGGCATCTCATCAAACTCAACTGTCTTCAAGCGCATAAAACATTTCCCTGGAGCGCCGCCACATAGAGGCCCAAACTGAATCATTCCAGAAATTTTACTCAAATAGAGGCCCTTGAGATTTGGTAGCTTACCAAAAGGTGGGAGGGTGCTCCAAGATACGCCTTCTAGAGTGAGAGTCTCTAAACTTGTTAACCAGATATCAAGACACAACCAGCCAGGACCAACTGTACCACCAGGATGTACAATTGTGAGTACTCTAAGATTAGAGTGTGGTTGAAGAGCATCAAGAATATCATCATCTGTAGTTGCTCCATCTCTGCCCCAGAGTAATTTCAACTCCTTCAGGTTCCTTTTCAACATCAGTTTGGCTGCAGTAGCTTCCTCCTTGGTTGCCACATGTTCAAGACCACATATAGTCAGTCCTCCTTCAAGCTCTGTCAGTGCCCCAAGTTCTCTCAGTTCAAATCCCATGTTCTCCTTCTTGACATGGAATTCTTCAAGCTCCTGCAGATGCTTGATCTTTCCAACATTGCAAATATTGGAGTGGAGTTTACTTTTAGCACGGAAATCATGTAAATTCTCAAGGTGGCTGAAGTCTTCAGGCAAATCAGAACTACCATACCAATAATCTAGGTCCAAGAATTTTAAGTGATAAAATCTTGATAATGTACTAGGTAAACTCATTTCCCTGTCAGCATCGAGAGATGAAGTAATTTTGAGGTACTGGAGGTGGATAAGTTTTGAAAACCTATCCGGAAAAGATTGTGCAGACTTCACCACTATAAATAGGACACGCAGACTATTTATTTCCTTGAAGCTATCTTTCATAATCTTGTTGATTCTTTCTTCTTTATATCTTCTAAAAATCATCAAAGTCCGCAGATTAGCAATGTCTATCCTCTCCCTTAGTTTACACATTTCTTCCTCAAAATTTGCATCATATTTGTCTTCTATGTTGATAGATAAGTGTCGAACAGATTGTGGGACGGCGTCAGCTCTGAAATCTAAGCCACTTATATTAAGACATTCTTGTGTCGAAACACTCTTAGATAGCTCATGCATTAAATCATGCATTACATAGCAATACCGATGACCATTGTCCACTAGAAAAACATTGTCCACTAGTTCCTTCATGAGAAAACCATTGTCCACTAGCTCTTCCAAGTAATTCCTATTGGCCAAGTGATCCAAGTCTATGATGCCAATTGAAACCCAGAAATGATTGATTTTTGAAGAAGTAAACTGATAATCTTCAGGGAAAAGGCCACAATAGGAAAAGCATTTCTTCAGATCAAAAGGGAGGCAGTTGTAGCTGATCTTTAAAGATGGCATGATATCATCATTATCTCGCTGCTTTAGCCACTGATGCTTTTCAAGAACTCCATTCCAATGTTCCTGAGAAAGGTCCTTCTGCAATAGCCTGCAAACTGTTTTGGCTGCAAGCGGGGAACCCTTTAGCTTGTTTGCAATTTTTCGTGCAATACCAGCTAACTCATATTCGTATCTCTCAGGCTTGTTGTCTTCACCAAATATACTTGCTTCAAAGAATGTGAAGAAGTCATTAGACTCCAAACCTCGCAGCTTTAGTGGATCAACTGTTTTCACCATGTCTGCTACCTTTGGGAATCGAGTTGTGACAAGTAGCATGCTTCCTTTAGCTTCCCCCTTCATGAACGGAGCTAACAAGCTTTTCCACTGATCCTGACTGTCACATTTCCATATATCATCCAAGACAATTAGAAACCTCTTGGACTTCAGACGTTCTGCTATGGATTTCTGAAGCTGGTCTAAATTGGTTGTTTCATTTGCAGCACTGCTGCTACCTGCTCCTTCAGTTGCAAGTATGCAGCCAAGGATCTCCTTGGTGAGCTTACGCACATCAAAATCAGTGGATACACATACCCAGACCTTGACTTGGAAGTGCTCTTCAGTCCTTGCATCATTGTACAGATGAGTTGTGAAAGTTGTCTTGCCAATACCCCCTGGCCCAACTATAGGAAGAACAGAAACAGTGTGTGTGGCAGCGGTGATACGACCAACAGTTTCCTCAAAAATGCCTTTCCTGCCATACAATGTATCTTGTATAATCATGGAAGCAGTCTGAGGCCGATCTTGGACGACCGCCACTGCCATGCTGCTGCTTGGGATAGTGCCGAGCAAATTGGAGACGGAATCACAGTGGGACTGCATGGCCTGTAACACGGACTTGATTTCTCTTGACATGGACACTCTGTCGAAATGCAGCATATCACTATCTTCAGCAGCAGCAGAGTTGGAGTTGGTGACGCCGCCAGCGGCAGCAGCAGCATCACCACCAACGCAGGCAACAGCAGCAGCAGCATCACCACCATTCCTCTTGCTCTTGGGTGTACAGGAGCAAGAAAAGCAATGGAGCAAGGTGCACCGGCGTGGGGCACCGGCAACAGCAGCAGCAGCAGCACCACCACCATTCCTCTTGGTCTTGGGTGTAGGCGTGCAAGAAAAGCACTGTGCCAAGCTGTCAAGGGTGTGGCGAAGAGCACTACCGGCATGGAGAGCTTGATGGCGGACAAGGCTGTCCAGATCCGGGCCGGCCTCTTGGGTCGTGGTGGCATAGTTGGTGCCGTGGAGCCTGTCATGGATCTGAAAGTAGTGGATCTCATCGAGCAGGTCCTCCGCCTGGTCGGCGTTCTTGCTCAGCGCTGGCAGCAGGTCCTGCAGGCCAGGGTTGTCGCTCCCCTGGGCCTGGGCGTTGTGCAGCAGGCCTCGCGTGTGCGCGAGCTTGGCCTTGATCTGCTGGGAGTTCTGGCCGAGCTCGAGGCTGTCCACGTACGCCGCCACCAGGGTGTCGGACAGCGTCGTCCACACCTTGCCGAGGACCGAGGCCGCCGAGCCGAGAGCCACCTCCATCGATCTGTGCTCCGCCTCGCCGGAGCAGTGGTGGAAGGAAGCAGCAGAAAGCGCAGCTACTAGTGGCGAAGAGCGGCGTGGCGTGAGTGTGTGGCGTTGAGCGGGGAGCGGCGACTGGTAGTGGTAGCAGGAGCTGGGCAGCGTGGGCGTGGCGATGGTAACGTGGGGTGGCGGCTCGGAGCTGAACGCTATGAAACTAGGTTTCGGTGGGGGTTTGGGCTCGGGACTTTTTTTACTATGTACTACGTACTACTGTACTAGGCAATTCGGGCACCGTTGATTTAAACTGGTGATCTGCCAACTTGCACCTGGATAAAATTCTGCACGTACTCCATTAGCATTTGCAACTCGAAAGCACTGCATTCCAAAGTAAAGTAAATATTTCTACGTGGGGGCACTAGATAGACTTTTCTTTCTTTTGAAACAAAAAACAACGACGCTCATCCTCATCTTCCAGCCGCTAACCACCATGTGCATGCCAAATACTCCCTTCGTTCCAAAATAGATGACCCAACTTTCTACTAACTTTGAGGGAGTAGATGTGAGCGCAGCCGCATGTGGGTTATCGCTCTATTCCCCGCTGCTGTGACCAAGTCAGCGTCGCCCGCCAGATTTTGGCCGCCGCTGGCCAAGATCCAAGCTCGCCGCAAATTTGGGGACCTCTATCTAGTCAGGGATTTGGGTTTTAACTTTTAAGAGAGCAGTGAGAACACAATGGCAGGTTTTCTTTAGCAAGATTGCCACCCCTTCTGCCTCCCTCACGTGCTCGGCGCGTGACGATGTGGGACATTTTTTTGGGGCTGAGCTTTCGGACTAAAGTGATTCAAATGACCAAGTTGTGGGTGCACTAATTTAACTATTTTTACAGGGTTGTGGCCTAAACTGAACATTTAGGACATTCAAGGCGATTGGTAGTGGATGTCATCTTGAAAATCCAGATACTATTTGAAATCTTTGCAATAAAAGACCTTGAAAAATTATCCTGAAATCCAGCTACTCTGATGTCCTAAAGACATTAGGTTATCCTGATCCAAACTAAAGGAAAAGCATATATGGCTCTTGGAATCTTGAATCTTAATTTAAAAACTCTTCCGTCTGATCTCTTGTCCTCCTATGTCTAAGCGTTGATGCATGTGTTGTCACACACGTGAATGCATGTGCCAGCATATAAAAAGTGGAGAGTTCATCATTTTTTTGTGTTCAACTGACAGCCTTGACATGCTGCATGAATCAATGTGATTAGGGGCATAGTTAAAACCTTGAGGCACAACTAGTAGTACTGTATTGATAAACCCATGCATTCACCTAATCCATGAATTTCTTAACATATAAGTACTACGATTGATCGCTTTAACCAAGACCGATGCGCATGCTAGCATACGAGTACATGACAAAGGCAGTACACGTACGTTGTTTCTATGTAGTAGCATATAAGAGCAACTTGTTGTTCAAGATGCCTTTGAGAAAACTAGACCAGGACTAGCGCACACATAAATTAGCAAATATTACATAAAAATAAAATGATTGACAGCTGGTCCTTAATGTAATAACAAAAGATAAGCATAACAGTTGTAGCAGGAGCAACAGCAACCATCAATGAGGGCAAACCCAGGTAACATGAAAGGTGCTTCAACAACAATGCCTCTAGAAAGGGGACGACAAAGGAACACCGTTGTCGCAGGACCTAATCACTAGGGCCAGCAGTAGAGATTGTGCATCATATATCATATGCACACACATCACAAAATGAAAAGAATAAAAGTAAATAGCACTCCTCTTTTTTTTAGCTAATAATGTTTTGAGGGATACAAACCTCATTGGGTGGCACTGCCAGCCAAAGATGGCGGCCAATACACAAAGATAAAGGATAGCCTACCCATTGCCCATTGGACTTGGCTAACGGTGTTTCGTCTTTTCAACATTGTAAGCTGGGCTAGTTGTGAGCTAAAGTGAGCCCAACCTGTGCATCAACGAACAACGAACATGGAAAGGCATCACTGCTTGAAGGCTGACTGAAGTTGCACGAGGATATATTCAGAACAGGTGTAGTCGTGTAGATGACACAACAATAAAAACGGTAAAATTATCTATGTGTCACAAACTCTTATCCAGTAAAGTAATCATATACATGTTTCTAGAATGAGAATAGAACTGACAGCCAGCGACCACCTTCACTTACCAGCAGCAACTTCTACCTTAATTTTTGCAAACTTGAAATTAACTTTCTAGCAAATCTGAGTGCAATGCTTGAAACAAAGCAAAGGGGCAGTTAATGGAGAAAGAAATTGACAACTAAAAAGGTGAGGAAGAAACATTCAATCATTCTAGCTTCTCCCTCAGTTATTAATTCTGATTTCGAACCAGCACCAGAAGATTTTTTTTTGTATATGGACTTTTATTTAGTTATTCCAAAGATTTCATGGTATTCTAAAAATAAGTATTTAGCCAATATTTTTGGGAATACCCCCTCCCCCCATGTCAAGGGCCTCGGTGCCCAAGACAGCAGGACCTCGACTACGTAGTTCGTAGTCGCGGTGGATAGGAGCGCTAGGGTTTTTGCCTGGCTGCTCTATGATGCGGGAGGGGAAGATAGAAGGAAATAACTTTATTGCTTATCCCTAAAGGGTGCTAACTATCTGATATATAAAGGCCCCATGGGCTAATAACAAACTAGAAACCTATACGAAATAAACTAGTCTAGGAACTAATGTGCCCGGATCAGGACTCCTGTCCAGCCTGCGCCTTGCCTGATGCGGCCGTCGGCTGCTCCTGGCCGCGCGGCCCACGTCTGTAAGACGTGCCCCACATGACATCTCTCCCCCCCTCGACGAGCAGCTCGTCCTCGAGCTGAAAAGCGGGGTAGCGCTCGACGAAACTGTCAAGATCCTCCCATGTAGCTGACGAAGCTGCTTCACCCTTCCAGTGGACGAGTAGCTGGCGAACGCCGCGTGCTAGGCGCGCACGAGTCACGCGCTTTGGTTCTGGAACAGCCGCCCCGTTGTGGATCGAAGGCAATCCCGGCGGTGTAGTTGGAGGAATGCCGAAGAACTTCTTGAGGAGGCCCACGTGGAACACGTCATGGAGGCGCGAGCGTGCCGGAAGCTCAAGACGGTATGCCACGTCGTTGATCACTTCTGAAATGCGGTACGGCCCATAGAATCGTGGCTTGAGCTTGCCCCTGGTTGGCAAGTGGAGAGAGGACGCGGCGCGCTGTCGAAGGCGAAGCCAAACCCAATCGCCCACCTCATGCCGAATGTCCCGATGACGTCTGTCGTAGTAGGACTTATAGACCGCCTGGGCCTGTTGTAGACGATAGCGGACGTCCTCGATAAGTTCGTCGCGCTCAGCCATGCTCCTGGCCACTGCAGCCACCCGTGTGTCGCCGGGCTCGTAAGAGCGAATAGTGGGAGGGTCGCGGCCATACACAAGCTTGAACGGAGTCTCTTGGGTTGCTGTCTGGTAGGCGGTGTTGTATATGTACTCAGCCCAGGGAAGCCACCGGAGCCACTGCTTGGGACGATCCCCGGTAAGACACCGTAAATACATCACAATGATCTTGTTAGCAGCCTCCGTTTGACCATCCGACTGCGGGTGAAATGCGGACGTCATGTGCAGCTTTGTCCCCGTGAGGCGCATGAGCTCTTGCCAAAAAGCGGAGGTGAAGACGGGGTCGCGGTCAGAGACCATGGACTGTGGCACGCCGTGGAGACGAACAACCTCAGCGAAGAACACCTGTGCCACTGACTCTGCCGTGTATGGGTGGGCTAACGCCACCAAATGGCAATACTTGCTGAAGCGATCCACCACGGTGAGGATGACAGACTTCCCGCCTACTCGAGGAAGCGCTTCCACGAAGTCGATGCCGATGTCAGTCCACACGCCCGTGGGTACCGGCAGCGGCAGGAGCAGCCCAGCGGGGTGCAAGTGCTCGGACTTGTACCGCTGGCAAGTACCGCAAGTGCGGATGTACTCCTGCACCATCTTGCGAAGATTAGGTGCGTGGAAATCGCGGCGAAGACGATGCAATGTGCGCAGGACGCCTTCATGCCCATCATCGTGCACGGCACTGAGAATCTCCTGGAGTAGCGGGGATGACGGCGGAATGTAGAGGCGGCCGTTGAAAGTAACGAGGCCGTCGGAGAGCGCCCAAGGCTGTTGCCGCGCACCTGCCGTGATATCCTCCCGCAGTGCGACGAGCGCCGGATCAGTGGACGTCGCTTGCCGGAGGCGATTGATGAAGTCGAAACGAGGCCCTGAGACCGCCACGATCGTCGTCTCCTCCGTGTCACGGCGGGAAAGTGCATCCGCCACCGTGTTGGTACTACCTGCCTTGTACTCCACCGTAAAGTCGAATCCCAGGAGTTTGCCAACCCAATGATGCTGCGGGATGGTGGCCAAACGCTGGTCAAGCAGAAATTTGAGGCTGTAATGATCCGTTTTTACCACAAACTGACGCCCCCATAGGTACGGCCTCCAATGGCGAATCGCGAGCACCAGGCCGATGAGTTCCCGTTCATACGCTGCCAGGGAGCGGTGACGTGGCGCGGCTGGCCGGCTAAAGAAAGCCACCGGGTGGTGGTCCTGAAGAAGGACGGCCCCGAAACCGTACGTCGATGCGTCACACTCGACGATGAACGGCCGTGTAAAATCCGGTAACGCGAGGACGGGAGCCGTGGTGATTGCCGTCTTGAGGGTGGTAAAAGCTGCTGCCGCCTCCGGCGACCAAGAGAAACCATCCTTGCGAAGGAGGGCCGTCAGGGGCGCGGCAACCACGCCAAAGTCCTTGACAAACTTGCGGTAGTACCCCGCAAGGCCGAGAAAGCCCCGAACCGCGCGCGCCGAGCGTGGTTGCGGCCAGTCCGCTACTGCCTGTACCTTTTCCGGATCCATGGCCACGCCTGCAGCGGAGATGGTGTGACCCAGGTATGCGATTGATTCAACGGCGAACGCGCATTTGGAGCGCTTGACGAAGAGCCGGTGCTGGTGCAGGACCGTGAAGACGGTGCGCACATGTCGGAGATGGTCAGCCCATGTCTCGCTGAAAATGAGGATGTCGTCAAAGAAGACGAGAACAAAACGGCGCAGGTATGGCCGCAGCAGATCATTCATGAGGGCCTGGAACGTGGCCGGCGCGTTGCAGAGTCCGAACGGCATCACCAGAAACTCGTAGAGGCCGTCATGAGTACGGAAAGCTGTCTTCGGGATGTCCTCCTCACGCATCCGCACCTGGTGGTAGCCGGAACGTAAATCGAGCTTGGTGAAGAAACGAGCGTGCCGTAGCTCGTCGAGGAGTTCGTCCACCACCGGAATCGGGAACGCATTCTTGACAGTAATGGCGTTCAGGGCGCGATAATCGATGCAGAAGCGCCAGGACCCGTCGGCCTTGCGGACCAGCAGTACCGGGGACGAGAATGCGGAACAACTCGCACGGATGATACCTTGGGCGAGCATGGCGGCGCACTGACGCTCCAGCTCGTCCTTGTGCGCGGCCGGGTATCGATACGGACGGACGGCCACCGGGGCGGAGCCAGGTAGCAGGGTGATGCCGTGATCGCGGCTGCGGGGCGGGGGCACGCCGGAGGGGTCGGCGAAGATGCCGTCGAACTCGGTGATGATGGCGTCCAGGAAGTCGCGGCCGCTGCATGATTTTAGGGCTGGCCCGTCCGGTCCTGCAATGCCGTGCCAGCACACCCGATGGCCCCGCCGCCAGAATGTCATGGAGAGGGCTCGGAAATCCCACAGGATCGGTCCGAGCGACGCCAGCCACTGCGTGCCCAGGACGATGTCGTAGCCCGCGAGCGGCAAGGCGAGGAAATCCTCCGCGAACTCCTCGTGGCCGATGCGGAAGGGCACGACGCGGTACGCGCCCTGGCACGGAACGCGCTCGCCGTTGGCCACCATGACGCGCATCTTCTCTGTGGTGGGGGGCGGTAACGTAGCACGAGCGGCCGCCTCTTCGGCGATGAAGTTGTGGGTGGAGCCTGAATCGATCAGGGCGAGGAGGGAGACACCTCCGAGAGTAATCTGCATCTGCATGGTTTCACTCGTGCGCACACCGGCGATCGCGTGGAGCGAGATTTGAGGGTCGGCCCGCGATGCATCATCAGTGGCGGAGGCCGCGTCGTCGTCGTCGTCGTCCGGCGCTAAGTCGAGGAGAAAGATGCGCTGGCACACGCGGTTGTGGCCCCTGCCAAACTTCTCGTTACAGTTGAAGCAAAGGCCCAGGCGACGGCGTTCCTCCATCTCTGTCTGGGAGAGACGCTTGATTGGGCGTCCGTCCGGCAGATTGTGGCCCTGCTGAGGTGCGGCTGGTGGGGCCGGAGCGGGGGGCGCGAGGCGTGGTCCTGGTGTCGGCAGGATGCCCTTCTGTGGAAAACGCACCGGTCGCGCGGCGGAAAGCGCGCACTGGTCGCGCAGCTCCAATTTGCGGGCGAGGCTCATGGCGACGGCGAGGGACTGTGGGTTATGGATCTCCACGTCGAGGCTGAGGGGTGGCTGGAGTCCCGCGGTGAAGATCTGCACTTTCTGTGTCTCGGATAAGGTGCCTGCCCGGGGAAGGAGTGCCTCAAACCGCTCCTGGAAGTCGACGACGGACGTCGTGCGTTTGCACGCCATTAGTTCGCCCAGCGGGTTAGCGCGCAGCGGTGGCCCGAAGCGGAGATTGAGCAGCTCGGAGAAGCGGCGCCACGGAGGTGTGCCCTCGTCGCGCTGGACCTGCATATACCATAGTTGGGCAGGACCCTCGAGATTATAGGACGCCATCCACACCTTCTCCTCCTCGGCGATCCGTTGTTGATGGAAGAAGGACTCGCATCTGTTGATGAAGGCGAGCGGATCAGACTTGCCGTCGAACTTGGGGAAGTCCATCTTCTGGAACCTGGGCGGCCGATCATTGTGGTGCTGCCCATCATGGGCGGCGGCAGCGCTGGACGAAGAGGAGGACTTGTCCTTCTGGAGTGCGGTGACGGACGACTGCAGGGACATCACCGTGGCCGTCAAGGCCTCTATCATCTTAGCCAGATCTGTGGTGGTCGGTTCTGCCATGTCGGAAGTGACCGAGGCGGCAGCAGATTGTGGCGATGTCGGGGAGCTGGGCGCGGACACAGGGGGAAAAGCGGCCGGCGGATGGAGCGTGGACGAGGAGAAGGATCGCCTGGAACCTGATACCAAGTTGTCAAGGGCCTCGGTGCCCAAGACAGCAGGACCTCGACTACGTAGTTCGTAGTCGCGGTGGATAGGAGCGCTAGGGTTTTTGCCTGGCTGCTCTATGATGCGGGAGGGGAAGATAGAAGGAAATAACTTTATTGCTTATCCCTAAAGGGTGCTAACTATCTGATATATAAAGGCCCCATGGGCTAATAACAAACTAGAAACCTATACGAAATAAACTAGTTTAGGAACTAATGTGCCCGGATCAGGACTCCTGTCCAGCCTGCGCCTTGCCTGATGCGGCCGTCGGCTGCTCCTGGCCGCGCGGCCCACGTCTGTAAGACGTGCCCCACATGACACCAAGTTGTCAAGGGCCTCGGTGCCCAAGACAGCAGGACCTCGACTACGTAGTTCGTAGTCGCGGTGGATAGGAGCGCTAGGGTTTTTGCCTGGCTGCTCTATGATGCGGGAGGGGAAGATAGAAGGAAATAACTTTATTGCTTATCCCTAAAGGGTGCTAACTATCTGATATATAAAGGCCCCATGGGCTAATAACAAACTAGAAACCTATACGAAATAAACTAGTCTAGGAACTAATGTGCCCGGATCAGGACTCCTGTCCAGCCTGCGCCTTGCCTGATGCGGCCGTCGGCTGCTCCTGGCCGCGCGGCCCACGTCTGTAAGACGTGCCCCACATGACACCCATATTGAGGAATCAGCGACAGGCAAAGATCAACGTTGAAAGAATAACCCCACACCACAAGTCAAAAAAAAAAGAAATATTTGTGTGAGGATTGGGTTGAAGGGAGAAGGAAGCTTCGTGGTAGCTTCTTCCTGCATAGTACTCCCTCCGTCCGAAAATACTTGTCATCAAAATGAATAAAAAAAGATGTATCTAAAACTAAAATACATCTAGATACATCCCCTTTTATCCAGTTTGATGATAAGTATTTCCGGACAGAGGGAGTACATCGTAGTCCTTTCTGGAATGCATTCAAAAGTATGAAGATAGCATTAAGCTATGTACACACTGATGCCTTCACACAAATACTTGACATGCTCCCTATATGCCTGCACTCTTACAATTCACAAATACAGCAACATTAAAGTGTCATGGCTCCTTATCCAAGCTATTAATTGTTCTCTCTTTCTCCAACGAGAGTATATATTGTTGTGTTTATGAGCCATGAGAGTATATAGAGGATGTGAGTTGTGTTTTTCTCCTTGGTTCTGGAGGAAAGGATAATGGTATCTTTGTGTAGCTCCTTGAAGCAACAGATAAACCTCAAGGAATTAAGAAGCAGAGATCGAGTTGGTTGATCCTTGAGCTACTCTTTAGCAGGTGGCAGATTTGATTAAGGCAGACAGCTTGCTAGCTTTGTAAGTAGTATTTTTTTCGAAACGGAGGCAAAAGCTTTGCCTCATCCATTAATTAAGAAGGAGTTTAGAGTTCCTTTTACAAGAAAAGCGAAAGAAAATATTACAATGCCACTACTCTCCCGGCATGATTTGACCCAAGTGCTTAGCACCCGCAATTACCCAAAGGTTGGTGTCGCTCTGAATGTTTGACAACAATACAGACGGAGGCATGGACTTGTGACGAAACACCCGTGCATTTCTCTCGCACCAAATGGTCCAGCAGGTCAGCATAGCAAGAGAAGCCATCGCCTTCCGGTTGGGCATGCTGGAGGCCGACATGTTGAGCCACCAGTCCTTGATGGAGCGCATCGTGATCCAGGAGGAGATGTCAAGGTAGTCAAGTTTGAGCCAGCCTTTGATCATGTCCCATAGTCTAAGGGAGTACCGACACTTGAAGAAGATGTGGCTCACCGATTCCAACATCTGCTTGCAGAGTGGACATAGGCCGCAGTTTGGCCACCCTCTCCTCTCCAATCTATCCGCCGTCCAGACTCGGTTTTGGATTGCAACCAAGCAAAGAATTTCATCTTAGGGGGAGCCCATGCTTTCCAAACGGCGAAGCCCATGGGCGAGCTGACCAACCCAAGGAGTTGCGCACTGTACGCGGATGTGGCGGAGTAGATTCCGCTGGCAGTATGCTTCCAGGTGATGTATCCTCGGCGTCCACCGCTAGTGGGATGGCCCTTAGCCGAGCCCAAAGCGTGACAAGCTGCCGGATGTGCTCCATTGTCCAGTTGTTGGGGAGCTTGATTTTGGACAGCCACGCACCTGCATGCATGGCCTCCTGTACCTTCCATTTCTTCCTCGTGGAAGCCTCGAAGATGAGAGGAGCTATGACGGAAGGTTTCTCGCCATTAACCCATGGGGAGTCCCAAAATGGCGTGCATGCCCCTTTGCCAATGGTGATGCGCGTCGAAGCATAGAATAGATCACAGTCAAGCTCACCACAAGGGTTGTCCATTCCAATCCACGTCTTGGAAGATTCAGTCCACTCGAACCACAACCATCTAAGCCGAAGGGCTCTCGCAAACTTAGTCAAGTCCAGGACGCCAAGCCCTCCGAGTTCAGTCGGCCAACAGACTGATCCCCGGTTAACCATACACTTGGCCCCAGTTGTCTTATTAGAGCCCGCCCACAGGAATGCCCTCTCCAATTTTGTGATGTTCAGCAGGGTGCCCGATGGAGGCCTAAGGGCGATGATGTGGTAAATGACCTGAGAGGTTAGCACGGACTTGACAAGCGCCCCACGCCCAATGGCGGTAATATTCTCTCCGTCCCATGGCACCAGCCTGGCCGCCACTTTGTCCTCAAGGAATTGGAAGTCGCCTCGCCTCAGCTGCCGAACCGATAAAGGTAGCCCCAAGTATTTGATGGGGAAAGCTGCACGGGAGGCCGGCAAGGCTGCTAGGATGTGGTCGAAGTTGATGTCTCTATATCGAATTGGGACGACCGAGCTTTTCTGGAAGTTTGTGCAGAGGCCCGTGACCTTGCCAAAGTAGTTGAGGATCTGAGCAAAGTTGTCCACATCTTCCTTAATAGGGGCCATGAAGACCGCAGCATCGTCGGCATATAGGGATGTGCGGAGAATGGCACGGCGCCCTCTAAGCTTGTGTAAAAGTCCACGACGGGTCGCGAGGTCGCGAATTTGCTGCAGAGGATCGATGGCAATGACAAAGAGCAGGGGAGAGATCGGATCTCCCTGCCGAAAGCCGCGACCATGCCTGATAATGGGTCCTGGGACCCGTTAAGGAGGATTCGCGAGGAAGATGAACGAAGCAAGGCCGTGATCCACTCCTGAAAGCGCGGAGGAAATCCCCTCCGGTGCAGAAGGTCTATAATGTACTCCCACTTGACAGAGTCAAACGCCTTGCAGATGTCGAGCTTGAATAGCAGTGCTGGAGTTCTGCTTTTATGGAGGCGGCGGGCAAGGCCCCTCACATACATAAAGTTGTCATGGATGCATCTCCTCTTGATGAAGGCACTCTGCGCGCTGGAGATGAGGGCGTGCATGTGAGGGCCAAGCCGTAGAGCAAGGACCTTCACAATGATCTTGGGGATGGCATGGATGAGGCTTATAGGTCTGTAGTCCGCTATCTCCTCCGCCCCATCTTTTTTTGGGAAGGAGCACGATGTTAGCAGCATTGAGCCAGTGTAGGTTTGCCGAATGCAAATTGTTGAAGGAGTGGATGGCTTGCATGATGTCAGTCTTGATAGTGGGCCAACATTTCTTGAAAAAAATTCCAGTGAAGCCGTCCGGGCCGGGCGCTTTGTCATTGGGCATCTCATTGATGCCATCTCTCACTTCCCCCTCAGATATGGGGCTGTCGAGGTCGGAGAGGTCGTGATGACCAAAGTCGAGCGCGTCCCAGTTGAAGTCCACGGGATAGGAAGTCCCACGCCCCATCACGCTGGTGAAATGCTCGTGCATCAAGGCCTCCTTCTGCTCATGCCCAGTGACCCAGCCACCGTTATGCTTAATTCTATGGATGTGGTTCTTTCTCCGGCGTGCATTTACCCTTCGATGGAAAAACTTGGTGTTGGCGTCTCCCTCCTTTAAGTTTGAGATCCTAGAGCATTGCTTTCTCCTTGCCCGCTCAAGGACCGCAAGACTGACCACTCTTCTCTTAAGCTTTGCCCTCAAGTCTTTCTCCTCAGGCGAGAGCTCCCGGTCTTCGTGGGCGACGTCGAGGCGGAATATCACCAAGAGGGCCGCATGCAAGTGAAGCTTCGCCTTCGAGAAAAGTTTTCGACTCCACTCCGCTAGCCTGACACTAACTTTTTTCATCTTGTGGAAGAGTCGCAGGTACGGCTCCACATGAGGGCACACCTCGCTCCAAGCCTTGTCCACCACCTCCTGGAAGCCCGGCATGGACGTCCAAAATTCTCAAACTTGAAGCAACGCGGTCTCCTTGGTCCACTATCATCCACGAGAAGGAGAGGGCAGTGGTCCGAAAGCGAAGTGGAGAGAGCATGTAGCACGTGGGTGCCGAAGGCAAGATCCCAATCCTCATTGCAGAAAAATGAATCGAGCTTGCAAAGGGTGGGGTTGTCTCGCTCGTTGCTCCAAGTGAAACAACGATTTTGCAGGTGTATCTCGCTGAGCTTGCATGCGTGGAGGGTGTTACGGAACCGGTTGATACGACCATGGTTGATGTTCCGCTTATTCTTGTCGCGCGCGCGTTGTATTTGGTTGAAGTCACCCAGAGCGAGTCCTTTGGTCCCTGGAGGTGGCTTTTGAGCCAGAAGCTCCGCGAAGAAGGCGTTTTTGCAAGAAGAAGCAGTAGGGCCATAGACCGCCGTGATCTTGAAGGAGACCCCAGACTCGCGGATGAGGACTGTGGCCGATAGGCAATACACCGAGAGCACAATATCAGACACAACCACAACGCCGTCATCCCAAAGCAGCAGGATGCCGCCCCTAGTGCACAGTGCCGGCCGGTGGGCAAAGCTGTTGAGCCTGGCCCCTGCCAGGAAAGCAGCCGTAAACTGGTCCAACATCTCAAGTTTGGTCTCCTATAAGCAAGCCAAATGACACGAAGTTGCAGCGATAGTCTCATGAATAGTGGCCCGTCGGTTTGGGCAGTTTAATCCCCTTACATTCCAACTAAGAAAGTTAATTGGTTGTCCTAACATGATAAACTAGGGACCCTGACAACACCACAAACGAACACAACCTAGGCGCTGGATTGCACCTCCTCCTCATGGTCCAGCGCTGCTGCACCCCCATGGCCAATGAGGGCCTCCTCCACTGCAGCAACATGCGCGTCGTCGATCCTGAACAGGCCACGGAGAGCAGTCATGACATTCTCAGGCAGCTGATCCTTGAACTGGCGCTCAAATTGGTCGAGAGCCCGGGCAGTGACGTCTTCGCCGTTGCGGATGATGCCAATCGTGCGGCAGACCAGCCCCTGCGCTTCCTTTGCCATGGAAGTGGCGAAGCCCACCTTGCGCGCCTGAACGCGGGCACTGGTACGACGAAGCGAGAATCCTCCACCCTGGGACGTGATAGCAACCCCGGCCAGTGTTTTGCGTCTCCTTGTTGGTGCCTTGACCGGGGAAGGCTGAGGAGTCGGAAGAACTCCCGGAAAAGTGCCTCCATTGGCGCGGGAACCGCAGCCACCCCGCCAGCAGCGAGCGGGGTTGTAGGAGGGGTCCTGCCTGGGAAGACTGGTGGAGTTGGCGATGGCGAGAACCCAGCAGCGCGCGACAACGGCAGTGTTGGGAGCGATAGCCGCAGAGGAGAGCACAAATCAGCCACCAGCGCACTAGCCCCCTCCACCCTGACTGCCACTGCCGCGTCCCTGGCAGCAGAGCGGGCATCAGCGCGCCGTGAGCTTGATAAGGACGGCAACACCAACGTAGGGGACAACGGAGGAGCAGCCTGTGGCGTCAGGTTGTCGTTGGAGCGGTTCCGTTCGGAGCATGGCGAGGGGTGACGAAGGCGGGAACGGCCACGCACAGGTGGAGGCACCGCAGCGCCCATGATCAGCATGCCCTTGGCCGCCCGCACCAAGGCGCTGCTGGCAGCACCCGAGCCGGCCAGGAGCGCCGGCGACGGCTCCAACACACCTTGCCTGCGCCTCCCGTCTCGCCCATCGTGTCGATCCCCGCGGCAATCATCACGGCGGCGCTGCTCATCGCGCCGCACTCCGTCTTCTGTCCTGTTGCCATCCGCTCGGGATCTGCTCCGGAAGATCCTGCCCGCCCAGGACCGGTCACGGTCACCCTGCCTGCCGCGGTGGTCGTCGTGATCATCATGATCATCATCACGCCGCTGGCCCCGCCCTCGGGCAGCAGGGGAGCTGTGGCTCTCCCTCGACTGCCGCTCGCCGTCAATGACACCCTTGGTCCAGTCGAGGGGGTGGCGCTGGGCGTTCCTCGGGATGTTGCCGGCGGCGTCCGGGCTGAAGTCCTCGATCAGCTCAAGGTGGATCAGCACCCTGTCCTCCAGCCCTTCCAGCCCCGGCCCAGCGGGGGTGGCGCTACCGATAGGTTGTTGGCCATGCCTATTGACGATGGTGGACCACATCACCTTGGGGATGGCCGACGGATTGGTAGTCCAGGCCCACAGGCTCACCATCGAGGCGTCCTCCTTCCGCAGAGTAGCGATGTCGAAGTAGTGCAGAATGGTGTTCTCGCCCAGGATCTTGGCGATCTCCCCCTCTCCCCAAGCGTGCAGGGGAACATTCTCCAAGTAGACTTAATTAATGGTGTTCGAGGCATATATATTCAATCCTTGGTTCCGAGTACCCATTGCTCATCGGACTTGGCTAACGGCATTTCGTCTTTTTAATATTGTAAATTGGGCTAATTGTGAGCTAAAGCAGGCCCAATCTGTGCATCAACGAACATCGACATGGAAAGGCATCAGTGCTTGAAGGCTGACTGAGATAATAACCATGCAAAGAGAGTAAATACTGACAAGATTTCGAGTGTACCTTGATTCTTATTTTTCAAAATCGAAAGGCAGATGCTGTCCCAGATATTATCCTCTCCTCGATTGATAGAAATGCAATGATCGTTACCAATTAATCCTTTAAAGAGTCACCAATATATATAATTAATCTTGTCCTGCTGCTGCAGGCTGCAGCTGATGAATCTGAATCCATCTGAATCTGAATCTGAAAGAAAGAAGCCACTGAAGATTTTGTAAAAAATCCACTGAAAGTAAACTACAAAGAGAAGAAGCAACAGAAGCTACAAGAAGAAGGCACTTGGGGCCAACTCATACCTGATTCATTGGATCGGATTGGATTGAGCTAAAACCACATTGGAGAGGATGAGGCACCGCAGCTTCCTCATCGACCGGGGCACCTCCGCGACCCCCCCCCCCCCCCCCCGCCGCCCCCATCCCGCTCTCGACCAGCTCCGCCGCCGGTGGCTCATCGACGACCTCCTCCCGGATAAGCTCAATCATAGCCCAGATCCGCCGCCCGCCATGTCGTTGATGTCGAGGTTGCCTCTTTCGCTTCTTTTTTTTTCGAGGACAAATGAAAAATCCGACTTGATTGAAAACCTTTATGTTTTTTCTTAGCATTTTCTAGTAAGAATATCGATTGAAAACCTTTATGTTTTCGGAAATGCTAACGTCCACACACGTGTGGGCGTTCACCATCTCGACCACACGCAAGCATCACCGTTGGCAACTTTGTGCACGAATCTTGGCACAATTCGGTCGGTTTTCTGCGCCACGTAGGACGAGGCGCATGTGCGGTGTGCAAGACAGTTCGCCCGCACGTTGATTGCCCTCCCGCGGTAGCGGTTGCCACCCGGGGCGTGCGGTGGAACTGCTATGCGCCCGCACGCCACGCTCCGACCGCGGTTGACGTCAAACACGTCGCACACCTCTGTCCCCTCTCCCCTCACGGTTCCATTTTACTCACCCCGCACCGCGTTTACTGGCAGAACCCACTCGCACTTCAGACCATTGGAGGAGAAGGTGAGGGGAGAAGCGACGGTGGAGGCGGAAGAATCGACGGTGTTCGCGGCCGTTGGTGGTGCTCGCCAGAACGGAGAGGCTTCGCCGGAGCTCCTGCGGATTGAAGGTAATGCTAGCTACAACTCTCGCACTCCCTTCCTGCATTTTCCCCCTTCCCTCCTTGTTCGTTTCCTCGATCGAGATTCGTAGAGATTCAGGCGATTCGGGGATGCGTCGGTGTTCCCGCCGGCGGCGAAGTCGCCTGCTAGCCGTTTTTGGTGCCACTGGTCAGTTTCGTCGCCGCGGCGGCGGCATCATCGGTGTGGTTATGCCTGTCCGGAGGCACGCACTAGTCTTACCTTTGGATTGGGCAGGTATCTCCCAGTTTGTTTGATGCGCATTGGTTCGAATTTGTGTTTGCAGTCAGTTCGGGGGAGAACTTTGAGCTTGAATTTGAAGTCGCTGTAGTTACCGTTGAACCCTAGGTCTAGTTAGTTGGGTTTTGAAACTGTAGTATGAGGTGAACTTGGTAGGTTGATTAACTATCATGATTGTATGGCAACTACCTTCCTGAACAAATGTGATAGTTGCCACAAATAAGCTTTCCCATGCGGCAACTATTTTTTTGAATGACTATGATAGTTGCCACACACATGCTTTTTCATGTGGCAACTAAATTTGCTGAATTACTGCGATAGTAGCCACAAACATGCTTTTTCATTGTGGCAAGTAATTTTTTCTGAATGATTTGTGATAGTTGCCACACTGTGATAGTTGGCACAATCGGTAGTCAATGCAGTTTCAGCAGCCAACTACACTGGGCGGCAACTAATGTGCACATCAAGTGTGCCTGTTCCCACTTGGATAGTATATTCATGTGGCAAATAGAATGTGAACACACTGTCTGTTGCCATTCTGCAGATAGGACAGTGTGGCAAATTGGCTGCATAATTTGGCAACCAAATTTGCATATCAATTGTGTCAGATGCCATACATATGCTTTGCATGTGGCAAGTTTTTGGTTGACCACATCATGTTTATTGCCATTCTACTGTCAGTACAATGTGGCAAATTCATTGTACTATAGGCGCACTCTTTTTTTTTGTTTTTTCCACAAAGACTTTGTGCTATCTGAACACACTGTGGAAATTTTTCAGGTTCTTGATTAGATGTGGTTTCATCGCTTTGTTGTAGTATGTGTTGCATTTCAGCACGGCAATTTCACCCTAGCACATTTCTGCCGCTGTAGCAGTTATCACTGTGGCAAATTTTTCAGGTTCTTGATTAGATGCTTACCTATTGCATTTACATTTCCACCATGACAATTTGGTCTGTTCCTATCTCAGCAGAATGGCTCGTGGCGATCATCAAAATGATGATGATGATTTCATGGATCCACCACAGCGTAATCGTGCAACTGCATGGAGAAAAGAGGGTGATGAGGTAAATTTCCACACATCCCCCCTCCTCCTGTTTTATGTTACTAGTTGACACCTCTTGCTTGCAGTCATCTGACACGAACTAAAATTTCATGACATTGCAAAACATGGCAACAACTGATCACTTTGTTGCAAAACATGGCAACAACTGATCACTTTTTGTCTGTTTTTTGCAGAAGAAGAAACGTATTCGCAACAGAGCCTCCCAAGAACGACTGACTGCGTTGACTGACAAATTCACCGATGATCAGAAGGGAGCTGCTGCTGAGATGGGTATGCAGGCTATGATGAACGTCTGGTGCACGAACCTTGTCAACCTTGTATGCGACTGGCTTGGTGAGATCTACGACCCCGCCTCCAGGGAATTCGTGATTCCGGGACATGGAAGACTACCATTGAACGAGGATTCTGTGTTCTGCATTTTGGGTGTGCCTCATGGACATATCAAAGTCCCGTACGAGGTCAATAATGAGATCGAGGAAGCGCTGTTCCCCCGTTTGTTTCCTGGGTTGGAATCCATGCCGAACATGTCTGCAGTGGCAGATTCGCTGCAGGCCATGACGACGCATGGAGATGTTTTCAAGATGAAGCTACTCATGTACCTCATCTCAGCTGTTTTCGCGCCGACCACTTCTCTTCGCCCAAGCAACAAATGCTTCCCCACCCTGGTGAATGATCCATCTCTACTACTTTATTTTCCTTCAATCTTTTGGCTCCGATGTCATGTGTAAAGCTAGTGACTGCTAGTGTTTTTCGATGTTTTTTCCATTTGATTTCTGATGCGGCAACCTTTTTGCCCTGAACTTTTGTGCGGTGCAGGCGGATCTGAAAAATGTGAAGAACATGAATTGGTGTAAGTTTATTGCCGACTTCCTGCATGATGCATTCTCTAGCAAGATGTTCCAAAAGGGTTGTCGACTGCATTTAATGGTATTTTTTTACCAGTTCTTTTCTTAGAACACTGTTTTTTAACACACTTTTGTTCATGCATGGCAACCTGATCATAACAAGATGGCAACTTGATCATAACAAGATGGCAACTTCCATAATGACAAGATGTCAACTGGCATAATGACAATATGGCAACTGCCATCTTATTATTATGGCAACTGCCATCATAGTATGATGGCAACTGCCATCATAGCAACATGGCAACTGCTATCACACTATGATGGCAATTGGCACATGTAGATGGCAACCTTTTCTTTTCTTCTCTTCTTCATGCACATCAACTTGATTATCATGTTAACATATATTATCCTGTTTTTTTCACACAATACCCATGATGGCAACTGATATTTCTTTCTTTTTAAAATTGTTTTGCATCAGCTCATGTACGTCGACTGTCTTGATCTGTCCACCGTGGATTTCACTAGGACTGGAGGCCCGCCGCCTGCGCACAAGTTTGTTGTTTCTGCGTGGACTATCAACACTGTCAAGGATGTGCTTGCCGCAGACAAGGCTACTGACACCACATATGGAAAACTGCAGGTTAGTCCTGGTTTCTTTATCCACATGGCATGCTTACAATTTGGCATGTGGCAACCGTCTGTGGTTCATAAGAGATGACTACCTTTCTTATCCATGGCTGTCTGAGTACTGTGTCCATGTTTCACTCCACATGGCAACTCTTTTTCATTCGTGCTGAGACTTACATTCTCTCTCTTACGTCCTAGTTTTTTTTGTTCTTTCCAGCTGATGGCCAAGCATGCTATAGACTACAACGTGTTTGGGGGGCCTCAAAACTTTGGAAAGTGGATGGACGTGCACTCAGCTCCGTCTTGCCCTGCCGAGGTAATCAAAAGATCTTCATCTATGGTTTGCCGTGGAGTATTTTTTGATGTCGTGCAAGTGATTGCAATACGGGTGGTTGTTGATGCTTCTTTGTTTCGTGCACAGGCTAGGGCACCTGTTGAGCATATAATAGGGCAGTTTGCATCTGGAATGACCGGCTTGCTCGGGAAGT
The DNA here is from genome assembly GCF_018294505.1 of Triticum aestivum. Lineage (NCBI taxonomy): Eukaryota > Viridiplantae > Streptophyta > Magnoliopsida > Poales > Poaceae > Triticum > Triticum aestivum. The sequence goes on from NC_057807.1 coordinate 713,107,347, forward strand.
TGGTTGAGGGGTGGACGTCCCTCAGTGGCTCTGACAGCGACGCGGTTGCGAGGCAGTTCACTTCATTTGTCCCAGAACGTACACATCGGCCAACCAGTTGCCGTGGCCGGTATGACTACAACAGTTCCCAAGAGCCTGCTGACACACAAGATGAACTAGGTGGAGATGCTGGTCTCAGCAAGGATGACGACGATGACATGGAGAATGTGCAACAGGACACCGATGATGATGAACATGCTGAAGTTCGCGCAAGTGGTAACAAGGGCAAGGATGCAAAAGATGTCCCCCAACCGGAGAAAGTCAAAGAACATACGTCCGCGAGAGGCGAGGGGGTTTTGCCATCAAAGAGGGGGAGGGCTCCAGATGGTGTTGGGCAGGGTTCTCCTGGCAAGAGGTCTAGGACCGATCCCGTAGCTGCCAGGAAGAGGTTCAACTTTTATTTTTAGTTTTTTGCTTTTGTCTATTTTCTTTGAACAGACTCATCCTTTTTTTGCACTTGTCTTTGTCAAGTGCGGCAACGAGTTTGCTGTCTGACAATTGCCACCTTTTTTTTCCTCCATCTCATACGTGCAGCGAGCCGACAGCTGGTGGACGAGCAGTGACGAAGAAACAAGCGCCAACGCCAACCCATGCTTCTTCTCGGTTGAACAAAGGCGCCCCCATTGCTGGTGACACCCCTTCCACCAGGTCACTTCCTCGCACGACGACGACCAACACCGGGGATCCTGTCGTGTTGCCAGACCCGAGGAAGGCAGTCAAGAAGTAGGTTTTTTCCATGCGCTTTCATTGACATAGCGCTATATTTTTCTTGATTTTTCAATGCATCCGTTTAGCTTGTCACATTGTCTTCTGTCATCGCCCCCCACGTGGCAACTGCTGTTTTTTCAAATGATTTTTTCCTTCCTTTTTAAGTGTATGGCAACTCCTATTGGTTTTTACATGGCAACTGGCATCTAGGCCAAATGGTAATTTTACTGTACCTAATGGCAACTACCATCTTCACCGTTGGCTTGTGAGCTCATCCCACACGTAGGATTGAAATTGCATTCATGGCAGATCAGACATTTTTATCATTCTTCAAGTGGGCTAACATGGCAACTGTTGCTAGATTTTGTATGGCAACTGCTAACTATGACACATGGCAACTCACGTTCCCCTTACATGGCAACTACCAGCTTTTCCACTTGTTTTTCATTTTTTTTAAGTTTTCTACCATGGCAACCATATTTTTTGTTCATTTTAAATACCTTTTTCATGTGCTCTATTTTTTTTTGCAGGATGAAGAAGACTACTACGCGTGGGGCCAAGCATATCAGTAAGGACCCGTTCGAACGCCTGCATTCAAAGTTGTCAACAGGGGGCAACTCAGATGTACCTGAGGCGCCAGGTGACAATACTGCTGCTGCACCGTCAACCGCTCCCACCAACTCTGATGCCAGTGGCCGACCATCTCCGCCGGCTACAGATGTGCAGGCTAGAACATCAGGCATCCGTACATCGGGGAGTGACGAGTCGGTATCTGCCAGGACAGCTGAAATATTGCCAACTCTTCTGGCAATGAAGGATGCTGCTGTGAGCCATGCCACCCCATCAGCAAGCGTTGAAGTGGACGCCCCCGAGACGAACCTAAGCAAGGAAGATTCCCGCTCATCTGACACTGATTCCAAGCGCGTGCGTGTTGGCACTCCTGTGTCCACGACAAAAGCGGCTGAGGCAGCAGTTCACAATGATATGCCATCTATAGGTGAGAGTCCTGGCACAACAGCTCCAGCTCCTGTCGGTGCAGATACTGCTAAGGCGACTGTTTCGCGTGCTGGTCTTCCACCTAGGTGTCGTAGCCCCCGCAAGCAACCAACAGACATACCCAACGCACCGGCTGTAGCTAGGAGCAGGAGAGACGAGTCTGGTTATGTTCCTGCGTCCACACTGTTCCCGCCACCTGCCAGAAGCAATGTGATGGAGAAACCGGAAGACCAGAGCACAGCTGATGCAGGTGTCAAGCCGGGCACGAGTGACGCAGGTGAACGCCCGGAGCAGACTGCGCCTTTACCCGTAGTGGAAATCCCCAGCTTAAATCTGCGCACTTCCAGGCTCCCAGTCAATGTGGGTGTCCCATACAGCCCAAACAAGAAGATTGTCATGAAAGCTGCGGCTGATACCTCCGACAACACGCCCCGCCCTGGAAATAAGCCTGATCTTTCTGTAGCGGCCGATTCAGATATGTTTGTCGATCTTTCACCCTTGGATTCTGCCCCGCAAGTCGTTCGTGGTCCGGTCAGTAGGCATGAGAGGCACCCAATGGCCTTCACCCCACCGAGCTTCAGCCTTGGCATCAGTCAAGATCAACCAGTGGTGCAATATCCTATGCCAGTTGCCTTTGCTTTCCCGGGAGGCATGCCTGCAATGATGGCGCAGCCAATGGTTGAGGGCAGGAAGGCTGTCAAGTTCGCAGAGCCGATAGTGCAAGGTATACTTATCATGTCCTTATGATTTTCTCGTATACATCTTTGTACTTTGACTTTTGTCTCAATCATATTTTTTGGGGGTTCTCACTTGTGATGGCAACTGACATGTGATGACATGGCAAACTGGATTTGATGCACCATGTCACCTACATTTTTTTGCTTCCATGCTGCATTTCACATTTTGGGCAACCACGTGGCAACTGAAGTTCATTCAGCATGTCAACTGTAGTTGCTGCCACATATCAAATACAGTGCATCACACATGGCAACTGGATCTGCCACACCATGTCACCCTGCATTTTTTGTTTCCATGCTACATTTTTCCATACGGCAAGCACATGGCAAGTGGAGTTGTCACAACATGGCAACTGTAGTTGCTATGACATGGCAACTACAGTCCAACTAGATGGCAACTACAGTGCAACTACATGGCAACTGCAGTTGCTATGACATGGCCACTGTAGTTGGACCACACATGGCAAATGCCCACTTTTTGTACCTACATCTCACATCATGCACCCTATCTTCTCACAATCCATCTGTTTTTGATTTCTAGGTATCCTAATCCATTTTTTTATCCTTGCAGCCACCCCTGAGGACATTTCACCGTCACTTGATGAAGCTTACCGCGGGATCGAGGAGGCAGCATTGCATAGGAGGTCCTCACGAGGGCAAGGGCAATCAAGTTCCAACGTGCCTGCAGCTACGGTATCTGAGGATACCATTAGGAGTGCCACCCCTGGTTCTGTGAGGCAGCAGAGGGTAGTTCACCCACCTCTCGCGGAAGACTATGAGCCCGATTTCAGAGCCACTAAGGAACAGACCCAGCTGTATGATATTGTCAAGCGGTATGGAAATGCAAGGGCCAGCAGCAAGCACATGAAGGAGCTAAAAGCGTAAATGACCACACCCCATAATCTCTCATTTTGCTTTGCTCCTTTTTTACTATTCATTTTCTTCGTACTTTCTATACACGATCCACTTACGTTTTAGTTCTTTCTTTTTTTACTTAGTAGGCATGATTCTTTCATGTTATATCGTTTTCATACAGCTCATGTTTGGACAGAACCAAGGTCATTCAATGCAAAGTGACGTACGTCGACCTTGGTGATCTTGCCGAGTCCGTGAGGCCAAACGGTAAAATGTCGACGAATGTAGTTGCATGCGGGATCGACTACATCAACAATCACATCGATGTGTGTGCCGACAAGATAATCATGCATTATAGTGTGACCTGCAAAATATGGGATGGTGACTTTCACCACAAAATCCTGAGGAAGAATTTTGCTCAACATGGTGAATTCAAGCTCACACTGAAGAAATATGTGAGTACTCCTTCCCTGTTTGCGCTGTTTTTTCACATGGTATGGTTTTTTGCCATCATCTGCACTCTGTTTTTGTGGCAGATGTTTTCATGTGGCAACAGCTGCCATGCACACTGACTTTTTGATTTTTCCATCCCGTGCAAACTATGTGGCAACTTCACAGTAAAATACACGGCAAATTTTGTTCATACATGGACGGCAACTTTTCTTTCAACCACCCCCACCCATAACCAAACATTCTACGTGATTCTAATTTTTTTGTCCCTCTGCTGTTCTTCATGTGAACTCTGCTTCTCATTTCATTCATTTTTAAATGCAGGTCATGTTCCCCATGTTCCAGGAGCTTGCACCACATGACCCACACGACAAGTGTGGTCACCACTATGCGATATGTCTTGACCTGAAGAACCAACGTTTTGAGGTGCTTGATTCAATCCGTTCGGAAGCTGATGCAGACCTTACTACGCATGCTGAATTCTTCATCAACAACCTCAAAGAGACATGGAACCGTCACTACGAACACTCAAAGGTCCAGATCAGGCATTTCCCGACTGAGTACGTGGCGACTGTGAAGCAAGGGAACACGTAATTTCTTACCCCCCTCCTTCATGTGCCATTTACATCAATCCAACCCCTCATTTGTTGTCACATCTGAATTGAAGTCTATCTTTGCTATGTCTGTCCTTTTTGTGTGTTCACCTGACTCTTTTTCTTGTGCAGGACGGACTGTGGCTTTCACGCGTTGGAATACTTTGCAAAGTAGGAAGGTAGACTTGTCCTGCTGTCACAGCTACAACGGTTGTTGAGCTCTGAAAAATCTACACATGGAACTGGTTGACGAATGAAGATTTCAACAAGCGGTCCGGAGCACGCGAGTTTGTGGAGGAAGCTATCAAGAAAGTCATCAAGAAGTACAAGTGATCACGTGGCGTTACACACCGAACGCATACCTTACATTCTGTTGCCGAGGAATGTAAGGTACTATCTCTTTGTTTTTGTCGAAAACTATGTTTGTGTGCTATGTTAAGACTGCAACCCCGCGTAGCCTACTATGTAGTGGTGGTGTGTGAGCGACATTTGAATAGTCTCTGTAATATATGTGTGGACGTGAACCTTTTTAGGCGTTACAGCAGATATGTTTTTATGTTTATCATTATTACTATGGTTTCATCGTTTCTAGCACCGGTTTGCTGTTTCGAATGCGTCTATGATGTTTTAAAAAAGGTGGCAAATGTAGTTCATCAGACATGGGTAGTGAAAGTCATTGTCGTTTTTCATTTTGGCTATTTCGCTTCTTCTTTTTCATCGCTAACTGCACCGGCTAGCATCGGTAGGTTGCTCATGTAGCCACAACCTTTGCTGTGGTTTATGCACGTTACGCTTTTTCCAACTTGTTGCACATATATTGCACACAACACACTATGTGTTACTAAACCGCGTCGATTTTTCATGGAAATATATGCCATGCAGAGTCATTACAAATACCATGGCATATTTTCAGTACAGCTAACATGGCAGATACAGTACAAACAACATGGCAGATCCAGCATAATTAACATGGCAGATACAGTACAACTAACATGGCAGATCCAGTACAACTAACATGGCAGATCCAGTACAACTAACATGGCAGATTCAGTACAACTAGCCTGGCATATTTAGTATATAATAGCATGGCATATTTAGTATAAAATAGCATGGCAGACTAACTACACATAACATGGCAGATTAACTACACATAACATGGTATATTAAGTACCCATAACATGGCAACTGCATTTATCCATTCAATGAATTTTCCTTCCACTTCTGATGCCCCTCAAGAGTCATTATCCCAATTATTTTTAAAACAAAAATTCTCATCATCTAGGGTACAAAACAAAATGTCCACAAGGACCATATCACATCGCCCCAATTTTTTCTTATGGATTGCCCGCCCCTTTCTTCGTTTTCTTGTGTTTTGCTTGAATCTCCAATCCCGACTTGTACCTTATCTCTCTTGGACGACCCTTTGTGATGGAACGGGGTGGGTTCCTGACCTGGGTCTGTGTGCTTGCTGTTCCAGATCCTATCTCTGAGTTTTCAGATGATGGCCCCCTGGATGAAGGCACACTTGATGTGCGGGGGAACCGGTGTAAGGCTTCCTCAGCTTTCCTCTTCTTGATCTTATCAAGCTCTGTTTTAAGTGCTTTCCTGTGTTTTTCTGCGACTCTCGCTGACTCATCACTCTTGCACGCTTCATCAATTAGCTCAGCACAGTTCTTTGTCAGCACAATGTGCCTCACGGCTTCCATGGTTGCCTCAGGTCTCTCGTCATGCACAGCCAGAACTGCGTTTGTTGTCTGGGGCGCAAACGCGTCGTCAGCGTCCCAAGTCCATCACCGCCTTATGAAATGGCGGGGCATTCGTGTCACAGCGTTCATGTCCATTACTTTTAGTATGTGACAGCACACAATGCCGTCCCGTTCGAACTTGCAGCATTGGCAGTAGTACTCGCCTTCGCTATCGAGGCTTTGACGAAGTAGATCCTTCCTTTGTCCAGGTCTTCATGTTCTGAATCTGACATGCCCAAAATAGAACAAACCTTGAACGTATGTTCGTCCACCTGGAAAGCCGTGAACATGCTGGCACGCTTTATTTCTTCATGGAATCTGCAATTTTCATGTGTTTTCTGTTAAAATATCGTGCGCTCTTTTTTTTTTACCACCTTATGTTGTCATGGAAATAGAAATATATTTTGTTTGAACATCGCAAACATAGTACATAGAACATGGAAAATATAGTACACTAAACATGGCAAATGCAGCACATTAGACATGGCAAATGCAGTACACCAGACATGGCAACTGCAGTACATTTTCAACTGGACATCGTCATTCCTACACCAACATTCTCCAATGGAAGCACATCGTATAAAGCATGGCAACTGCATTTTTATTAAACATGGCATCTACAGTTGATTAAACATGTCAATTGCATTTCAACAAACATGGCAGTTGCATTTTAGTAAACCTGGCAACTACATTTCAGCATAAGTGTCGACAATATAACATTTTTCAGTTGACATTGGCATTTACATACCAACGTGCCCCAAGGGAAGCACAGTGCATTAAACATGGCAACTGCACTTCATTGAACATTGAAAATGCATCCGAGCAAGCATGGCAAATAGAATTTTCATTGAACATGGCAACTGCAGCTGATTACGCATGGCAAACAGTATTTTATTAAACATGGCAACTACATATCATGGCAACTGCATTACATTCTACAAGGCACCTACTGCCTTAGTGCTTTTTGTGCAAATAAGATGGTAACGCAACTAACTTACTTGTTAAAGATCTTGTTTGTGTATATCTTGCTCATTTGCCTCTCGATCGGTAAATACGTTAGCAATCTCGGCTGCTTTAGCGCGGTGGTAGCTTCTTGCTGTAGCTCAGATCCTAGAATTTTTTGTTGCAAAGCTCTGTACTGCTTGGAAAACTGTAGTAATGAGTTGCTAGGGCTCACGTACCGGTTCAAAACAGCATTGAACCCCTCACTGCGGTGTGTAGTCTGCAGAAAGGGGAAGAAGCACTGCATGAAGTAGGCCGGCACCCAGTACATTCGCTTCTCCCACAGGCTAGCAAGCGTCTCGTTGTCTTGGACTTGATATGTTTCTATCATGGCCATCCAGCTCCTTTCAAACTCCTCCACCGTCAAGTTGTGGTCCACGCACAGCTCGAATGCCTTGTGGAGCTCTGGACGGTCAGCAAAGAACGGTCCTAGCGTCTCCTCAGCCTTCTTTATAATGTGCCACCTGCAGTGCCTGTGCACTGCCAATGGAAAGACTCCCTCTATGCCTGCACGCATGCTGAAATCCTGGTCTGTTATTATGTACATCGGAGCAAGTCCATCCATGCACTCCAAGAAGGTCTTGAACAGCCAAACGTACCCATCTGTGTCTTTGTTCCGAACGAGCCCGCAGCCGAACTGCAATGACTGATTGTGGTTATTTATTCCTATGAACGGAGCGCATGGCATCTTGTACATATTGGTGAGGTACGTCGCGTCGAATGAAATGCAATCTCGGAAATGTTTGTAGGCTCTCCTTGCAGCACCATCCACCCAATACATGTTCCTGACACGGTCCTCATCGTCCAACCTTATTCTATAGAAGAAATCTAGATCTTCCTTCGCTTTCTCATCGAAGTAGGCCATTGTGGCCTCTATGTCAGCCAACTTGCTCTCTCTACGGTATTTGGCATGTAGGTTTGTGACGTCAGCTGGTATGTACGGCATGCTACTCAGAGTCCCCTTTTTGCTGTGGATGAGTGATAGTATCTGGACCATTCTTGATGGACCGACGTTACAATCATGTAGCAGCTTTACGAATTGCCTTTCCACGGGGGTGAACCCTCTGTGGGCGATCAGAAATTTTACCAGGTCGAACTTCTTTATGATTTTGTGGTTGTGCTCGTCAAAATATTCAGTGACCACCCACTATGTACCATCTATGTTTAGCTTACATCGGACAGGGCATTCAGTCTTGAGAATGATACCTCTCTTTCGTTCCGGAACGACAGACGCAACACCTTTCCCCTTCTTGTTCCTCCGTGCCTTGTGGCACCTCATCTCACCTCTGCTGTACTCGTTAGTTTTCTTAATTTTCCTATGGTATTCGGTGTTGACCACAAATCCATGGAACTTTGCATATGTCTGGTAGAATTCCTTTGCTTCTTCGAATGATTCAAATCTCTGCCCAACGTACGGTGGTTGAGGTACCACGATATCTGATTGCCCACCATCTTCATCCCCTTGTGCGTCGTCGTCAGTTTCATCATTCACTTCAGTATCCGCGGCAGTTCCATCTACTTGAGTGTTGCCAGTGCTTGTGTTCAAAGGGATGCTTGTCGGCATTGCAAGAATGATTGCCATTTACGACTCCAACTCGAAATTGTTTGCGGCATGATTGTCTGCTGGCTGGTGCAATGCGTCTTCCGTGCGCTCAGAGCTCCCCACAGTAGATGTCCCTGCGCCGCTGTTCATTGTAGTTGTAGGCCCTGTAATAGAAAAAACAGGTATGAGAGTAAGATTTTTGTTTGAATAACATGTTTATCGCAACGGATCACGTCAAATTTGAGTGATTTTGCATGACATCATTTCAAACAGCAAGCCGTGAGTCTGTGCGTGGACATGTATGGCAACTGTAGCTGTCCAGTCATGGCAGCTACGGTTCAACAAACATGGCAACTATTGTTTGCCAATGCACGACAACAAGCTCCTTTATTTTTAGTACGAAAACTTGGGTTCTATATGCATGGCAGCTGCAGTCTTGCATACATGGCAAACACTGCATGCAACAAATGGCAACCACTGTGTTCTAGCAACAAAACTACTGCTTATAAGATTGATCTCACTAGGCGAAATGTGTTCAACCATTAGTGATGCACACATGCTTTTAGCAGTTGGCAATTTTTCAAAGACAATACATGACTCATTTACACGCAACCACTTGTCAGCATTTTATGCTTGGTTTTTGTCCACCATCACTGCTTCAATTTTTTTTTCTCGGCACGTGCGGTTTTTTTCCAAAAAACAAATGTAGTGTTGTGGTTCAGTTTTTTTTCCTTACCTTGTTGTGCTGCATGTGACCATCTTGTGTGGTCTGTGACACCAAAATGACGTGCTCCACCTGCAATTTGTGAAGCATGCCACGAGACGTTTGCCGGGTTACCACCACCATAATAACCTGTAAGCATAGTAGTGGTTGGTCAATTCATGGCAAATGCAGTTTTGTGCTAGGACGGCAACTGCAGTTGCCCCTGACGTGGCAACTACAGTTTTCCTGACATGGCAACTATAGTTGTATCGGTATGGCAACTGCAGTTGTTCCTTCATGGCAACTGCAGTTGTCATGGCATGGCAACTGTAGTTGCACTTGCATGGCAACTGCAGTTTTTCCTCCATGGCAACTGCAGCTGTCCAGGGATAGCAACAACAGTTGTCCAGGGATGACAACTGCAATTTTTTACACATGGCAATTGTAGATGTCCAGTCATAGCAATTGCAGTTGTCAAATATGCTCCTTCTGCTAAGTGCGCATCCACAACTTCACTTTTTTATGTACTCACCTGTGTATGACGTCGATGGCAGGTACATGGGTGCTGCCTGATGCCACGTGGTGCATGAAGGCTCTGCATTTTCACCCGTGATAACTTGTGAGTCCTTTTGCCATTTTTTTGCATGTTCATTTTTCATGTCCACACCAGTATGTGCTCTTTTTTCGTTTGCGTTATCTTGATTAGCCATATTAGCTAGTTGAAGTTGGCTGCCCATACATTTGTCAGTGTTAGCGCCTTGCGACTGAACTTGCCACGGGGGCCCCCTAAGAGTGTTTTGGTCATAAGAACCTGCAAAAAAATGACAGTGTACGACATAAGTAGAATGTCATCTTCATCATTGCAAAGATGGCAATTGTTCTCTTCTTTTGTTATCACGCATCATACCAATGCCTGCATACTGTTCTAGTAGTGGCAGCAACGGCCCTACAAAGATGAGTTGACTGTACTCTGATGCATCCCAAGGGGTCGTTTCTGGCCTTTGAGAACCCCAAGTATCAGCGCCATCTTCGTGATTCATTCTTTCCGTGTCTTGCTTCTTTCCAATGTGTTCTCAATCGCTGCATGAACAAGAATGCATCAACAATCCACAAGAATTGTATTCTTCCGCTGCTTGCACATAGAAGATAGGGATGGCAAGCAACAGGTGAAATAGGTGGCAGTTACTGACAACGAAAGGTGGCAACTATCGTTATACATAAGTGGCTATTAATTTTTCCCACCCCCTTCATTCCAAACTTGTCCTTCCTCTCCTTTTTTTAGGGATTCCTACTCATCCATTTTCATACCCAACTACTTGCGTCAATCAAACTAGGAACTTAAGTTAATCACAAACATATTACATGGCAGATCTGGTGTATTCTGCCTGGCAATCACGAATATACACTGAACCATGCAGTGTTCTACCCCTATAGCATGGACCCAGTACAAGATCGTGAGATTTTCAGCCTTAAGGTTGAGAAGGATGAGATCGGGAGATTTCACCTAGTTTTAGCTGATCGTCTCTGGAGGGCTGGGTTGGAGTGGGGTGGTGGGGGTGGGGAGGGTTGGGGTGTGGTTTGCGGTGGGAATGCCCTATGGATCTGCCCTGGTTGCCATGGCAACCATAGATGGCCGGTGACGGAGGTCGGGGTTTGAGAGGTGGGGGACGATGGCGGCAGACGAGAGAGGGGATGGATCGGAGGCCGGGAACGGCTGGGTCGTGCGGGCAGCGGGTCGGCTGGCCCAGACGGGGCAGTGCGGGCGGGGTTGCCACACACCAGACGTGCGGGCTGTGCAATTGTGCGCCTGGACGCGGTCGTGCGGGCGGGTTCTTGTTCACGCCACACGAGGCATGTGGGCGGGTTCGCATACATGCCACACATGTGGCAGTTATCGCGACCCTATGTTTTTTCTTACCATAGAAAATGTTTATGTGTTCCTTTTTTAAAACAAAATGTTTATGTGTTGATGCCACAAGTATTGATACACACCCCCAGATTTCTCAGAAAAAAAAGTAATTCACCCTCACAAAACACATACCAATTCACCTATAATACAATTGGATCTTCAGATTCACACCGTTGTGTTGGTTACTTCTTTTTTTGAGCATCCACTGTTGTGCTGGTGGGTGTACACCGGCAGCCTCTGCAGGTGTTGTTGGTGCTCTGTTGCGGTGGGCTTCTTTGTTTGTGGCTGGTTGGCTCGTTGGGGGTGGTAGTGTTTTGGTGGACTTGTCAACACCGTTGTTTTGTATGCTAAAAAAATAAAAAAATAAATTGTTGCTTTATATGGGAGCTTGTGTGAAGACCCTATCTCGGCCTTGGGCACGTGACCAGTGATGGCGGCGGCTATGGGCATCGTTGATGTTCTTGGAGGCAACATTGTTGCCACCCCCTCTTCAGGGCTGGGCAGACAAAATCCGAGACCCTATGTGAAACTGAAAAAACGGGCTCTATCTCATTATAAAAAACTAAGTATCAACAGACTGATTATCGGACGACACTGGCAGTGCTTCTTTTCTAACATATCTGTCCATTCCACCTTTATAAGATTTATCAATTAAATTTTGTTCTCTTTATTTTCTCTTGCGTTTAGAGGAACCAGACTGATGTTTCCCCATAGTGACTCAAACATGTATTATTAAAACACAAGATACAAAAGATGAATAAAATACAATTGAACAGTAGCATATATCAACAAGTTCATGCGTCAATGTTTGGCAATTAGACGAACCATCTAACTCACCTAGTTTTGGGTCCTGTCCGTTTGACTCATCTAGTTTTGGGTCCCGTCCGGTTGAACTGCTACACTGTGAGTGTGATATTTAGCCGAGGAGGTAAGAGGGACCCGCGAAAGATGTCGGTGTTGGCATTGAGGTTGAGGGAAGTCTGAGGTGTCGCAACAATTGCGGTAGTCTGCCAATGACTCTTCATTTTTTGTCTGATATGAAATACTATCAGAGAAGTTGAAGGCATGGCAATAATTGTAAATTTGATGGTCAAATAACATTCGATGAGCTCTGTACAAAAAAGACAACTTTGCAAGCACCCATAATTTTTTTGATGATCATTCAAACAAAGTTTCGGATTTTTTTGAAATATTTTGCTATGTTTTCTTGCGTGGGTGCACCGAGTTGGGTTTCAGCCACTACTTTCCCTTCTCTACACAAGTGAGATGGACATTGTAGACGTGATCCCATGGTGATGTAGGGTGGAACCCTAGGGGGCGATCTTTCATAATTTGGAAGGGGGTTCCCGAAGAACACGATGAACACACAAGAGGAAAACACGAGGGGAACGAGAGGGGAATGAGGGGATTTGATCATCGGTATCTCAATACCTAGTTCAATCGCGTTACCGGCAAGTCTATTTACTCGTTCCGTAATACTTCATCCCGCAACTAACTCATTAGTCACAATGCTTGCAAGGCTTATAGTGATGAGTATTACCGAGAGGGCCCAGAGATACCTCTCCGAAATACAGAGTGACAAATCCTAATCTTGATCTATGCCAACCCAACAAACACCTTCGGAGACACCTGTAGAGCACCTTTATAATCACCCATTTACGTTGTGACGTTTGGTAGCACACAAAGTGTACCTCCGGTATTCGGGAGTTGCATAATCTCATAGTCTGAGGAACTTGTATAAGTCATGAACAAAGCAGTAGCAATGAAATTGACACGATCATAATGCTAAGCTAACGGATGGGTCATGTCCATCACATCATTCTCCTAATGATGTGATCCCGTTCATCAAATGACAACACATGTCCATGGTTAGGAAACATAACCATTTTTTATTAACGAGCTAGTCAAGTAGAGGCATACTAGGGACTATATGTTTTGTCTATGTATTCACGCATGTACTAAGTTTCCGGTTAATACAATTATAGCATGAAGAATAAACATTTCCTTCGGTCTCCCGCTTGCAATAGAGTCAATAATCTATATTACATAGTAATGATTCTAACACCCATGGAGCTTTGGTGTTGATCATGTTTTTCCCGTGGAAGAGGCTTAGTCAACGGGTCTGCAACATTCAGATCCTTCTGTATCTTACGAATCTCTATGTCCCCCTCCGACACTTGATGAAGGATGGTATTGAACCGTCTCTTGATGTGCGTGGTTCTCTTATGAAATCTAGATTCCTTTGCCAAGGCAATTGCACCAGTATTGTCACAAAGATTTTCATTGGACCTGATGCACTAGGTATGACACCTAGATCGGATATGAACTCCTTCATCCAAACTCCTTCATTCGCTGCTTCCGAAGCAGCAATGTACTCCGCTTCACACGTAGATCCTGCCATGACGCTTTGTTTGGAACTGCACCAACTGATAGCTCCTCCATTCAATAAAAATACGTATCCAGTTTGCGACTTAGAGTCATCCGGATCAGTGTCAAAGCTTGCATCGACGTAACCGTTTACGACGAGATCTTTTCCACCTCCATAAACGAGAAACATATCCTTAGTCTTTTTCAGGTGTTTCAGGATGTTCTTGATCGTTGTCCAGTGCTCCACTCCGGGATTACTTTGGTACCTCACTGCTATGCTTATAGCATGCTTATAGCAAGACATACATCAGGTCTGGTACACAGCATTGCATACATGATAGAACCTATAGCTGAAGCATAGGGAATGACTTTCATTTTCTCTCTATCTTCTGCAGTGGTCGGGCATTGAGTCTAACTCAACTTCACACCTTGTAACATAGGCAAGAACCCTTTCTTTGACTAATCCATTTTGAACTTCTTCAAAACTTTATCTAGGTATGTGCTTTGTGAAAGTCCAATTAAGCGTTTTGATCTATCTCTATAGATCTTGATGCCCAATATGTAAACAGCTTCATCGAGGTCTTTCATGGAAAAACTCTTATTCGGGTATCCCTTTATGCTATCTAGAAATTATATATCATTTCCAATCAACAATATGTCATCCACATATAATATCAGAAATGCTACAGAGCTCCCACTCACTTTCTTGTAAATACAGGCTTCTCCAAAAGTCTGTATAAAACCATATGCTTTGATCACACTATCAAAGCGTTTATTCCAACTCCGAGAGGCTTGCACTAGTCCATAAATGGATTGTTGGGGCTTGTACACTTTGTTAGCACCCTTTGGATCAACAAAACCTTCTGGTTGCATCATATACAACTCTTCTTCCAAAAATCCATTCAGGAATGCAGTTTTGACATCCATTTTCCAAATTTCATAATCATAAAATGCGGCAATTGCTAACATGATTCGGACAGACTTAAGCATCGCTACGGGTGAGAAAGTCTCATCGTAGTCAACTCCTTGAACTTGACGAAAACCTTTCGCAACAAGTCGAGCTTTGTAAATAGTAACATTACCGTCTGCGTCGGTCTTCTCCTTAAAGATCCATTTATTTTCTATGGCTTGACGATCATCGGGCAAGTCCACCAAAGTCCACACTTTGTTCTCATACATGAATCCCATCTCAGATTTCATGGCTTCAAGCCATTTCGCGGAATCTGGGCTCATCATTGCTTCCTCATCGTTCGTAGGTTCATTATGGTCTAGTAACATGACTTCCAGAGCAGGATTACCGTACCACTCTGGTGCGGATCTTACTCTGGAAGACCTACGAAGTTCGGTAATAACTTGATCTGAAGTTTCATGATCATCACCATTAGCTTCCTCAGTAATTGGTGTAGGAATCACTGGAACTGATTTCTGTGATGAACTACTTTCCAATAAGGGAGAAGGTACAATTACCTCATCAAGTTCTACTTTCCTCCCACTCACTTCTTTCGAGAGAAACTCCTTCTCTAGAAAGGATCCATTCTTAGCAACAAATATTTTGCCTTCGGATCTGTGATAGAAGGTGTACCCAACAGTTTCCTTTGGGTATCCAATGAAGACACACTTCTCCGATTTGGGTTCGAGCTTATCAGGTTGAAGCTTTTTTCACATAAGCATCGCAGCCGCAAACTTTAAGAAACGACAACTTTGGTTTCTTGCCAAACCACAGTTCATAAGGCGTCGTCTCAGCGGATTTTGATGGTGCCCTATTTAAAGTGAATGCAGCCGTCTCTCAAGCATAACCCCAAAACAATAGCGGTAAATCAGTAAGAGACATCATACACCATATCCAATAAAGTACGTTTACGACGTTCGGACACACCATTTCGCTGTGGTGTTCCAGGTGGCGTCAGTTGTGAAGCTATCCCATGTTGTTTCAAATGAAGACCAAACTCGTAACTTAAATATTCTCCTCCATGATCAGATCATAGAAACTTTATTTTCTTGTTACGATGATTTTCCACTTCACTCTGAAATTCTTTGAACTTTTCAAATGTTTCGGACTTATGTTTCATCAAGTAGATATAACCATATCTGCTCAAATCATCTGTGAAGGTAAGAAAGTAATGATACCCACCACGAGCCTCAACACTCCTTGGACTGCATACATCAGTATGTATTATTTCCAATAAGTCAGTAGCTCTTTCCATTGTTCCGGAGAACGGAGTTTTAGTCTTGCCCATAAGGCACGGTTCGCAAGCACCAAGTGATTCCAGAAGTCCATCAGCATGGAGTTTCTTCATGCGCTTTACACCGATATGACCCAAACGGCGGTGCCATAAATAAGTTGCACTATCATTATTAACTTTGCATCTTTTGGATTCAATATTATGAATATGTGTATCATCACTATCGAGATTCAACAAAAATAGACCACTCAGCAAGGGTGCATGACCATAAAAGATATTACTCATATAAATAAAACAACCATTATTCTCTGATTTAAATGAATAACCGTCTCGCATTAAACAAGATCTAGATATAATGTTCATGCTCAACGCTGGCACCAAATAATAATTATTCAGGTCTAAAACTAATCCTGATGGTAGATGTAGAGGTAGCGTGCCGACGGCGATCACATCGACCTTGGAACCATTTCCCACGTGCATCGTCACCTCGTCCTTAGCCAATCTTCGCTTAATCTGTAGCCCCTGTTTCGAGTTGCAAATATGAGCAACAGAACCAGTATCAAATATCCAGGCACTACAGTGAGCATTAGTTAAGTACACATCAATATCAAATATACCTTTCACTTTGCCATCCTTTTTATCCGCCAAATACTTGGGGAAGTTCCTCTTCCAGTGACCAGTCCCTTTGTAGTAGAAGCACTCAGTTTCAGGCTTAGGTCCAAACTTGGGTTTCTTCTCTTGAGCAGCAACCTTTTTGCCATTCTTCTTGAAGTTCCCCTTCTTCCCTTTGCCCTTTTTCTTGAAACTAGTGGTCTTGTTGACCATCAACACTTGATGCTCCTTTTTGATTTCTACCTCCGCAGCCTTTAGCATTGGAAGAGCTCGAGAATAGTCTTGTTCATCCCTTGCATATTATAGTTCATCACGAAGCGTTTATAGCTTGGTGGCAGTGATTGAAGAACTCTGTCAATGACACTATCAACTGGAAGATCAACTCCCAGCTGAGTCAAGTGGTTATGGTACCCAGACATTCTGAGTATGTGTTCACTGACAGAACTATTCTCCTCCATTTTGCAGCTGTAGAACTTGTTGGAGACTTCATATCTCTCAACTCAGGCATTTGCTTGAAATATTAACTTCCACTCTTGGAACATCTCATATGCTCCATGACGTTCAAAACGTCTTTGAAGTCCCGATTCTAAGTCGTAGAGCATGGCACACTAAACTATTGAGTAGTCATCAACACGCGTCTGCCAGGCATTCACAATGTCTACAGTTGCGGGCGCGGGTGGTACACCTAACGGTGCTTCCAGGATGTAATTCTTATGTGTAGCAATGAGGATAATCCTCAAATTATGGACCGAGTCTTCAACTTAGCTTTTTCTAGGAACGCATTAAAATTCATAGGAACGGTAGCACGGGCCATTGATCTACAAAAACATAGACATGCAAAATACTATCAGGTACTAAGTTCATGATAAATTAAAGTTTAATTAATTATATTACTTAAGAACTACCACTTAGATAGACATCCCTCTAATCATCTAAGTGATCACGTGATCCAAATCAACTAAACCATGTCCGATTATCACGTGAGGTGGAGTAGTTTTCAATGGTGAACATCAGTATGTTGATAATATCTACTATATGATTCACGTTCGACCTTTCGGTCTCAGTGTTCCGAGGCCATATCTACATATGCTAGGCTCGTCAAGTTTAACCTGAGTATTCTGGGTGTGCAAAACTGGCTTGCACCCGTTGTATGTGAACGTAGAGCCTATCACACCCGATCATCACGTGGTGTCTCGGCACGATGAACTGTAGCAACGGTGCATACTCATGGAGAACACTTGTACCTTGAAATTTAGTAAAGGATCATCTTATAATGCTACCACCGTACTAACCAAAATAAGATGCATAAAAGATAAACATCACATGCAATCAAAATATGTGACATGATATGGCCATCATCATCTTGTGCTCATGATCCCCATCACCGAAGCATCGTCATGATATCCACTGTCACCGGCGCGACACCTTGATCTCCATCGTAGCATTGTTATCATCTCGCCAACTATTGTTACTACAACTATCGCTACCGCTTAGTGGTAAAGTAAAACAATTACATGGCGATTGCATTGCATACAATAAAGCGACAACCATATGGCTCCTGCCAGTTGTCGATAACTTTGTTACAGAACATGGTCATCTCATACAACAATTTATATCTCATCATGCCTTGATCATATCACATCACAGCAAGCCCTGCAAAAACAAGTTAGACATCCTCTACTTTGTTGTTGCAAGTTTTACGTGGCTACTACGAGCTTAGCAAGAACCGTTCTTACCTACGCATCAAAACCACAACGATTTTTCGTCAAGTGTGTTGTTTTAACCTTCAACAAGGACCGGACATAGCCACACTCGATTCAACTAAAGTTGGAGAAACCGACACTCACTAGCCACCTGTGTGTGAAGCACATCGGTAGAACTAGTCTCGCGTAAGCGTACGCGTAATGTCGGTCTGAGCCGCTTCATCCAACAATACCGTCGAATCAAAGTATGACATGCTAGTAAGCGGTATGACTATTATCGCCCACAACTCTTTGTGTTCTATTCATGCATATAACATCTACGCATAAACATGGCTCGGATGCCATTGTTGGGGAACGCAGTAATTTCAAAAAAATCCTATGATCACACAAGATCTATCTACGTGATGCATAGCAACGAGAAGGGAGAGTGTTGTCTACATACCCTCGTAGACCGAAAGCGGAAGCATTATGACAACACGGTTGATGTAGTCGTACGTCTTCACGATCCGACCGATCCTAGCACCGAAGGTACGGCACCTCCGCGATCTGCACACGTTCAGCTCGGTGACATCCCACGAACTCTAGATCCAGCTGAGGTTGAGGGAGAGTTCCGTCAGCACGACGACGTGATGACGGTGATATTGAAGTTATCGATGCAGGGCTTCGCCTAAGCACTACAACGATATGACCGAGGTGGAAATCTGTGGAAGGGGGCACCGCACACGGTTAAACAATCAACTTGTGTGTCTATGGGCTGCCCCTTCCCCCGTATATAAAGGAGTGGAGGAGTGGAGGGCTGGCCCTATCTATGGCGCGCCCAAGGGGGGGGAGTCCTACTCCCAGTAGGAGTAGGTTTCCCCCATTTCCCTAGTTGGAGTAGGAGAAGAAGGAAGAGGGAGAAGGAGAGAAGGAAAGAGGGAGCGGCCCCCTTCCCAATTTGGATTGGGCTTGGGGGCGTGCCCCCACCTTGGCCGCCTCCTCCTCTCTTCCACCATGGCCCATTAAGGCCCATTAACTCCCCGGGGGGTTCCGGTAACCTCCCGGTACTCCGGAAAAATGCCCGAACCACTCGGAACGTTTCCGGTGTCCAAACATAGCCTTCCAATATATCAATCTTTATGTCTCGACCATTTCGAGATGCCTCGTCATGTCCGTGATCACATTGACTCCGAACAACCTTCGGTACATCAAAACACACAAACTTATAATACCGACCGTCATCGAACATTAAGCATGCGGACCCTACGGGTTCGAGAACTATGTAGACATGAGCGAGACTCACTTCCGGTCAATAACCAATAGTGGAGCCTAGATGCTCATATTGCTTCCTACATATTCTATGAAGATCTTTATCGGTCAAACCGCATAACAACATACATTGTTCCCTTTGTCATCAGTATGTTACTTGCCCAAGATTCGATCGTCTGTATCTCAATACCTAGTTCAATCTCGTTACCGGCAAGTCTCTTTACTTGTTCCGTAATACTTCATCCCGCAACTAACTCATTAGTCACTATGCTTATTACCGAGAGGGCCCAGAGATACCTCTCCGAAATACAGAGTGACAAATCCTAATCTCGATCTATGTCAACCCAACAAACACCTTCAGAGACACCTGTAGAGCACCTTTATACTCACCCATTTACGTTGTGACATTTTGTAGCACACAAAGTGTTCCTCCGGTATTCGGGAGTTGCATAATCTCATAGTCTGAGGAACTTGTCTAAGTCATGAAGAAAGCAGTAGCAATGAAATTGACACGATTATAATGCTAAGCTAACGGATGGGTCATGTCCATAACATCATTCTCCTAATGATGTGATCCCGTTCATCAAATGACAACACATGTCCATGGTTAGGAAACATAACCATCTTTGATTAACGAGCTAGTCAAGTAGAGGCATACTAGGGACTATATGTTTTGTCTATGTATTCACACATGTACTAAGTTTCTGGTTAATACAACTATAGCATGAATAATAAACATTTGTCATGAATTAATGAAATAAATAATAACTTTACTGTTGCCTCTAGGGCATATTTCCTCTACTTTGTTGTAGCAAGTCTTACGTGGCTACTATGGGCTTAGCAAGAACCGTTCTTACCTACGCATCAAAACCACAACGATTTTTCGTCAAGTGTGTTGTTTTAACCTTCAACAAGGACCGGGCGTAGCCACACTCGATTCAACTAAAGTTGGAGAAACCGACACTCACTAGCCACCTGTGTGTGAAGCACGTCGGTAGAACCAGTCTCGCGTAAGCGTACGCGTAATGTCGGTCTGAGCCACTTCATCCAACAATACCGTCGAATCAAAGTATGACATGCTAGTAAGCGGTATGACTATTATCGCCCACAACTCTTTGTGTTCTATTCATGCATATAACATCTACGCGTAAATCTGGCTCGGATGCCACTGTTCGGGAACGCAGTAATTTCAAAACAAAATCCTACGATCACGCAAGATCTATCTATGTGATGCATAGCAACGAGAAGGGAGAGTGTTATCTACGTACCCTCGTAGACCGAAAGCAGAAGCGTTATGACAACACGGTTGATGTAGTCGTACGTCTTCACGATCCGACCGATCCTAGCACCGAAGGTACGGAACCTCCACGATCTGCACACCAGCTCGGTGACATCCCGCGAACTCTAGATCCAGCTGAGGTTGAGGGAGAGTTCCATCAGCACGACGACGTGATGACGGTGATGATGAAGTTATCGATGCAGGGCTTCGCCTAAGCACTACAACGATATGACCGAGGTGGAAATCTGTGGAAGGGGGCACCGCACACGGTTAAACAATCAACTTGTGTGTCTATGGGGTGCCCCTTCCCCCGTATATAAAGGAGTGGAGGAGTGGAGGGCTGGCCCTATCTATGGCGCGCCCAAGGGGGGGGAGTCCTACTCCCAGTAGGAGTAGGTTTCCCCCATTTCCCTAGTTGGAGTAGGAGAAGAAGGAAGAGGGAGAAGGAGAGAAGGAAAGAGGGAGCGGCCCCCTTCCCAATTTGGATTGGGCTTGGGGGCGTGCCCCCACCTTGGCCGCCTCCTCCTCTCTTCCACCATGGCCCATTAAGGCCCATTAACTCCCCGGGGGGTTCCGGTAACCTCCCGGTACTCCGGAAAAATGCCCGAACCACTCGGAACGTTTCCGGTGTCCAAACATAGCCTTCCAATATATCAATCTTTATGTCTCGACCATTTCGAGACGCCTCGTCATGTCCGTGATCACATTGACTCCGAACAACCTTCGGTACATCAAAACACACAAACTTATAATACCGACCGTCATCGAACATTAAGCATGCGGACCCTACGGGTTCGAGAACTATGTAGACATGAGCGAGACTCACTTCCGGTCAATAACCAATAGTGGAGCCTAGATGCTCATATTGCTTCCTACATATTCTATGAAGATCTTTATCGGTCAAACCGCATAACAACATACATTGTTCCCTTTGTCATCAGTATGTTACTTGCCCAAGATTCGATCGTCTGTATCTCAATACCTAGTTCAATCTCGTTACCGGCAAGTCTCTTTACTTGTTCCGTAATACTTCATCCCGCAACTAACTCATTAGTCACTATGCTTATTACCGAGAGGGCCCAGAGATACCTCTCCGAAATACAGAGTGACAAATCCTAATCTCGATCTATGTCAACCCAACAAACACCTTCAGAGACACCTGTAGAGCACCTTTATACTCACCCATTTACGTTGTGACATTTTGTAGCACACAAAGTGTTCCTCCGGTATTCGGGAGTTGCATAATCTCATAGTCTGAGGAACTTGTCTAAGTCATGAAGAAAGCAGTAGCAATGAAATTGACACGATTATAATGCTAAGCTAACGGATGGGTCATGTCCATAACATCATTCTCCTAATGATGTGATCCCGTTCATCAAATGACAACACATGTCCATGGTTAGGAAACATAACCATCTTTGATTAACGAGCTAGTCAAGTAGAGGCATACTAGGGACTATATGTTTTGTCTATGTATTCACACATGTACTAAGTTTCTGGTTAATACAATTATAGCATGAATAATAAACATTTGTCATGAATTAATGAAATAAATAATAACTTTACTGTTGCCTCTAGGGCATATTTCCTCTACTTTGTTGTAGCAAGTCTTACGTGGCTACTATGGGCTTAGCAAGAACCGTTCTTACCTACGCATCAAAACCACAACGATTTTTCGTCAAGTGTGTTGTTTTAACCTTCAACAAGGACCGGGCGTAGCCACACTCGATTCAACTAAAGTTGGAGAAACCGACACTCACTAGCCACCTGTGTGTGAAGCACGTCGGTAGAACCAGTCTCGCGTAAGCGTACGCGTAATGTCGGTCTGAGCCACTTCATCCAACAATACCGTCGAATCAAAGTATGACATGCTAGTAAGCGGTATGACTATTATCGCCCACAACTCTTTGTGTTCTATTCATGCATATAACATCTACGCGTAAACCTGGCTCGGATGCCACTGTTGGGGAACGCAGTAATTTCAAAACAAAATCCTACGATCACGCAAGATCTATCTATGTGATGCATAGCAACGAGAAGGGAGAGTGTTATCTACGTACCCTCGTAGACCGAAAGCAGAAGCATTATGACAACACGGTTGATGTAGTCGTACGTCTTCACGATCCGACCGATCCTAGCACCGAAGGTACGGAACCTCCACGATCTGCACACCAGCTCAGTGACATCCCGCGAACTCTAGATCAAGCTGAGGTTGAGGGAGAGTTCCATCAGCACGACGACGTGATGACGGTGATGATGAAGTTATCGATGCAGGGCTTCGCCTAAGCACTACAACAATATGACCGAGGTGGAAATCTGTGGAAGGGGGCACCGCACATGGTTAAACAATCAATTTGTGCGTTTATAGGGTGCCCCTTCCCCCATATATAAAGGAGTGGAGGAGTGGAGGGCCGTCCCTCTCTATGGCGCGCCCAAGGGGGGGGAGTCCTACTCCCAGTAGGAGTAGGTTTCCCCCATTTCCCTAGTTGGAGTAGGAGAAGAAGGAAGAGGGAGAAGGAGAGAAGGAAAGAGGGAGCGGCCCCCTTCCCAATTTGGATTGGGCTTGGGGGCGTGCCCCCACCTTGGCCGCCTCCTCCTCTCTTCCACCATGGCCCATTAAGGCCCATTAACTCCCCGGGGGGTTCCGGTAACCTCCCGGTACTCCGAAAAAATGCGCGAACCACTCGGAACGTTTTCGGTGTTCAAACATAGCCTTCCAATATATCAATCTTTATGTCTCGACCATTTTGAGACTCCTCGTCATGTCCGTGATCACATTGACTCCGAACAACCTTCGGTACATCAAAACACACAAACTTATAATACCGATCGTCATCGAACGTTAAGCATGCGGACCCTACGGGTTCAAGAACTATGTAGACATGAGCGAGACTCACTTCCGGTCAATAACCAATAATGGAGCCTAGATGCTTATATTGGTTCCTACATATTCTATGAAGATCTTTATCGGTCAAACCGCATAACAGCATACATTATTCCCTTTGTCATCAGTATGTTACTTGCCCGAGATTCGATCGTCCGTATCTCAATACCTAGTTCAATCTCGTTACCGGCAAGTCTCTTTACTTGTTCCGTAATACTTCATCCCGCAACTAACTCATTAGTCACTATGCTTGCAAGGCTTATAGTGATGAGTATTACCGAGAGGGCCCAGAGATACCTCTCCGAAATACAGAGTGACAAATCCTAATCTCGATCTATGTCAACCCAACAAACACCTTCAGAGACACATGTAGAGCACCTTTATACTCACTCATTTACGTTGTGACATTTTGTAGCACACAAAGTGTTCCTCCGGTATTCGGGAGTTGCATAATCTCATAGTCTGAGGAACTTGTCTAAGTCATGAAGAAAGCAGTAGCAATGAAATTGACACGATCTTAATGCTAAGCTAACGGATGGGTCATTCCATAGCATCATTCTCCTAATGATGTGATCCCGTTCACCAAATGACAACACATGTCCATGGTTAGGAAATATAACCATCTTTGATTAACGAGCTAGTCAAGTAGAGGCATACTAGGGACTATATGTTTTGTCTATGTATTCACACATGTACTAAGTTTCTGGTTAATACAATTATAGCATGAATAATAAACATTTGTCATGAATTAATGAAATAAATAATAACTTTATTGTTGCCTCTAGGGCATATTTCCTTCAGAGGACATCTATATATAGTCAAGTACGGAGGTGGAACGAGTGGGAGAGATACATGGGGCTTCGACCCGTTCACTACGCGCAGACAGGTGGCGGATGTCCGAGCTGGCGGCGGCCAGTTTCGGTTGCTCTATGGATATGGGGTGTCGGATTTCCGGGAGGGGCGGATGTACGGGCTCTAGTCGGATGTAGCTTCGGCTGCTGGGCTGTTTCTATGACAGATATCTTCAAGGGTAGAACTTGAGTTAGGGCTGGAATTCGAGCCGAGTCGAGCCATCTTGGCTCGACTCGCTAGAGCTCGTTTCCTTAACGAGTTAGCTCGACTCGACTCGTTACTATAACGAGCTCAAACCCAAGATTGGCTCAACTCGTATAACTCGCGAGCTGGCTCATTTAGCTTGTTAAGCTCGTTTAAGATATAAACATAAAGCCCTCAAATATGATAAAAATGATTATGTATATATTAAACATATATATCACTATACAATTGTAATTTTCTTGTAACGCGTGAGTCTCCTAGGAGGCTAGGCCTTCAACTGCTCGGCCTTGGGTTGTGCATTTGGGATGTGGGCTGTTTAGTGGCTGATCTTTCTTTGTATTGGGAGTGGCTAATCTATTGCATCGAGCCTAACAAGTTACATGAGTACTCGTGAGATTGGCTAGTTTAACTTGGTCTATAAACGATCTTAAACTAAAGCTTGGCTCGACTCGTTATTCTTCGAGTTCGAGTCGATTCGAGCCGAGTCACGAGCTACTTATTTAGCTCGCGAGCTTCGAGCTTTTTTTCCAGCCCTAACTTGAGTGATGGATAATAAGAGCTAAAAGTGCATTTTCTTACTAAGTTCCTCGTGCTTTACTCCAGTGAATCCAATGTATTAATTTGAGGATGGTTTCAAGATCAAATACAACAATATCTTAACAAATGCAACAGTTGACGGAATGTTACAAAATGGACAAAGTATCAGTAAATAACATGTTTTTTTTCTGTTCACACATGATATATATATATATATATATATATATATATATATATATATATATATATATATATATATATATATATATATATATAGGATAAATTTCTGAACAGACCCCCGAAAATGGTATACCATCGACGGATAATTCTATTATTTATAAGAGAAAAGAAGGCCTATTAAGTTTGTGATTATAAATCATCCAGTTATTAACTTGCCACATACGGACCTATTGATGCAAAAACAAAGACTATGAAAAAATAGAATGCATTAGATGGCAAAAGGCTAAACTGACCAAAGTAATAATGTGAACCGTGGAATGCAAAGAAAATCATAAAATGAATAAAATATGTAGGGAGTGAAATGGAAGAGAAATCCCATGGTTGGTACCTCCGTGGTCACAAATGTTTCAACGAACAGCCAACATTCCAGCCGGTGCTGGCCGATGGCGCCATGCCGGCTACATGATGGTGGACCTCACCCTTCGTATCAAATCAATCACTGTTGTGGTCTTCTGGTGGATGCTAAATCTCGAGAAAGATGGAGCTTCCACTGACTGAGTCTTTGAAGAAGGATGCCATGAAGGTATATATTGTTGCGCGGAGTGGACCACGGGATCTTCTTGGTGGTTATCAACTGAGGTACCTGATGAGCAGAACTCATAGCGGTCACGAGCACAGCCAAGTGATCGGGGAGATGGTTGTCTAGACACAGATTCATGGCATGGGAGAATAAATAGGTAGCCTGCCACTTGTTTTAACTCGGCAGCCCGATGGTCGCCTGCCTTGCCTTTTCCTTGTGTGCATGCACCTAGTGTTGTGAGAAGAGGAAGGGACAAACTTGCATGCTGGAGGGTGGCCTGCTGCCTGCTTACCTCGGTACCGACTGGTTGTCTTCCTCAAAGGTACTATTGTGTACAAGCACCTAGTTCTGTGAGGAGATAAAAGGTCAAAGTCTGCATGCTGGTGGCCAATTAACTGATGGGTTGTGGGAAAGTAGTATGAGGCCCTTCCCAGTGCTCCATGTTGGACATGTGTTAAGCATGTCACATAAGCTAAAAAGTGACATGGCACAACAATTAAAGAGGAGAGAGAGCACTTTGATCCCAAAAAGAACCAATGCCAAGCACGCGAACCTAGGCAAACCACATAAATAAAAGAAGCTGACCAATGCATGAGAGAGTTTAGGTGCTAAATCATTTAATAAAATGGGCTTAGCAACAACAAGTTAAGCACCTATGCATTGAGGGATTGAGTTGCTAAGGTATTTAATGCACTTAGCACCTCATCTAAGAACCTTTGCATTGGAAGAGGTCTGAAGCAGCTACGGCAGCAATAACTACAACGCTGGTATAGGAACGGTGCAAATCATAGGGTGCTTAGAAATTAATGACAACAACGAATGGCCCGGCTTCATCATATGTGTGGTGCATGTAAAAAACATATGTCATCACGTGGTTGGCTGGCAGAGCTGATTTGGCATGTGTAGTGATGTGTCATGGCTGCATGTCAAGAGAATAAGATAGTGGGGATGAACTATTTAGGTATTATAGATATAGATGTTCACTGAATATAGGTGTTAAATGAGCTCATTAACTGAATATATATATATATATATATATATATATATATATATATATATATATATATATATATATATATATTCACTGAATATAGGTGGTAATTGACTTATTTGAATGTGTTGTCCTGCTGCTCACTATGGTGTAGTATGAATTATTTCTCTTGAAGGAATCTGATAGGTTTAATAAATGCTATGTAATTATTGTTATCACAGGAACGAGACAATTGTGGTCCGGTGCAGTGGATTGACCCAGAATGGCCAGAACCCATGAAAAATGCGCTTCGCAAACTTTGGGATATGTATGAGCATAGTAGCAAAGAGATGAAGCTAAACAAAAGCTCATACTCAAGCTGGCAGAAGAGAAGAAGCTAATCCAGGAGAAGCACCACAACCACATCAAGGAAACAAGCAATTTTTATTGCAACAGTTCATAAGAATGTGATGAGGGAGAATCACCAGAAGATTATGCAGGATGGTGATGTAGAGAATGCTATAGTTCAAGCCCAGGGAGAGAAGGCTAAACTTGAGAAAGACAATATTGAGCTTAGGACAGCACTGCAAGTGATTAAGCAGAGCAATGATGAACTTGTTAGGAATTGGAAGCAACATGTAGCAGATGAAGGTGTTCAACAGATTGAACAGATGAAGAAGGAGAAGAAGAAGCTAGAGTATATCATAGCTGATTTGCTTAAGGATGGGGAGGCACACAAGGTTGAACTAAGTTTGCTTGGTTGTATTGTCTTGAACTAAGTACTCTGTTAAGTTGTAATGGATTATTATGTAAGATGTGAACACTAATCTAAGATGTGGACCTTAATTAGTAGTATGATGTAATGAATTATGATGTTAGTTCAATGTGATCATATGGAATTGTGTTGTTGATGTGCATTATGGTCCAAATTGATCATATAGATGCCTTATATTCATGAGATGGTCTTTTGAAATATTTATGATATACTTCATGTCTTTAAGAACAAGCATATGTTGTCGAGAGGCTTGGCTAAGCCAAAGTGGTGGATTCCTTTCGTCGACGGTTGTCGAGAGGCTTGGCTAAGCCAAAGCGGTGGATGCCTTTCGTCGACGGTTGTCGAGAGGCTTGGCTAACCCAAAGTGGGGGTTGCCTTTCATCGACGGTTGTCGAGAGGCTGGGCTAACCCAAAGTGGTGGATGAGGGAGTCCTGGACTATGGGGTCCTCGGTGAACCGGCAACATGGGCCGGACTGGTGGGCCGTGAAGCTACGAGATAGAAGGACCTCCCCCGTGTCCGGATGGGACTCTCCTTTGTGTGGATGGCAAGCTTGGCGTTCGGATCATGTACCCTCCTTTCTTTGTAACGACTCTATACAACCCTAGATCCCTCCGGTGTCTATATAAACCAGAGGGTTTAGTCCGTAGGGGAAAACACAATCATACAGGCTAGACATCTAGGGTTTAGCCATTACGATCTCGAGGTAGATCAACTCTTGTAACCCCTATACTCATCAAAGTCAATCAAGCGGGAAGTAGGGTATTACCTCCATTAAGAGGGCCCGAACCTGGGTAAACATCATGTCCCCTGCCTCCTTGTTACCTTCGATCCTTAGACGCACATTTCAGGACCCCCTGCCCGAGATCTGCCGGTTTTGACACCGATAGTGGATGCCTTTCATCGACGGTTGTCAAGAGGCTTGGCTAACCCAAAGTGGTGGGCATCTACCACTTTGGGTTACCCTAGCCTCTCGACAACCGTCAACGAAAGGTCATCTACCACTTCGGGTTACCCTAGCCTCTCGACAACCATCATGAGAGGGCATCTACCACTTTGGGCTACCCTGGCCTCTCAACAACCGTCGACGAAAGGGCATCTACCACTTTGGGATACCCTAGCCTTTCGACAACCATCGACGAAAGGGCATGAACCCAGAATATATTGAATAACCATTCAACATATTGAACAACAACATCATATTAATTTTAGCAAGTCATACCAATATCACAACAAGTTCCACAAATCTTGCAAACATCACAGCAAGTTCACATTAAACAACAAGTCGGACCAAGCTTGCCAACATAACAGCAAGTTCATGATAGAGAATGAGCATCACAGTGATGACCCACAAGTGTAGGGGATCTATCGTAGTCCTTTCGATAAGTAAGAGTGTCGAACCCAACGAGGAGCAGAAGGAAATGATAAGCGGTTTTCAGTAAGCTTTTCTCTGCAAGCACTGAAATAGTAGGTGATAGATAGTTTTGTGATAAGATAAATAGTAACAAGCAAAAAGACAATAAAGTAAATAAAGTGCAGCAAGGTGGCCCAATCCTTTATGTAGCAAAGGATAAGCCTGGACAAATTCTAATAATGAGAAAGGAGCTCCCGAGGACACATTGAGAATTATCGTCAAGCTAGTTTTCATCACGTTCATAAGATTCGTTCGGTACTTTGATAATTTGATATGTGGGTGGACCGGCACTTGGGTACTGCCCTAACATGGACAAGCATCCCACTTATGATTAACCCCTATTGCAAGCATCCGCAACTACAAAAAGGAGTATTAAGGTAAACCTAACCACAACATTAAACATATGGGTCCATATCAACCCCTAACGAAGCAACGCATAAACTAGGGTTTAAGCTTCTGTCACTCTAGCAACCCATCATCTACTTATTACTTCCCTATGCCTTCCTCTAGGCCCAAATAATGGTGAAGTGTCATGTAGTCGACGTTCACATAACACCACTAGAGGAGAGACAACATACATCTCATCAAAATATCGAACGAATACCAAATTCACATGACTACTAATAGCAAGACTTCACCCATGTCCTCAGGAACAAACGTAACTACTCACAAAGCATATTCATGTTCATAATCAGAGGGGTAATAATATGCATGAAGGATCTGAACATATGATCTTCCACCAAGTAAACCAAATAGCATCAACTACAAGGAGTAATCAACACTACTAGCAACCCACAGGTACCAATTTGTGGTTTTGATACAAGATTGGATACAAGAGATGAACTAGGGTTTTGAGATGAGATGGTGCTGGTGAAGATGTTGATGGAGATTGACCCCCTCCCGATGAGAGGATCGTTGGTGATGACGTTGGTGATGATTTCCCCCTCCCGGAGGGAAGTGTCCCCGGCAGAACAGCTCCGCCAGAGCCCTAGATTGATTCCGCCAAGGTTCCGCCTCGTGGCGGCGGAGTTTCGTCCCGTAAGCTTGCCCACGAATTTTTTCCAGGGAAAACCCTTCATATAGCAGAAGATGGACGCCGGAAGCCCACCAGGGGGCCCAGGAGATAGGGGGCGCGCCCTAGGGGGGGCGCCCCCTGTCTCCTGGACAGGGTGTGGGCCCCCTGGCCTATTTCTTTTGCTCAAAATTCTTATTAAATCCAAAAAGTTGTTTCGTGGAGTCTCAGGTCTTTTGGAGTTGTGCAGAATAGGTTTCCAACGTTTGCTCCTTTTCCAGCCAGAATTCCAGCTGCCGGCATTCCCCCTCTTCATGGTAAACCTTGTAAAATAAGAGAGAATAGCCATAAGTATTGAGATATAATGTGTAATAACAGCCCATAATGCAATAAATATTGATATAAAAGCATGATGCAAAATGGACGTATCAACTCCCCCAAGCTTAGACCTCGCTTGTCCTCAAGCGGAAGCCGAAATCGAAAAATATGTCCACATGTTTAGAGATAGAGGTGTCGATAAAAATAAAATACGGACATGAGGGCATCATGATCATTCTAATAACAGCAACATATATGGATTTTGTCATATGATTTCCTATGTTCAAGTAATAAGCAATTCACAATGTCAAGTATGGTTCAAAAACTTCATTGGGAACTAACAAACTATAATCTCAGTCATTGAAGCAATTGCAATTTATCGTAACATCAGAAAGAGTCAATAATAGAGCTTTTCAGCAAGCTCACATACTCAACTATCTCGTAGTCCCCTATAATTGTTAACACTCACGCAATACTTGTGGTTATAGAGTTTCAGCCGGACACTGAGAAAGATAGGGGCTTATTGTGTTACCTCCCAACATATTCACCTTTAGGTGATGTCAACAATAATAGCCTATGCCAACTTACATACAATTGGATATATGTATCATGATCTTTCAAACACGAGGAGCTTGCCAAAGGATAAAATAAAAAGGGAAAGGTGAGTATCACCTTGACTCAAGCATAAAGTAAAACATAAAGTAAAAGATAGGCCCTTCGCAGAGGGAAGCAGAGGTTGTCATGTGCATTTAGGGTTGATGCATGAAATCTTAATGCAAAAGAACGTCACTTTATATTGCCCCTTGTATGTAGACCTTTATTATGCAATCCGTCGCTTTTATTACTTCCACAACAAGTTCGTACAAAGCTTATTTTCTCTGCACTAATAAGTCATACATATTTAGAGAGCAATTTTTATTGCTTGCACCGATGACAACTTACTTGAAGGATCTTACTCAATCCATAGGTAGGTATGGTGGACTCTCATGGCAAAACTGGGTTTAAGGATATTTGGAAGCACAAGTAGTATCTCTACTTGGTGCAAGGAATTTGGCTAGCATGAGGGGGAAAGGCAAGCTCAACATGTTTGGAAGGTCAATGACAATATACTTTAACTGAGATGTCGGAAAACATAAACCATTACGTTGTCTTCCTTGTCCAACGTCAACTCTTTTAGCATGTCATACTTAATGAGTGCTTCACAATCATAAAAGATGTCCAAGATAATATATTTATATGTGAACCCCTCTTTCCTTATCACTTCCTATTAATTGCAACGATGACCAAGGCTACGTTCATCAACTCTCAACAATTTTTATGCCTCATACTTTCTATGTGTGAAGTTATCACTATCCATAAGATCAATATGAACTCTTTTGTTCTTTCTACTTTCTCAAGATCATAGCAACATAGTAAAGCCCTTGACTCAACACTAATCTTTATTATAGATAGCACACGGACTCGAATACATAAAGAGATCACAACGAAAAACTTCAAAACTACTTGATATCAAAACTTCGAACTAATAGATCAAGATACTACTAAAAGGATCGAACTAAATAAAGCGGTAAAGATAGGAGTGTGATGGTGATACGATACCAGGGCACCTCCCCCAAGCTTGGCAGTTGCCAAGGGGAGTGCCCATACCCATGTGATTATTTCTTCGGAGGTGGTGAAGTAGGAGTTGTTGCACTTTTCTTCTCTAGCTTGCGTCTGAGGCTAAAATTTTCCTCCCTCAGATCCTCATTCTCGAGCTCAAGTTTCATTATCTTTTTGCATAGTGTTGCCTTGTTGTCCTGCAAAAAACGTGGTGGGATAGATTGGACCTTAGGGAGGCTTGACTTCTTGAACTCCACATGCATATCACCAGGTTGAGGCATTGGATCGTCCTCTTCATCAGAGCTTGTCTCCTCCTTCCTCTTTGGATCATAGTCTTCTTCTTCCTCTGTGGTCCAGCCATAGCGTTCCACATCCCCATATACTTTTGGATTTGCAATATAATCATCTATGTAGCTCTCTCCCTCCGAATCTTGGGATGACATCTTGTTCAGTTCTGTAGCAGGAACAACTCGAAACGAAAACAGAGGATATTTGCGTGATACGGTGGTCAAAACCTTCAGGAGTATATATAAAGAATTTTTACCGACCAAAATACGTAACAGACAAGAAAACGGAGTCCGGGAGGCACACGAGGTGCCCACGAGATAGGGGGGCGCGCCCTACAGGGGGGGTGCCCTCCTCTCTCGTGGGAGCCTCGTGTCCCTTTCAGACTACTTCTTTCTTCCTAAAATCCTTAAATAATCCAAATCTGATGAAAATTGCCATTAGAGTTGTTTTGGAGTCGGTTTACTTACCGTACCACGTACCTATGCCTTTTCGGAGTCTGGAACGTTCTGGAAAGTGTCTCTTATGTATTCCTCAGGGGTTATGGTTTCAATAATATTAGTTTCAACATTGATAGGATTACCTGAAATATAATGTTTAATTCTTTGACCGTTTACCACCCTCGGATTTGTGCCTTCAAAGTTGTTGATTTTTATAGCACCAGAACGATAGACCTCCTCGATAACGTAGGGACCTTCCCATTTTGAGAGAAGTTTTCCTGCAAAAAATCTTAAACGAGAGTTGAACAATAACACATAATCTCCTACGTTAAACTCACGCTTTTGTATCCTTTATCATGCCAGCGTTTGACTTTTTCTTTGAAAAGCTTAGCATTCTCATATGCTTGGGTTCTCCATTCATCAAGTGAGCTAATATCAAATAACCTTTTCTCACCGGCAAGTTTGAAGTCATAATTAAGCTCTTTAATAGCCCAATATGCTTTATGTTCAAGTTCAAGAGGTAAATGACATGCTTTTCCATAAACCATCTTATATGGAGACATACCCATAGGATTTTTGTATGCAGTTCTATAGGCCCATAATGCATCATCAAGTTTTTTGGACCAATTCTTTCTAGATCTATTCACAGTCTTTTGCAAAATTAATTTGAGCTCTCTATTGCTCAACTCTACTTGACCACTAGACTGCGGGTGATAAGGAGATGCAATTCTATGATTGACATCATACTTAGCAAGCATCTTACGGAAAGCACCATGAATAAAGTGTGAACCACCATCAGTCATAAGATATCTAGGGACTCCAAACCTCGGAAAAATAACTTCTTTAAGCATTTTAATAGAAGTGTTATGATCAGCACTACTAGTTGGAATAGCTTCTACCCACTTAGTAACGTAATCAACAGCAACTAAAATATGTGTATAACCATTGGAGGCAGGAAAAGGTCCCATATAATCAAAGCCCCAAACATCAAACGGTTCAATAACAAGAGAATAATTCATAGGCATTTCTTGACGTCTACTGATGTTACCTATTCTTTGACATTCATCACAAGATACGACAAACTTACGAGCATCTTTGAAAAGAGTAGGCCAATAAAAACCAGATTGTAGTACCTTGTGTGCAGTTCTATCTCCAGCGTGGTGTCCTCCATAGGATTCAGAGTGACACTTGCGTAGGATTTGTTCCTGTTCATGCTCAGGCACACAACGTCTAATAATACCATCTACTCCTTCTTTATAAAGGTGTGGATCATCCCAGAAGTAATGTCTTAAATCATAAAAGAACTTTTTCTTTTGCTGGTATGTGAAACTAGGCGGTATATATTTAGCAACAATGTAATTAGCATAGTCAGCATACCAAGGAGCAGTACGAGAAGCATTGACGACCGCTAATTGTTCATCAGGAAAGCTATCATTAATAGGCAGTGGGTCATCAAGAACATTTTCTAGCCTAGACAAGTTGTCTGCAACGGGGTTCTCAGCTCCCTTTCTATCAACAATATGCAAGTCAAATTCTTGGAGCAAGAGAACCCATCTAATGAGTCTAGGCTTAGCATCTTTCTTTTCCATAAGATATTTAATAGCAGCATGATCAGTGTGAATAGTAACTTTGGAATCAACAATATAAGGTCTAAACTTATCACATGCAAACACAACTGCTAAGAATTCTTTTTCAGTGGTAGCATAATTTCTCTGGGCAGTATCAAGAGTCTTGCTAGCATAATGGATAAC
Organism: Triticum aestivum; assembly: GCF_018294505.1. Taxonomy (NCBI): domain Eukaryota; kingdom Viridiplantae; phylum Streptophyta; class Magnoliopsida; order Poales; family Poaceae; genus Triticum; species Triticum aestivum. Next base: position 713,141,819 of record NC_057807.1, read on the forward strand.
ATTCAATTTCTTATCGACTCTTTGCCCTAAAACAGCCCCTACAGCATAATCACTAGCATCGCACATAATTTCAAAAGGTAAATTCCAATCAGGTGGCTGAACAATAGGTGCAGTGATCAAAGCTTTCTTAAGTGTTTCAAATGCTTCTACACAATCATCATCAAAGACAAAAGGAATATCTTTTTGCAATAAGTTAGTCAGAGGCCTAGAGATTTTAGAAAAGTCCTTAATGAACCTCCTATAAAAACCGGCATGACCAAGGAAACTTCTTATACCTTTTATGTCCTTGGGACATGGCATCTTTTCAATAGCATCAACTTTGGCTTTATCAACTTCAATACCTCTCTCGGAGATCTTGTGCCCCAAGACAATGCCTTCATTAACCATAAAGTGACACTTTTCCCAATTCAGGACGAGACTAGTGTCTTCGCATCTCTGCAAAACTCGATCAAGGTTGCTCAAACAATCATCAAAAGAGGATCCATAGACGGAGAAGTCATCCATGAATACCTCACAAATCTTTTCACAAAAATCAGAAAATATAGCCATCATGCATCTTTGAAAGGTAGCAGGTGCATTACATAAACCAAAAGGCATACGTCTATAAGCAAAAGTACCAAAAGGGCAAGTAAAAGTAGTTTTAGATTGATCCCCCGCTGATACAGGTATCTGAGAGAAGCCAGAATAACCATCTAGAAAGCAAAAATGTGTGTGTTTGGATAGCCTTTCTAGCATTTGATCAATAAAAGGTAAAGGGTAATGATCTTTCTTAGTAGCTTTATTTAACTTACGGAAATCAATTACCATCCTATAGCCTGTAATAATTCTTTGCGGGATCAATTCATCTTTATCATTAGGAACAACGGTAATACCTCCCTTTTTAGGGACACAATGGACAGGGCTTACCCATTCACTATCAGCAACGGGATAAATAATACCTGCCTCAAGGAGTTTTAGTATCTCCTTTCTTACCACTTCCTTCATTTTGGGATTTAATCGTCTTTGAGGATCTCTAACTGGTTTGGCATCTTTCTCCACTGAAATTTTGTGTTGACATAATGTGGGACTAATGCCCTTAAGATCATCCAGGGTATATCCAATAGCAGCTCGGTGCTTCTTCAGAGTTTTCAATAATCTTTCTTCTTCTTTCTCTGAAAGGTTAGCACTAATAATAACAGGATATATTTCTTTTTCATCAAGATAAGCATACTTAAGATTATCAGGTAATGGTTTGAGTTCAAACACGGGATCACCCTTGGGTGGAGGGGGATCCCCAAGAATTTCAACGGGAAGATTATGTTTCAGCATAGGTTCTTGTTTAAGGAACACTTCATCTATTTCTTCCCTTTCCTTCATAAACATATCGTTTTCATGGTCTAGCAAATATTGTTCTAACGGATCAGTTGGAGGAACAGCAATGGAAGCAAGACCAATAATTTCATCCTTACTAGATGGTTCCTTTTCACGATGTTGTCTACTAAACTTAGCAAAATTAAACTCATGAGACATACCATCTATGCCAACAGTGACAACTTCTCTTCACAATCAATCTTAGCACTAGCAGTATTCAAGAAGGGTCTACCAAAAATAATGGGACAAAAATCATCTTGTGGGGAACCAAGAACAAGAAAATCAGCAGGGTATTTAATCTTCCCACACAAGACTTCAACATCTCTAACAATCCCAATAGGTTTAATGGTGTCCCTATTGGCAAGCTTAATAGTAACATCAATGTCTTCTAATTCAACTGGTGCAATATCGTGCATAATTTCTTTATAAAGATCATAAGGTATCGCATTAGCACTAGCACCCATATCACATAAACCATGATAACAATGATCTCCTATTTTAACAGAAATAACAGGCGTGCCTACAACAGGTCTACGTGTCTTAGTATCGGGTCTAGCAATATTAGCAGTTTCACCCAAGAAAGAGATAACATGCCCATCTAAGTCCTCATCCAAGAGATCTTTAATCATGGCAATACCAGGTTCAACATTAATTTGCTCAGGAGGTGTATAAGTCCTAGTATTACTCTTACGAACAACAGTCGAAGCTTTAACATGATCTTTTATCCTAACAGGAAAAGGAGGTTTTTCAACATAAGCAGTAGGAATAATAGGATCACTATATGTAATAGTCTTCTCTTCGACTGTAATAGGTGCAACTACTTTCACTTCAACAGGAGGATTATATTTAAACCACTTCTCTTTAGGGAGATCAACGTGAGTAGCAAAAGTTTCACAAAAAGTAGCTACTATCTCAGAGTCAAGTCCATACTTAGAGCTAAATCCACGGAAAGCATCGGTATCCATAAAAGATTTAACACAATCAAACTTAGGTGTCATACCTGACTCCTTACCATCGTCGGAACCCCAATCTTCAGAGTTGCGTTTAATTCTTTCCAATAAGTCCCATTTGAAATCAATAGTCTTCAGCATATAGGAACCAGCACAGGAAGTATCGAGCAAGTTGCGATTATCAAGAGAAAGCCGAGCATAAAAATTCTGAATAATCATTTCCCGAGAGAGCTCATGATTGGGGCATGAATACAACATTGACTTAAGCCTCCCCCAAGCTTGAGCGATGCTTTCTCCTTCGCGAGGCCAGAAATTATATATGTAATTACGATCACGATGAACAAGATGCATAGGATAGAACTTCTGGTGAAATTCCAACTTCAATCGCTTATAATTCCAAGATCTCGTATCATCACATAGCCTATACCATGTCATTGCATCTCCCTTCAAAGATAAAGGGAAGACCTTCCTTTTGACAACATCATCGGGAATACCTGCAAGCTTAAATAATCCACAAACTTCATCCACAAAGATAAGGTGTAAGTCGGGATGCAATGTTCCGTCTCCTGCAAAAGGATTAGCTAGCAGTTTTTCTATCATACCCGAAGGAATCTCAAAGTGAATATTTTCATAAGGTTCAGTAGGTTGAGGAGCATCTCTTTGCTCTTCTGGTTGGGGTGAAGATACCCCAAACAAGCCACTCAAAGGATTAGTTTCCATAGTGACAAGTAACAGAAAATTTCAGCACACTATATAAATGTTTCCTTACCAAGTTCCACTCACCAAGAGCGCTACGCTCCCCGGCAACGGCGCCAGAAAAGAGTCTTGATGACCCACAAGTGTAGGGGATCTATCGTAGTCCTTTCGATAAGTAAGAGTGTCGAACCCAACGAGGAGCAGAAGGAAATGATAAGCGGTTTTCAGTAAGGTTTTCTCTGCAAGCACTGAAATAGTAGGTGATAGATAGTTTTGTGATAAGATAAATAGTAACGAGCAAAAAGTAAATAAAGTAAATAAAGTGCAGCAAGGTGGCCCAATCCTTTATGTAGCAAAGGATAAGCCTGGACAAATTCTAATAATGAGAAGGAGCTCCCGAGGACACATTGGGAATTATCGTCAAGCTAGTTTTCATCACGTTCATAAGATTCGCGTTCGGTACTTTGATAATTTGATATGTGGGTGGACCGGCACTTGGGTACTGCCCTAACATGGACAAGCATCCCACTTATGATTAACCCCTATTGCAAGCATCCGCAACTACAAAAAGGAGTATTAAGGTAAACCTAACCACAACATTAAACATATGGGTCCATATCAACCCCTAACGAAGCAACGCATAAACTAGGGTTTAAGCTTCTGTCACTCTAGCAACCCATCATCTACTTATTACTTCCCTATGCCTTCCTCTAGGCCCAAATAATGGTGAAGTGTCATGTAGTCGATGTTCACATAACACCACTAGAGGAGAGACAACATACATCTCATCAAAATATCGAACGAATACCAAATTCACATGACTACTAATAGCAAGACTTCACCCATGTCCTCAGGAACAAATGTAACTACTCACAAAGCATATTCATGTTCATAATCAGAGGGATAATAATATGCATGAAGGATCTGAACATATGATCTTCCACCAAGTAAACCAAATAGCGTCAACTACAAGGAGTAATCAACACTACTAGCAACCCACAGGTACCAATTTGTGGTTTTGATACAAGATTGGATACAAGAGATGAACTAGGGTTTTGAGATGAGATGGTGCTGGTGAAGATGTTGATGGAGATTTACCACCTCCCGATGAGAGGATCGTTGGTGATGATTTCCCCCTCCCGGAGGGAAGTGTCCCCGGCAGAATAGCTCCGCCAGAGCCCTAGATTGATTCCGCCAAGGTTCCGCCTTGTGGTGGCGGAGTTTCGTCCCGTAAGCTTGCCCACGATTTTTTCCAGGGGAAAACCCTTCATATAGCAGAAGATGGATGCTAGAAGCCCACCAGGGGGCCCAGGAGATAGGGGCCGCGCCCTAGGGGGGGGGGCGCCCCCTGTCTCCTGGACAGGGTGTGGGCCCCTGGCCTAGCTATTTCTTTTGTCCAAATATTCTTATTAAATTTAAAAAGTTGTTTCGTGGAGTCTCAGGTCTTTTGGAGTTGTGCAGAATAGGTTTCCAACGTTTGCTCCTTTTCCAGCCAGAATTCCAGCTGCCGGCATCCCCCCTCTTCATGGTAAACCTTGTAAAATAAGAGAGAATAGCCATAAGTATTGATACATAATGTGTAATAACAGCCCATAATGCAATAAATATTGATATAAAAGCATGATGCAAAATGGACGTATCACACAGCAACATAACAGCAAGTTCCACAAATCTTGCCAACGCCATAGCAAACAGAGTAATCTAGCAAGTTCTAGATTAACAAAATGCAAGTTGCCAACACCACAGCAACTACTATAGCCAGCCTAATTGCCACTAGCATAGAAGTAATCCCTAAGTCTTCTTGGCTTCTTCCTCACCCTTGAAGAACCAGATGATGCAGTAGTAGCAGGCCTTGAAGGAGCAAATGAAGACCTAGTCCTTGATAAAGAAGCTGGTGCACTTGCAGCAGCTGTTGATTTAGCTCTTTCGGAAGTTGATGCAGCTCTTCCACCAGTTGATGTAGTAGGTCTTGAAGCAGATGATGCAGATGCAGCTCTTGCAGCAGTTGATGCAGCTCTTCCACCAGATGTTGGAGCAGTTGTTGGATCAGGTACAGCAGCAACTCTAGATGCAGCTCTTCCACCAGAAGATGCTCCTGGAGCTTGTGACACCCCAAAATTTTGATCTTGTTTTATTAATAAAAAAATTCTAGGAAACTAAAACTTTTATTTTCTGTATTTCCTTCTGATTTCAGAACCACTCTTTTCTTTATTATTATGGAGTTTTTACCCCAAGTGAAAACTTTTCAATCATTGTTAGACTTATTTTTCCTCTCAAGTAAAACAATTCTTTTATCAGTGGGATTATTTGCATAATTATATTTATTTTTCCCTGATGCCTTATTTCTTTAAAAATGATTTTTCAAAGCTACAAGGCCTCTTTTACACTACAGCCATTTGATAAATTTATTTAAAATTTTCACCAAAAATTGGAGATGTCATGTGATGTTTTTAAAACACTTTTATGCAAAAATATATTTAATTCCTTGGATATTTTGAGTTATACACCAAGTTTTCAAATCTGGTCCACAGGACAGTTTTGCACTACAACCTATTTAAATATTTCTTAAAAACTTCTACTAAAATTTTGGGATGTCAATAGGAGTATATTATTTAACTTTTTGCAAAAACCTAGTGATGTTCTTTGGAAAAATTTAGTAAAACAACCTCTCTTTCATTCTGGTCCAGCCTTGTGTTTTCTACGGCAACCCTATGTATTTTTGCTCTAGTGACCTTGTGCTTTCTCCTGCTTCTAGTCAACCCTGCAAAACCCCTAAGTCCAGGAGCATGCACCCTTTGGGACATTTTTGGTTCATGTAATGATGCCATTTACCTTCTGTCCAGAACTGAAGATTTGCAAAACTTGCACTAGCAAGTTTCTTCTTTTGGCAAACTAACCTCACCACCCTCTCTTTTATCCAAAGAGACCCCAATATGGAAGATTTGGCCACTCCAAGAAATGCCTAGGTGCCTGTGGCATTTTGTCAAACACCTTGAGAGCATGGACAGATTGGGCATGAGTTTTTGTTTACATTGTGAACCTGACCCCCTGACCAGACCAGCATGTCCCATGGTTTTGCCCTAGCCTACAACTCCACCCTGCTAACCCTCTTGTGGTTTAGAGCCCCATAGCATGCATTAGCATTTTGTCGAGCACGTTCCGTGCGTGCTCTGGGGGCGAGCAGAGCACGCGTTTTGCACGTGCCGCGCCCGAGCCGCCGCATCGTGCCCCTGGTTTTGCCCACACTGCAGAGTCGCGCCACGCACTCTCCCTCTCACCAGAACACGCCAAGCAGCCCCTCGCCACGTCTCCGACAAGCCAGGAGCTAGCCGCCACGGCCGCCCGACAGCCCCTGCTCTGGTCGGCGCCGCCCGAGCCTCTCCCGCTCGCCACCTGCCCCCTGGAGCAGCGCGAGCTCATCCACAAGCGTGTTCCCTAGCGCTCGTCGCCGCCACGTTCCCCGGATGCTACAGAAAGACGGTCGCCGGCGAGCTTATCCACTGCCGCCGTGAACCAACTTGGATGTGCTATAAAAAGAGGCCCCCGAGCGCGTCCCGTTCCCCAGGTAGCCTCAAATCACCCCCCCCCCCCCCCCCGCCCTCATTTCCCTGTGGCAGCCAATCGACCCGGGGAGGTCTTCTTCCCCATCTCCGGCAACCACGGCCGCCACCACTGTCCCGGTCATTCCGGCACCACCAGGGCCTCCCACTCTCCACTCTCTTCACCAGGAGCCCCCTCTCCCCCTCGTGAGTCCATACCCCTACTCAATTTTGATCGGGACTCGCCGCGGGCGAAAACTCACTCTTCCCGACGGCCACCGTCCGCTACGGAGCTCGCCGCCGGCAGCTCTGTCCACCCCAGAGACCAAAGCGACCACCGGAGTGACCGCCTCGCCCCCTGAGCCCGCGGGTGACCTCTATTTCTCGAACGGTGCCGTCGATCATTGGCGAGCGTCGCCGGAGTCCCGCCCCCTCTCGGGCAGAGGAAGAGGAGGGAAGGTGGACTAGTCAAACCTGACCAGTGGGCCAGGCGGGCCCACTGTCAGTGACCACGCACGGTCCACGCTGGATAAGTGGAGGCGTAAAGTCGGAATTCGCCTTCAACGTGTACGTATATTCGTATCGTTTTCTTTTTCTGTTTTATTTTTTAAAATAACAGATTTTGACCAAAACTTTGACTCTCTATAACTTTTTAAATATAACTCCAAATGAATTGATTCTTTTTCCTACCTCTCCCAAATGTTGTCTAGTTTATTTTAAGATTTATTTCAAAAAAATTCAGACAACTTTTTGGTACTGTTTTTGAAACTATATATTGATTCAAAAATCTTTTAAATAGGATTTTTGGAGAAAGGAGAAAGCCTTCAAAAACTTTGGAGTGCACCTTGCCTCCCCACAACTTGAAGGCAAGCATCCTGAACCCTGGTATAATATTTTTGATGTGTTGGTTGACACGATTATAACACCACCTTATTTCGGAAAACTCGTTATTTTATGTGGTGATACGATCCTTTGCATGAATGCATATTAGTGATTTCCTTGCTGGTGGAAATGAATATACTTGAGATGGTAATCATCCTCATGTGCCTTACATGCATGCCGGAAAGGAATCCGGGAAAACCTCTGCCTTGGGTAGGCGTGAGCTTGTCGCCGGTCTCCGTCGGGACGGTTATGTCCGGTATGGCATAGTAAGGTGTAATGAGCGGTGATTCTGTTGGTTGAAACATAATTGTTATACATGGCATACAGGGAAATTGTTAACCTCCTGAGTTGACCGTAGATCGAGTCTTGTTCCAGTAACCCCCACACTTGTTTCGTGCTACCACTTGTCCCTGCCACAGGTAGGGTACGGTTCAGTAATTTGTCAACCCCTTTCTAGCACACACCATACAGAGGGGCCGGGATGAGGGTACCATGGCCATGGATTAAAGCCAGTCATCCGGTCAGGGGGCATGGGTGTTTCGGTTGTAGCCGAGAGGGTAGCTTCCCCAGTTTTGCACGCGGTATAAATTTTGTGATCCCATGCTAATCGAGGTTGTAGCCTCCCCACTTAGAGTTTTGCTTAACGAGTGTCGTGGGTGAGTCCAGACACCGGTAAGTTAAGCTGGTGTGTGCAAGTTAGGTGCGTTTTCATTTAAAAGACCGTAGACGGAATTAGTCCCGATGGACTAAAGGAATCTGTTACTCATGGGTAAAGAGTACACCCTCTGCAGAGATTAAACCTATTCGAGTAGCCGTGTCCATGGTTAAGGACTACATTCTGGGTTGGGTCAAGTGTCGGTCTTAGTGTCGGTCTTCGGAGGAGAAACCGTTAAAACAAAACTTGGATCATGACTTGTGCTGATTATGATAATTTTTATTATTATTATGGACTAACCCATTATATTATTCGAATTATTGAGTATCCCTAGGACGGTTCTACCCCCTGGACATTCATTGTGATTATTCGTTTTATAAGCCCTTTATGCGGTGTCGCTGAGATGCCCGACTGTGGCATTGCTTGTTATTTATTTACTTTATAAGCCCTTTATGCTGTGAGCTGAGACGCCCGACTATGGCATTGCTTGTTATTTATTTACTTTATAAGCCCTTTATGCGGTGTCGCTGAGACGCCCGACTGTGGCATTGCTTGTTATTTATTTACTTTATAAGCCCTTTATGTGGTGTCGCTCAGACGCCCAACTGCGGCATTGCTTGTTATTTATTTACTTTATAAGCCCTTTACGTGGTGTCTCACAGACGCCCGACTGCGGCATTTTATTTCCACTCCATTATTGCTCATTCATGTTGCATGTAAATAACCTGTTTGCATGCATAAGAGATTTTATTTATGACCGACGATGTGATCATAGAATATTTCAGTGCATGATTATCATTTATATTATCCCAGTGTTCATAATGTTTGCGAGTACATTCAAAGTACTCACTGGCTTGTCCCTGTCTATTGTCTTGGCCAGATTTCTTGCACGGAGAGGAGCGACGCGATGACAGCCCCGGAACCTAAGCAGTGGTGGTAGCAGCCTCGCGAAGATAGGAGTTACCTGGTCAGCTGTTCTTGTGGGAAATGGAGTCCCATAGACACTGATGATTCACAAACCGCTTCTACCATAAACCACTAGAAACCATTTGTTGTACTCACAGGCCAGAATGGTCTTGTACTACATATTTTGTATTTTGCTTGGAAATTCTGTATCAAGTCGGTGTCTCATCAGCTAACAGTAATCCTGGGGCTGGTGAGCACAACGGCCATTTTCTGGAAATTAATACCCGGAAAACCGGTCGTGACAGAGCTCTTGCAGGTGTAGGAGCAGATCTTGTTTCCCGAAATAGAGCAAAGTTGTGCATTAGTTGTCCAGTCAAATATGAAAGATGGATATGATGAAAAAGCTATTAATTTGAGGACCTTATGCTTGTTCTTCCTAGCTGCAAGGGCTGGCTTCAAAGGAACACCATAGTTTGTGTACCTATGCCCTTGCTTCCCACAGTTGCTGCAAGTTATTGTTCCAATTCTAGAAGTGTCCTTGGGTTTTGGTACTTCAAACTGCCGCTTCCTCCTCTGAGTCTACTTTCTGCCCTTCTTCCAATGGAACACAGGGGGGGTATATGTCTCTTGTATTTGTTCTTGTCCATAGGTCAGGTCTAGGAACAGGGTAGATCATTGGCTTATAAGCTTCTAAGTACATAGGCTTCTTGAAGAACTGATGTGCAAAATCTCAGGCTGCTATTTGGATTTGTAGATGGCAGAGACAACATGATTACATGGTACACCTCTCATGTCCCATTTTTGCATCCACATGTCCAGTTCTTCAAGTTTACTGCATAAGATTTCTCACCACTGTTGACTTGATATAGATCTAGCCCGGCAATCATAGCCTTGCAATTCCTAGCCCATTCCTTTGACTCCTCTAGCATTTCTGTATATGTTGGGGTAATTGTCCATCTAGCACTCTGCCCCCCCCCCCCCCCAATTCTTTTTTCATTGAACTTCACCATCAATTTGTCCCTAGCAGCTTCAACCATTGTTCTAATGGGTTTGCCCCTAATATCCAATATCATCCTATTGAACACCTCACTAATGTTGTTCACTACTATGTCAGTTTTACAATTGGTGTCCATAGCATATCTAGCCCATGTTTCTACAGGAATTCCCTTCAGCCAGGCCCAAGCCTCCTCACTTTCCTTTCTAATTTCTCCCATTGCTTCATCAAACCCATTCTTAGTGTAAGAATAAGCTGTTGCATCATAATATTGCTTAAGTTCATCAGCTCTAAAGCCAGCACTTTGGAAATTTGCATAAATATGCCTTAAACAATATCTTTGAGGGCAATTTGGAAATACTTGGTCCATGGCATTAAGCAGACCCTAGTGACACAAATCAAAATCCTAATTAAGTTTTCTAGAACTATTTGTGCTACAACTAGTAAGTAAAGCAAATGAATGTGCTAAGGAAATTACCTTCTGCCTGTCTGAAATTATTGTGTAATTTCCAAATTGCCCTGATTCTCCCCCAAGAACTATCTTCAGTTGAGTTAAAAACCAGCACCAAGTAGGGGTGTCCTCCTTCTCAACTACTCCAAAGGCCAAAGGAAATATATTATTGTTTCCATCTCTGCCAGTAGCAGCTAATTAAGATTTGTTGACTTGTATTTAACTTCACAAAACACCCATCAAGACCTGAAAAAGTGGAACAAAAAAGATGAAACAAAGAAATGAAACATACAAATGAAACATAACAATTTGGTGCACAAAAAACATACCAATGCAAGGTCTACATCCTTTAAGAAAACCCTCTCTTTGTGCTGCTAGACAAATGAAAAGTCTATGAAATCTTGGATTTTTGCTTGGATGTTCTTTCACCACTCTAGTTGTCACAATGCATCTGCTCCCAAGATTTGTGTCCAAAACAGCTTAAAGATAGTCTCTAATCCTAATGTATTGTGCTTCCTGGTCACCCTGCACAACACTCAGAGCTTGCTGCCTTGCCCTGTAAGCCTTCATATTTCCAACCTCCACACCTTACTTCTCCTTTGCCTTGTCTATGACAGTCTCAATACCTGCTTTAGGATCTGTCATTAAGCTATCTTCAACTGCTCTGGCCACAAGCCTAGCAGGAACCTTGCAATTCTCACCACTTGGAGCACATGTGTGTTGTAGTTGCAGCTTCCTAATATAGAATGTTTTTTTTCATTTGCAATAACAATGCAACCATGTTAAAGGGGCAGCCCTCCTCAAGACAATCAACTATGATCATATCTTTGTTGTTCCTGTGGTAATGGTAGTTCCTTCTTCGTGTGACATGCAAATTAACCAAAACTCTTCTGAACTGGTAAACATCTAGGAGACACATGTGCCAACATATTTGCTGTTGTGGCTCAAGTCTTTTCTCATCATACCATATCCTGGCTTTCCTCTTCTTTGCCCTATACTTTCTACCAGATGTGGGACAATACACTAGTACTTCCTTATCTGAATCAACATAAAGTTCATCATCCATATCTTCATCACTTACTGGAATGCAGTCTGACTCAAGTTCAGCTTGTGAACTGCAATGTGATCTACTTGTTGGACCTCTTCTAATAGGCAATTTCTCTAGATGTGGTTCTTCAACAATCCCCTCTACATCCTCCTGCTCCTCCTCAATCTCACAGAATAAGTCTGCTGGCTCATAATCACCTTCAAAAACCCTCTTCCCCTTCAAATCTTTTATTTTTCTGGTTTAAGTCTGCATCTTCTTCCACTTCCTCCTCCTCATCTTCCTCTTGTTCCTTTTCCTGTTGATCCTCTTCCTCTTGCTCCTTCCTCTTGTTCCTCTTCCATGTTATCTTCTTCTTGCACTACTGGCATGTCATCAGCATACTCTTTAAGAAAGTCATCTAACACTGTGACACCTGATATGTCTTTCCAATATCTAACATTGCAACTCTCCTGTGTGAAAAGATATAATCCATATGAATCTTCTTTGTGTACACTGACAAGAGGAGAAGACATGTCTGGCTGTGGTTCACTACTCTGAGATTGATAAAGCACACCTACATCATCTATACTATAGACCTTAGGAGAACCAATCTGAGAAATTGGAATCTGCTTCTCACATCCATCTCCAATGTTGATATGCATGTCAGACTCACTTCCTTTCATAAATGTGATAGTGACACACCTCTTGTCCTCATACAATATCAGCATCTCTTCTACATCTTCCTCAGATTTTATTAGCTACATGTTTGCCATCCCCACACCATGTTGCTTCACATAATACATGGAGTCCTTTAGACCATACCCCTCTAACCAAATAATAGCTAGCATATTGATATATGTGATATCTGATTCACATATGGTCCTTTCCAGATTGTCACAACCTTGGAAATGGAACCTGAGATCCCAAGGTTCATCTTCACCCAAACTGCAAGTTCAGTTAACAGCAAGTTTAGTTCATAGAAATTTCATTTAACAGCAGATTCAGAAAACTAGAAGAAAAGTTAACAAACAAGTCAGATAATACAGAACTCAATTAACAACAATTGAGCTCATATTCAGTTAACACTCATTTCAGTTCAATCAATTGAGATCACTTCACACTTGAATTCATATTCAGTTGTCAATAAATTAACAGTAACCACTAACTTCAGTTATCAGTTTTCAGTAAATTTAGTTAAATTTCAATAAATTTAGTTAAATTTCAATAAATTCAGTTAACAACAGTTGAAATCATATTGAGTTAACTGTTAATTAAGTAAGCAGATATATTAAGTAAATAGTAGATTGAAACTAACTTCGGTTAAGTGAATTGAGCTCATATTCAGTTAGCATAAATTTTCAATGAATAGAACTTCTAAATTGAAGAGCTTGTAGAATTACAAACACTAATTCCTAAAATGAACTACAAACCATGTTAACATAATTCAGTTCATGAGTAAAGCTACAAACCCTAATTCAGTTGACATTAACCCTAATTCCTAAATTGAACTACAAACAAAGAAAATACACTACCAAAATCACACCAAGTGTACAATTACAGTACCAGAATCACAAGAAAAATAATTGAAAAGGGAAGAAAAAAGTCAGTCAATGCCACCGAGGCCGGAAGTGAAGTGGTGGCTCTACCCTAGATTTGCTTTCCAGACCTGGGCCAAATTAGCGGCGGCCCGTGACTCAATGTCGTCGACGATGGCGTTGAAGATGTTGCCATCCTCTCCATGCTCATCACCGTCGGCAACGGCAGATCGAGCGGTGCCAATCCTACTAGGAAGTCTCGTGGGAGAGCGAGGAACGGTGGAGCGGCCCACGGAATCGACGATGGAGATGTGGCGGTCGTCTGTGATGTCACCGGCTGAGTCGGCGCAGCCGCCGCCACCGGTGGCCATGAGGAGAGCGAGCTAGGGCGGACTCGTGGGAAGGAGGCGATGTGATACGTCTCCAACATATCTATAATTTTTTATTGTTCCATGCTATTATATTATCTGTTTTGGATGTTTAATGGGCTTTAATCTGCTCTTTTATATTATTTTTGGGTCTAACCTATTAACCGAAGGCCCAGTGCTAGTTTCCGTTTTTTGCCTATTTTAGAGTTTTGCAGAAAAGGAATACCAAACAGAGTCCAAAAGGAATGAAACCTTCGCGATGATCTTTCTTGGACCGAAAGCAATCCAGAAGACTTGGAGTAGAAGTCTGGAACTCCACGAGGAGGCCACGAGGCAGGAGGGCGCGCCCGGGGGGGTAGGCGTGCCCCCCACCCTCGTGGGCCCCTCGTAGCTCCATCGACGTAATTCTTTCCCCTATATATACTCTTATACCCTAGAAACATCAGGGAGAGCCACGAAACCACTTTTCCACCGCCGCAACCTTCTGTACCCGTGAGATCCCATCTTGGGGCCTTTTCGAGCGATCTGCCAGAGGGGGAATCGATCATGGAGGGCTTCTACATCAACACCATTGCCTCTCTGATGAAGCGTGAGTAGTTTACCACAGACCTTCGGTTCCATAGTTATGAGCTAGGTGGCTTCTTCTCTCTCTTTGATTCTCAATACAAAGTTCTTGTCGATGTTCTTGGAGATCTATTCGATGTAATTCTTTTGCGGTGTGTTTGCCGAGATCCGATGAATTGTGGATTTATGAACAAGATTATCAACGAATATTATTTGGTTCTTCTCTGAATTCTTATATGCATGATTTGATATCTTTGCAAGTCTCTTCGAATTATCGATTTAGTTTGGCCTACTAGATTGATCTTTCTTGCAATGGGAGAAGTGCTTAGCTTTGGGTTCAATCTTGCGGTGTCCTTTTCCAGTGACAGTAGGGACAGCAAGGCACATATTGTATTGTTTCCATCAAGGATAAAAAGATGGGGTTTATATCATATTGCTTGAGTTTATCCCTCTACATCATGTCATCTTACTTAATGCGTTACTCCGTTCTTATGAACTTAATACTCTAGACGCATGCTGGATAGCGGTCGATGTGTGGAGTAATAGTAGTAGATGAAGAATCGTTTCGGTCTACTTGACACGGACATGATGCCTATATTCATGATCATTGTCTTAGATATCATAACTATGCGCTTTTCTATCAATTGATCAGCAGTAATTTGATCATCCACCGTAATACATGCTATCTTGAGAGAAGCCACTAGTGAAACCTATGGCCCCGGGTCTCTTTCCTATTATATTACATCTCTTTTATTTACATCGCATCTCGTTTACTATTTTGCAGTCTTTACTTTCCAATCTATAGAACAAAAATACAAAAAATATTTACTTTATTATCTCTATCAGATCTCACTTTTGCGAGTGACCATGAAGGGATTGACAACCCCTTTATCGTGTTGGTTGCAAGGATCTTGATTGTTTGTCCAGGTACTAGGTGACTTGTGCGTTGTCTCCTACTGGATTGATACCTTGGTTCTCAAAACTGAGGGAAATACTTACACTACTTTGCTGCATCACCCTTTCCTCTTCAAGGGAAAACCAACGCATTCTCAAGAGGTAGCACGATGCAATTTGGGGGGAACTGGGTGTGGCTCGACTGGGTCGCTAGGTTTTGTGTGATGTCGTCTAACGGCGCGTGACGGGCGCCGTCGCCCCCTGTCCATGTGGCGCCTGACAGCGGGCCCAAGCAGTCAGATTTGCACTCAGACGCGGCGAATCAGCGTCATTTGAAAACTTTCAGCACAAACGTGGCGGTTTTTTGAAAAACAAAACGAAAGGTGGTGGTTTTTTGATTTAGGGTCCCCAATTATGGTGGTTTTTTTGCAATTTACTCTTATCAACTGAGCGTGCTTTCCCTATTAACAACTGAGTGTTCTTTCTTCAGCTTGAAGATTATCAAGTCAAGGCTGCGCAACACAATAAAAAATGATTTTCTTGCGTACAGTTTGCTTCTACAAAAAGAATGAGAGATTACATCAAAAAATTGGTCGTGAACAAGTAATTGCTGCTTCCAAAAGTAGGAAGAGCAGAAAGAGCATATCTACAGTTGTTAGTTTTGTTTAGTTGTCGTTTGATCATTACGCGTGATCTATTTGTTGGAGCACCAAAATTTACTTATACACAATGCGCAGGTATGTGTAAACCAGTTATATCTGTTGTATTTGCCTGAATTTTTTATTGTTATGACATGGTCTTCTAATTCCGCTTACATATGTTCCACAACTTGTTTTTAGGAGGATAAGTAGTGTGGGTTTTCATGCATACTAGACCATGGAGGCGCACTTTTCTGCGCCCGTCCATCTTTAGTAGTTAAAGATGGAAATATTTAAGAGATTTGGGGCTATAATAACATGTAATAAATTTTGTATGGTCCAAGGTAACATGCATAGATATAACATTTAGGCATGATTTTCTTTGAAAATTTTGATATGATCATAAGCATGGGAAGTCGGATTCATACTAAGAGTTATAACATGGCTAGTAAAATCATAACCAGAATTGCAACAGAATAATGAACCTTAATGTTGGTGATGTATATCATATATTTTGGTCATCAAACAAATCTTTATGACTTGAAAGGCCAACATTGCAAGATATATAAATTGTTAGGACATAATTGGTACAACAAATTACCATGGACGTCTTCAATGAAATGTGTAGAGAATCATAAAATCTTTTGTTCTCTTTTAAATGGGACGATGCTAGCATGTAGAACAAACATAAATACAAAGTACAAATTGTCGATTCTTCACAAAGCAAATAAAAATATCACATACAAAAGAGCTGGGAAACAAATGGAGAAAATTCACTGTCTGCTATACCCAAAAAAAACCTTAGCTCATTGTCGACTGCTCTTTTTTGCTCATAGGAGGCAGCTTTTTCTTCCACATTGTTTGCCTCTGCCTAAAACTTTGTATCGAAGTTCTCACAACACCGGTGGCCCTACACAAAAAAGCACCAGTTTTACCAACAGTGTCGTCCTGCAATACATAACATCAATTAAGAAAATTTTCAAGTTCTATCACAAAGTCTGGTATTACGCATGGCTGGATATGGTTTAGAGAGTCCAAATCATATGAGTTTTCATTAAGTAACAAAACATGCGAAGCATAGGGTTTGGATGCGTCCTGGTCACTTTTTTTCAACAAATTAGACATGATGTAGCTCCAAATCAAGGATAAGACAGGAGGTCTGACCAGCAGTATTCAATGGTCACTAATCCAAGCACTGTGATAACTCTAGGTTGTAGGACAGTGGCAATATGATCGTGCTCACTTGGATCAGCAGAGCAGCAATTTCGCCCTCATCTATCCCTTTCTCGTATCAAATCTTGCCACACTGCATGCCCTGCACAGAAAGGTCAGAAGGCATCCTGCAGCAGCCGGGTGCAGGCCCGTGCCGTGGGATCTCTCAATGGTAGGGTTGGGGACAGGGTGTGGACGTATGAGACACAAAAAATTATGTTCATCAGACTAGGTGAATCTTTGGAGAGAGAGAGGGAGAGAAATTAGGGAAGAAGAGGGGACCTGAATCACAGAATTAGTGAGAGGTGAAAGTCATAGAACACGGCAAGCAACTCTGGGACAAGCATGTCGATAGTGGGATGCGTGTTGAACGCCCCGTGGTGCAAGCGAGGTAGTGGTAGAGGCGGGTTACTGCTCTTGGCTGCGTTGAGGCGAAGGAGGCGAGGCGTCCTCTCGTCATCCTGCGCTGGACGGATGAATCATACTATGTCGCTAGAATGGGCTGCTAAGTAAAGAAGAAAAATGGGCTGTCCAAGCCGGACTCCCACCAGACAAGGCCCGGTAAATCACAGGCCACCTGGACCGCTTAGCGGAGCAGCAGCCCATTTACGTGGGGACGAGTGGATTCGCGATGACCCAGCGAGGCTGTGAGAGATCCGAGACGTAGAAGAACATGATCCGACGGTACATAGCACCAAATCGTTGTGGAGGGTCCTGGGTAGCTCAGTTTTACAGTTTAGTAATGTGTGTGTTTTATATGAAGTTGGCCCCCTCTTATATTTTGGTCACGCTCCGCCATTACCTAGACAATAGAAATGTGATTTGTAGGACATAACATCAACACTATTATGGGGTAGACAGGGGGCATTTGCCCCCCTTCCCTCCCCTCTTCACCATGTTATACTTATTTGATAGTTATTATAATCATTATTTATGTCACGTAATACGTAATCACATGTACACACGGAAAGACCATGCTCGGGTCATCTACATGGTCTACGTGTCGAGCAGCCCGTCAAAGGCGGAGCGGAGCCCGGCCACGAGGGCCACATGTACTACAGCGAGTACGGGAACCATGGCATCGACGCCAATGTCAGCCACCATGTCGAGTGGTGTGCCTTCTACAAGCTCAGTGAAGTCGATGCTAAGAAGTTTATGCCACACAGGTTTATCAACTGCGGCGAGTGGCTCGGTCAGACGGGTGTGCCACACTACCTCAAGCTAGCTCTTGTGAGTAGAGCATGCAACATGAGTATTTATCCTGCCCGCTGCCTTCTAGTTTGTTTAATTCAGTTTAGTCGCTCCGTCTGTTTGTTAGTTTCTCTGGCCATGTTTATAGTTTGTTTAGTTTAGTTGCTCTAGCTATGTCAGGATGTGAGCCACCAGCGGCCAATTAGCTGGATATGTACTACTAGGTAGCTTCTGCGGATCATCGGCCGAATAAAATAGTAGTAGTCGCGTAAGTATGCAAGGCAGTTACTCCCTCCATTCCTAAATATAAGCCTTTTTAAAGACTCCAATATAAACTATATGCGGAGCAAAGTGAGTGGATCTACACTCTAAAATATGTCTATATACATCTGTATGTAGTTCATATTAAGAACTCTAAAAAGACTTATATTTGGAAATGGAGGGAGTAGTTGTGACCGTAGGTGCACTAGGTAGGCTGGGATAGCACTGATCGAATCTGTAATGTGTAGGAATGTTTGTTTGTGCATGTGTGCGATCTGTGATCGATCCATGTATCCATCGTTTGATTCCTGATGTGACTGTGATCGATGCATGTATCCATCTCTTTAGCAGCAACTTTCAAAAGAGGGCTTCACATTTCATTAGTAGCAACCTAGGGAGTGTACAGAGATCAAGTTTCCTCTTGGAAAGAAGATGACTTCCAAAGCCATTTTGGACTTGCATCTGGAGTCTTTTTTTTTTACGAAAAGGCAGGGCCACTACTTTCCATTGCGAGTAGGAGAAATAAATAGTTACAAAAACAAGATTAAAGAAGGGGGAATGGGTTTAGAGATACATCAGAAGTACATCAATCTGGCTCTAGGGGTCGCTCTACAAGAGCCATTGCACGCTTTCGTCCAGCATCTACTCAGTCCTTCGCTTCTAGTTGAATCTTCTGGAACACTTGTGTGGGGCGGCAAGAACTATTTTTGAAGGTTCTATCCACTATTGGTTCTATCATTTCTTTCTTTCCAGAGGTTCCACCATACCAGTGCCAAAATTGATCTCCAAGATTTCACTTTTTCCTTTCCCATGGAAGAATTTATACGCTGCCACCAACTTACAAGGGAATCATCATCGGTTGCTGCCCAATAAAAGCTCATGTTCATCTTGCGGAGTGTCAGGTGCCATAATTCCTTCGCATAAGGACAAGAAGCAAGTAGGTGGGCAGCAGTTTCAGGTTCTTGTAGGCAAAGCACACACTGCGGGTTATGGGGCCATCCTCGCTTAGTAAGGTTTTCCACCGTTAGACATCACTCTTGCATGCATATTTATAGATGTAACCCTTTCAAACGGGAGACGCATAGTGGTCACGCATACTGATGATTGAAGACACCTATAGCTAGCAAGTTTCAACGGCACGAAGACTAGAATAGAGAAAATCAAGGGGGGAGGAGATGTCATTTGTGCTAACCCACGAACGCAGGGGCGGAGCTCGTCGAACACTAGACCCTCGCAGCGACGAAAAAACAGTACATTTAAATCGAAAGATGAGTTTCATAGCAATATAGTATCATCGGTGCAAGATATGTGAGGCGCTCGACGTTGAACACTAGATCCACGTCCCACAAGTGACCCCGGCGCCCGGCGTCCCGCAACAATAGTTCTAGTGGCCAATGACGGTCAAACACCTTAGCAAATTTGTCTGGCAGCCTTTGCAATGAGGA
The DNA here is from genome assembly GCF_018294505.1 of Triticum aestivum. NCBI lineage: Eukaryota > Viridiplantae > Streptophyta > Magnoliopsida > Poales > Poaceae > Triticum > Triticum aestivum. The sequence continues at coordinate 713,161,377 of NC_057807.1, forward strand.
TTAAAGCCACGTTCTGAATGTTCAAACAACCAAACCGAGTTGAGTCAGTTTGGGTGTTTCAAGTTTCAACACATAGCTTTCAATCGTCATCTCAGAGGCTGCCAGACAAATTCGCGATGGTGTTCGACCACCATCGACGCCGAGAACAGTTGCTTCGGACGCAGGACCCCTGTGTCACTTGTGGGACATGGATGTAGTATTCTACACCGACGACCACATGTATCTCGCACTGACGATACTTGCTATTTAGGGTACCATCGACACCGAGGAACCCCCTAACCCGCTCGTCCCGGGTAAACTAAATTAGCATGCATTCAATAAGAAAAACTACATCAACTCTTGCATCCATACATCATCGAATATTATCACTAATACATCTCTAATAGTATCATACATATAGCATCGCTAATACAGCTAGAACCATAGCGAACGACGGGTATCGGCGCGGGCGGTGGACACCCATAGAGAAGGAACCATCACAAGATCATAGCTCCAGTGAGGTCCCTGAAGAACCTGCCAGGTATTGTCGAACCTGCCCTCCAACGCAACCATGTAGCGACGGACGTGCTCATCCTCCTCGCTCACACGGTGACATATCACCTCTGCGGTGTCCGAAAGCCTCGGCACCGTCACTAGCCCACGCGACCGCCACCAAACAAGGTTCGGGTCAACGACAGGCTGGCTCCTCACCAAGCTGCGCCCCCCGGAAGGTAGAACCTCCTAGTACTAGCTCGGTGGAGCCCAGTCTCGAGCATGGCCCATCTTATCGAGCAGGCCTCCTCCATCGAGTCGACGACGAGGATGCGGGATAGGCATCATCGACGTCAATGCGGGAATAAATGCTTTAACTAAAAAAATAACAAAAATTTCACATGTTCAAAATAAACCAGAAACTTAACCTAAACTAAACTAATATAAACCTAAACTAAACTAACTAAACTAAACATAAACTAAACTAAACCTAAACTAAACCAGAAAGCTAACCTAAACTAAACAAAACCTAAACTAAATTATACTAAACCTAATTAAACTAAATCTAAAAAAGAAAAAAAAGTCTCACCTTGGAGCGGTCGGGGCGGCCCGGCAGGGCGGCCGGGGGGGAGGGGGGCTGGCCAACACGGAGGTGCGGGGCGGCCGGGGCGGCGAGGCGGCCCGGCCCGGCGCGGACGGGGCGGCGTTGCGGGGTGGAGCTGCCCGGCGCGGCGGGGCGGCGAGGTGGGCCGGAGCGGCCCGGTGCGGCGGGGCGGGGTGGCTGGGGCGGCGAAGCAGGCCGGGGCAAGGTGGCGGGGCGGGGCGGCCGAGGCGGGGAGGCGGTGCGGGGTTGGGATGAGGGGAGCGAAAGAGAGGTGGAGAGAGAGGGGTCGGGGGAGGGTGTTTTGTTAGATAAGTGATACGTCTCCAATGCATTTATAATTTTTGATTGTTCCACGCTATTATATGGGCTTTATTTTACACATTATTATCATTTTTGGGACTAACCTACTAACCGGAGGCCCAGCCCGTATTGCTGTTTTTTTGCCTATTTCAGTATTTCGAAGAAACGGAATATCAAACGGAGTCCAAACGGAATGAAACCTTCGGAAGCGTGGTTTTTGGAACGAACGTGATCCAGAGGACTTGAGTGCAAGTCAAGAAGCAGCTGAGGCGGCCATGAGAGGGTAGGGGGCGCCCCCCCTATAGGGCGCGCCCCCCTGTCTCGTGGGCCCCTCGGGCGGCCACCGACGTACTTCTTCCTCCTATATAAGCCTGCGTACCCCCGAAAACATCCAAGGAGCACCCGAAACACAATTTCCACCGCCGTAACCTTCTGTATCTGCGAGATCCCATCTTGGAGCCTTCGTCGGTGCTCTGCCGGAGGGGGAATCGACCACGGAGGGCTTCTACATCAACACCATAGCCCTTCCGATGAGTTGTGAGTAGTTTACCACAGACCTTCGGGTCCATATATAGTTATTAGCTAGATGGCTTCTTCTCTCTTTTTGGATCTCAATACAATGTTCTCCCCCTCTCTTGTGGAGATCTATTCGATGTAATCTCTTTTTGCGGTGTGTTTGTCGCTATCCAATGAATTGTGGGTTTATGATCAAGTTTATCTATGAGAAATATTTGAATCTCCTCTGAATTCTTTTATGTATGATTGAGTTATCTTTGCAAGTCTCTTCGAATTATCAGTTTGGTTTGGCCTACTAGATTGATCTTTCTTGCCATGGGAGAAGTGCTTAGCTTTGGGTTCAATCTTGCGGTGTCATTACCCAGTGACAGAAAGGGTTGCAAGGCACGTATTGTATTGTTGCCATCGAGGATAAAAAGATGGGGTTTATATCATATTGCATGAGTTTATCCCTCTACATCATGTCATATTGCTTAATGTGTTACTCTGTTCTTTGTGAACTTAATACTCTAGATGCAGGAAGGAGTCGGTCGATGTGTGGAGTAATAGTAGTAGATGCAGGTAGGAGTCGGTCTACTTGTTGCGGACGTGATGCCTATATACATGATCATGCCTAGATAATCTCATAACTATTCGCTTTTCTATCAATTGCTTGACAGTAATTCGTTCACCTATCGTAATACTTATGCTATCTTGAGAGAAGCCTCTAGTGAAACCTATGGCCCCCGGGTCTATCTCTTATCATATTTGCTTCCAATCTACTTTTATTTGCATCTTTACTTTTTGCATCTATATTAGAAAATACCAAAAATATATTTATCTCATCATACTATCTCTATTAGATCTCACTTTTGCAAGTGGCCGTGAAGGGATTGACAACCCCTTTATTGCGTTGGTTACGAGTTTTTTGTTTGTTTGTGTAGGTTGATACGTCTCCAACGTATCTACTTTTCCAAACACTTCTGCCCTTGTTTTGGACTCTAACTTGCATGATTTGAATGAAACTAACCCGGACTGACGCTGCTTTCAGCAGAACTACCATGATGTTGTTTTATGTGTAGAAAAAAAAAGTTCTCGGAATGTCCTGGAAATCCACAGAGGCACTTTTCAGATTTAATAAGAATTTTTGGCGAAAGAATCAAGGCCAGGGGGCCCACGGGCTGTCCACGAGACAGGGGGCGCGCCCCCCCTAGGGCGCGCCCTCCTATCTCGTGGGCCCCCTGGACCTCCTCCGACCTCAACTCCAACTCCATATATACCGTCTCGGGGAGAAAAAAATCAAGGAAAAAGTTTCATCGGGTTTCACGACACGGAGCCGCCGCCAAGCCCTAATCTCTCTCGGGAGGGCTGATCTGGAGTCCGTTCGGGGCTCCGGAGAGGGGGATTCGTCGCCGTCGTCATCATCAACCATCCTCCATCACTAATTTCATGATGCTCACCGCCGTGCGTGAGTAATTCCATCGTAGGCTTGCTGGACTGTGATGGGTTGGATGAGATTTACCATGTAATCAAGTTAGTTTTGTTAGGGTTTGATCCCTAGTATCCACTATGTTCTGAGATTGATGTTGCTATGACTTTGCTATGCTTAATGCTTGTCACTAGGGCCCGAGTGCCATGATTTCAGATCTGAACCTATTATGTTTTCATGAATATATGTGTGTTCTTGATCCTATCTTGCAAGTCTATAGTCACCTATTATGTGTTATGATCCGACAACCCCGAAGTGACAATAATCGGGATACTTCTCGGTGATGACCGTAGTTTGAGGAGTTCATGTATTCACTATGTGTTAATGCTTTGGTCCGGTTCTCTATTAAAAGGAGGCCTTAATATCCCTTAGTTTCCACTAGGACCCCGCTGCCACGGGAGGGTAGGACAAAAGATGTCATGCAAGTTCTTTTCCATAAGCACCTATGACTATTTACGGAATACATGCCTACATTACATTGATGAATTGGAGCTAGTTCTATATCACCCTATGTTATAACTATTGCATGAGGAATCGCATCCGGCATAATTATCCATCACTGATCCATTGCCTACGAGCTTTTCACATATTGTTCTTCGCTTATTTACTTTTTCATTGCTACTGTTACAACTACTACAAAAACCCAAAAACATTTACCTTTACTGTTGCTACTGTTACCATTACTATCATACCACTTTTGCTACTAAATACTTTGCTGCAGATACTAAGTTATCCAGGTGTGGTTGAATTGACAACTCAACTGCTAATACTCAAGAATATTCTTTGGCTCCCCTTGTGTCGAATCAATAAATTTGGGTTGTACTTCACCCTCGAAAGCTGTTGCGATCCCCTACACTTGTGGGTTATCAAGACTAATTTCTGGCGCCGTTGCCGGGGAGCATAGCTCTATTCTCTGAGTCACTTGGGATTTATATCTGTTGATCACTATGAAGAACTTGAAAGACGCTAAGACAAGATCTATCCCTCAACTACGAGGGGAGGTAAGGAACTGCCATCTAGCTCTGCACTAGATTCTCCTTCTGTTATTAGTAAGCTTGCGACACCTAAACCTGCTACTGCTATGAATTCTGATATGTCGCATGTTATTGATGATGCCACTTCTGCTATGCATGATGAAACTACTTCTGTGCGTGATACTACTTTGCCATTAGGTGAATTTCTAGATGAACAACTTGCTAGAGTTAGGGGGAATGAAAATATTGAAGATGCTATTGATGATAGTGATGATGAACGTTCCCCCAATGATTATGTATTACCTGTTGTTCCTAAGGGTTATGTTATGAATGAAAAAGCTGCTATGGAAATTCTTGCTTGCAATGATAGATCTGATCTTAAGAAATTATTAGCTAAATGGAAGCAGCAGTCTCTTAATGCTAGAATGAAACCCGATCCTGCTTTTGCTACTTCACCTATCTGTGTTACTGATAAGGATTATGAATTCTCTGTTGATCCTGATATTATTACTTTAGTTGAATCTGATCCTTTTTATGGCCTTGAATCTGAAACTGTTGTGGCACATCTTACCAAGTTGAATGATATAGCCACCCTATTTACTCATGATGAGAAGTCTCGCTATTTATATATCCTTAAGATATTTCCGTTCTCATTAAAGGGTGATGCTAAGACTTGGTATAATTCTCTTGCTCCTGGTTGTGTGCGTAGTCCCCAGGATATGATTTATTACTTCTCTGCTAAATATTTCCCTGCTCATAAGAAACAAGCTGCCTTGCGGGAAATATATAATTTTGTGCAAATCAAAGAAGAGAGTCTCCCACAAGCTTGGGGGAGGCTTCTCCGGTTACTTAATGCTTTGCCTGATCATCCTCTTAAGAAAAATGAAATACTTGATATCTTTTATAATGGACTAACCGATGCTTCCAAGGACCACTTGGATAGTTGTGCTGGTTGTGTTTTCAGGGAAAGAACAGTCGACGAAGCTGAAATACTATTGAATAATATGTTGACTAATGAAAATAATTGGACTCTTCCCGAGCCAGTTCCTGAAGTAATTCCTGAACCAATTGAGCCAACTCCTGAGCCTATTCCTAAACCCACTCCGAAGAAGAGAGGTGTTTTATTTCTCAGTCCTGAAGATATGCAAGAGGCAAAGAAATCAATGAAAGAAAAAGGTATTAAAGCTGAAGATGTTAAGAATTTACCACCTATTGAAGAAATACATGGTCTTAATTTACCGCCTGAAGAACCACATTGTCTTGATAACCCGACACAGGTAGTAAAGGTAAATTCTCTCTATAGATATGATAAAGTTGAAATACCCTCTACTAAATTTCATAGCCCATGCTTAGATGAATTTGATGACTTTATGGCTAGACAAGAAAGTTTTAATGCTTATGTTGGTAGAGAGTTAAAGAATAATGCTTTCGAGATAGGACGCGTAGGTGATAATCTGGCTAGAGTTAAAGATGAACTTCACCGCGTTAGCAAGTGTGCTTCTATGGTTGCTACTCAAGCTGAGCAAGTACTCAAAGCTCAAAATGATTTGCTTGATGAATTGAATAATAAATATGACTTTGCTGTTAGAGTGGCTACTAGAACTGGTAGAATGACTCAGGAACCTTTGTATCCTGAAGGCCACCCTAAGAGAATCGAGCAAGATTCTCAGAGAAATAATTTAGAGGCACCTAGTTCTTCTAAAAAGAAGAAAAAGAAAAACGATAGAACCTTGCATGCTTCTAGTGAACCTACTATAGACACACCTGAGAATCCCAATGATATTTCTATTTCTGATGCTGAAACACAATCAGGTGATGAACATGAACCTAGTGATAATGTTAATGATAATGTTCATGTTGATGCTCAACCTAGCAAAGACAATGATGTAGAGATTGAACCTGCTGTTGATCTTGATAACCCACAATCAAAGAATCAACGTTATGATAAGAGAGATTTTGTTGCTAGGAAGCACGGTAAAGAAAGAGAACCATGGGTTCAGAAACCCATGCCCTTTCCTCCTAAACCATCCAAGTCAAAGGATGATGAGGATTTTGAGCGCTTTGCTGAAATGATTAGACCTATTTTCTTACGTATGCGCTTAACTGATATGCTTAAAGTAAATCCTTATGCTAAATATATGAAGGATATCATCACAAATAAAAGAAAGATACCGGAAGCTGAAATTTCCACCATGCTTGCTAATTACACTTTTAAGGGTGGAATACCAAAGAAACTTGGAGATCCGGGTGTTCCAACTATACCATGCTCCATTAAAAGAAATTATGTTAGAACTGCTTTATGTGATCTTGGAGCCGGTGTTAGTGTTATGCCTCTCTCTTTATATCGTAGACTTGAATTGAATAAGTTGACACCTACTGAAATATCTTTGCAAATGGCTGATAAATCAACTGCTATACCTGTCGGTATTTGTGAGGATGTGCCTGTTGTGGTTGCAAATGTCACTATCTTAACGGACTTTGTTATTCTTGATATTCCCGAGGACGATAGTATGTCTATTATCCTTGGTAGACCTTTTCTTAATACTGCAGGGGCTGTTATTGATTGCAACAAAGGCAATGTCACTTTTCATGTTAATGGTAATGAGCATACGGTACACTTTCCGAGGAAACAATCTCAAGTTCATAGTATCAATTCTATTGAAAAAGTTCCAACTATCATTTTTGGAGGTTTTGAATTTCCTCTCCCTACTGTCAAGAAAAAGTATGATATTCTTATTGTTGGGGATTTTCATATCCCCGTTGAGGTAACTTAGTGTTATTCGAAATTTCTCCGGTTCCGTGTTATTCGGAATGAGTTTGTTAACAAGACTTGATCAACCTTGTTAGTGGATTCATTTTGATGATCACGAGATGGATGAAACTAGAAGGCACAACCTTCTGTACCCTCTTTTTACTTTCTGTTATTTAGAATAAATAAAGCAAAAATAGTATTATCTGTCTGTTTTCTGAATTATCCATGCATTAAAAAATAGTCCGAAAATAAAAGTGCTCCAAATGCCCTGCAAATTTAGTATGATTTTTTCTGGAATATTTGAGGATTTTAGGCACTGAAAACACTGCAGGAGGGCCAAGCACCAGGCCACGAGAGAGGAGGGCGCCCCCCCCTGTAGGGCGCGCCCCCTGTCTCGTGGGCCCCTGGTGGCTCCCCTCCACTTATGCCAGCACCCACACACTTCATCTTCTACCCAAAAAAATCCCCATCCAGCTCAAGCCCGAGTTCTAGCTCGTTTTGCTGCGATTTTCGATCTCTTAGCTCAAAGCTCCATTCGCAAAACTGCTTTGGGAGATTGTTGCTTGGTATGTGACTCCTCCGTTGGTCCAATTAGTTTTTGTTCTAGTGCTTTATTCATTGCAAATTTTTGCTGCATAGGTGACCATGTTCTTGAGCTTGCATGTTAAATTTTTGAGGTCCCAAGCAATTCCAATGCATGATATAGGCTCTAGGCACTTGTAGGAGTAGTTGCTATCAATCTTGTTTAGTTTTATCCACTTTTATTTTGAAGTTACTAAAATTTCAGAAATTTTCAGAAAAAGAAATATGCTTAGAAGAATGTACCAAGGTGGTTCCTCGGCAAAGAAAGGGCCCAGGATTGCTATACGTGAACAAGATGTTAATTTGCCAAGGGACGCAAATGTACGGGCTTGCGAGTGGCCATCCGATGATTTTATGGTCGAAGCAGGCTTCAAGGAGGAATTTGACGCGTATGTGCGTAATGCCGAGCTGGAGGACTTCTTACAAGATAAGTGTCCTCAATATTATCAATTGACTGATTCCTTTGTGCGGAGGTTCGAATATATTTCTTCGCGTAATTCTCCTAGTGTTATGTTTGATATTTATGATACATCTTATACCATGGATTTAGAGGATTTTACAACTGCTTGCAAACTCCCGCAGTGGGGTAATATTAATGATCCTCCCAAATCTGAAGTTAGAAATTTTCTTGCTAGTATTACTGTGGGAGAATCTAGGGACGTAACACAAGCTACCATAGGGAGCATTCATTTTCCTGCTATACATTACTTTGCTCTCTTTATTGGTAGATGCATTAACGGTAAGGACGAAGTATGTCACATGTGTGCCCCTGATCTTTGTGTCCTCAAGAGTGCTGTGTCAGGTTATAGAGGTTATAACTTGGGGGCAATAGTTGCACGTAGGTTGCATAATAATAGTAAAAGGGAAATTTCTTTGGAGGAATTTATGCAACCCGTGTGGCAAATTTTCTTAATATAGCTCCACGAGAGGGGGATATGATTGTACCTCCTGTTTATTTAGATAAAGAAGCTATGTTTGATCATCAATTTCTTGAGAGGAATGAACAATTCCTCCATTATCGACTAATCTATGACAGACGCAACGTCGTCCCTGTTACTCTTCCTGCCCCTACCTTTTTGATTATCAGGCAAAAGGAAGATATGTTATCACCAGGGAAGAAGCAGCTGAATACGAGAGGGGAATGGAGGCAGCTCGCCAACATGCTGCTGCCCAGGAGGCTGTTGCCTCTGCATCTCAGTACAACCCCAGTTTCACTTATGGATATCAGCCAGGCGGTCCTTGGTATTAGACCAACTTAGGCCAAAAGCCTAAGCTTGGGGGAGTACGTATTTCTCACCGACTTTACATTCATGTTCACACACTAGTCGTCGGTGCTCATACTCTTTCATTGTATTATCCATGTTAGTTTAAATTTCTTTTTCTAGTTTTCTTCTTGTGTGTTTGATAAACCTTAAGAAAAACCAAAAAAATTAGTTAGTTTAATTTCCTTGCTTGTAGTAGAAATTAAAATGAAAACCCAAAAAGATTTCTCGTTCTTCTTTTACTTGTTGGGAGCTTTCCCGTGTAAATAGTTTTATTTTCTTTTCTTTCTTTTGGGGGTCGAGAAGACCATATTGAAAATGCTTAGTGGCTCTTATATGCATGATTGTTATTTATATTTAGAGCCCATATTACTTGTCTTCTCTCTTGAGTTGAATGCTTGCAGATTCCAGCTTAGTCCAATGCACGTGCACTCTTATTATTATACACATCGTTCGGTCGTGCAAGTGAAAGGCAATAATGACGATATATGATGGACTTATTGGGATGAGAAAAGCTGGTATGAACTCGACCTCTCTTGTTTTTGTAAATATGATGATTCATCGTTCCTGAGTCAGCTATTATGAAGTAAACATATTTGCAATGACATTTAGAGATTATAGTTGCTTGTGCCATGCTTGATTAGCTATGAGTTATAATGGTTTACCTTGCGTGCCAACATGCTATTAGAATGATTATGATGTGGTATGATGGGATGGTATCCTCCTTTGAATGAATTGAGTGACTCGACTTGGCACATGTTCACGCATGTAGTTGAATCAAATCAACATAGCCTTCATGATATTTATGTTCATGGTGGATTATATCCTACTCATGCTTGTATTCGGTGTGAATTAATTTTAATGCATGCTTACGACTGTTGTCGCTCTCTCAGTTGGTCGCTTCCCAGTCTTTTGCTAGCCTTCACCTGTACTAAGCGGGAATACTGCTTGTGCATCCAAACTCCTTAAACCCCAAAGTTGTTCCATATGAGTCCACTATACCTTCCTATATGCGGTATCTACCTGCCGTTCCAAGTAAATTTGTATGTGCCAAACTCCAAACCTTCAAATGAAATTCTGTTTTGTATGCTCGAGCAGCTCATGTTACAACTAGGGCTGCCTATATCTTCCATGCTAGGTGGGTTATTCTCAAGAGGAGTGGACTCCGCTCCTCATTCACGAGAAAGGGCCGGTAACCGGGATGCCCAGTCCCATGATCCAAAAAGATCAAAGCAAATCAAAATAATTAAACAAAACTCCCCCAGGGCTGTTGTATGTTGGAGGCACTCGTTGTTTCGAGCAAGCCATGGATTGATGCTTGTTGGTGGTTGGGGGAGTATAAACCTTTACCATTCTGTTTGGGAACTGCCTATAATGCATGTAGTATGGAAGATACAGCCATCTCATAGTTGTTGCGTTGACAGCGAAAGTATGCCGCTCAAAATGTTATTCAATCTCTATTTTAAAATCGAGCTCTGGCACCTCTACAAATCCCTGCTTCCCTCTGCGAAGGGCCTATCTATTTACTTTTTATGTTGAGTCATCACCCTTCTTATTAAAAGCACCCGCTGGAGAGCACACTGTCATTTGCATTCATTATTATTGGTTTATATTGGGTATGACTTGACTGGATCTCTTTTACCATGAATTACAATGTTTAGTCAGTCCTTGATCTTTAAAGGTGCTCTGCATTTATGTTTTGCGGTCTCAGAAAGGGCTAGCGAGATACCATTTTGTTATATCATGTTATGATTATTTTGAGAAAGTGTTGTCATCCGAGTTTTATTATTATGACTCGCTAGCTGATTATGCTATTGATATGAGTAATTGTGAGACCTATGTGTTATTGTGAGTATGGTTAGTTCATAATATTTGCTGAAACTTGAATGCTGGCTTTTCATGTTTACAACAACAAGAGCAAACAGAGTTTGTAAAAGTTTTTCTTTATCACTTTCAGTTTATCAACTGAATTGCTTGAGGACAAGCAAAGGTTTAAGCTTGGGGGAGTTGATACGTCTCCAACGTATCTACTTTTCCAAACACTTTTGCCCTTGTTTTGGACTCTAACTTGCATGATTTGAATGAAACTAACCCGGACTGACGCTGTTTTCAGCAGAACTGCCATGATGTTGTTTTATGTGTAGAAAAGAAAAGTTCTCGGAATGTCCTGGAAATCCACGGAGGCACTTTTCAGATTTAATAAGAATTTTTGGCGAAAGAATCAAGGCCAGGGGGCCCACGGGCTGTCCACGAGACAGGGGGCGCCCCCCCCCTAGGGCGCGCCCTCCTATCTCGTGGGCCCCCTGGACCTCCTCCGACCTCAACTCCAACTCCATATATACCGTCTCGGGGAGAAAAAAATCAAGGAGAAAGTTTCATCGCGTTTCACGACACGGAGCCGCCGCCAAGCCCTAATCTCTCTCGGGAGGGCTGATCTGGAGTCCGTTCGGGGCTCCGGAGAGGGGGATTCGTCGCCGTCGTCATCATCAACCATCCTCCATCACCAATTTCATGATGCTCACCGCCGTGCGTGAGTAATTCCATCATAGGCTTGCTGGACGGTGATGGGTTGGATGAGATTTACCATGTAATCAAGTTAGTTTTGTTAGGGTTTGATCCCTAGTATCCACTATGTTCTGAGATTGATGTTGCTATGACTTTGCTATGCTTAATGCTTGTCACTAGGGCCCGAGTGCCATGATTTCAGATCTGAACCTATTATGTTTTCATGAATATATGTGTGTTCTTGATCCTATCTTGCAAGTCTATAGTCACCTATTATGTGTTATGATCCGACAACCCCGAAGTGACAATAATCGGGATACTTCTCGGTGATGACCGTAGTTTGAGGAGTTCATGTATTCACTATGTGTTAATGCTTTGGTCCGGTTCTCTATTAAAAGGAGGCCTTAATATCCCTTAGTTTCCACTAGGACCCCGCTGCCACGGGAGGGTAGGACAAAAGATGTCATGCAAGTTCTTTTCCATAAGCACGTATGACTATTTACGGAATACATGCCTACATTACATTGATGAATTGGAGCTAGTTCTATATCACCCTATGTTATAGCTATTACATGAGGAATCGCATCCCGGCATAATTATCCATCACTGATCCATTGCCTACGAGCTTTTCACATATTGTTGTTCGCTTATTTACTTTTCCGCTGCTACTGTTACAACTACTACAAAAACCCAAAAACATTTACCTTTACTGTTGATACTGTTACCATTAATATCATACTACTTTGCTACTAAATACTTTGTTGCAGATACTAAGTTATCTAGGTGTGGTTGAATTGACAACTCAACTGCTAATACTCAAGAATATTCTTTGGCTCCCCTTGTGTCGAATCAATAAATTTTGGGTTGTACTTCACCCTCGAAAGCTGTTGCGATCCCCTACACTAGTGGGTTATCATAGGTGCGTGGGACTTTTGAGGAGCCTCCTACTGGATTGATACCTTGGTTCTCAAAAACTGAGGGAAATACTTACGCTACTATTGCTGCATCACCCTTTCCTCTTCAAGGAAAACCAACGCAAGCTCAAGACGTAGCAAGAAGGATTTCTGGGGCCGTTGTCGGGGAGGTCTTCGCTCAAGTCAAGACATACCAAGTACCCATCACAAACCTATCTCCCTCGCATTTACATTATTTGCCATTTGCCTCTCGTTTTCCTCTCCCCCACTTCACACTTGTCGTTTTATTTGCCCTCTCTTTCCCATTATCCTCCTCTCTTTTCCGTTTGCCTTCCCATTGCCATGGCCGAATCAAAAAGAACTAAGGGTTTTCTCCCGGGTTCTAGTGCCTTGGATAACCCCTCTATCCTCTCTAAGCTCATAAATAATGAAGCTATGGAAAGACCCACCGGGGTCACCAATGAGAGCTTAAATAATTTTGATGAAGATGACTCCGGAATTTTTCGCTATTTGCTTGATGAATCTTTAAAGGATGCTTGGGATAGGTTATTAAGGATTCGGGCTAGCTATGTGCCACAATATCAAATTGAAGTTTACTTAAAAAGTTTCTATGTTGGCTTGCCCACTTCTTTCAAACAAGTTCTAGATTCTATTTTTGAAGAAGGTTTTCTTGAAGGGTATGCTATAGATACCTATGAAAAAATGAAAACCATATTTGGGCACCCTTTAAATGATAAGGTTGAATCAACTACTCTCTTGTGCTTTTATCAAAATGAAATTATCAAAGAGATGAAGTCTAGCTTAGATGCAAATTTCTGTAACGTGCTTAATCTTACTTCATCCATTAATGGCAATGTGCTTACCCTGAATAGAAAAATGAATGCCATAGAAATGAGATCCTCTTTTTCATTTTCGAGTGCCAAAGATGGCACTACTTAGATCTATCCTCGCTTTTATGCCTAGCTAGGGGCGTTAAACGATAGCGCTAGTTGGGAGGCAACCCAATTTTCTTTATGTTTCTTGTTTTTGTTCCTGTTTAGTAATAAATTTTGCCTCTACTTTCTATTTAGATGTGTTTTTATCTTTTAGTTAGTGTTCGTGCCAAGTAGAACCTATAGGATAAACTATTATGATAGTTGATTTGATTCTGCTGAAAAACAGAAACTTTGCACTCACGAGAAACAATTCAATAAATCACATAAACATGATTTGCATTGATTCTTTTTTATGCTGATTAATAAACAAATTTTTCCAGTACGTCCTATTTTGGTATGATTTTTAGAGTTCCGGAAGTTTGCGTTAGTTACAGATTGCTACAGACTGTTCTGTTTTTGACAGATTCTGTTTTTCGTGTGTTGTTTGCTTATTTTGATGCATCTATGGCTAGTATGTAAGAGTATGAACCATAGAGAACTTGGAATACAGTAGGTTTAACACCAAAATAAATAAATAATGAGTTCATTACAGTACCTTATGTGGTGGTTTTGGTTTCTTTCACTAACGGAGCTTATAAGATTTCCTGTTGAGTTTTGTGTTGTGAAGTTTTCAAGTTTTGGGTAAAGCTTTTATGGACTATGGAATAAGGAGTGGCAAAAGCCTAAGCTTGGGGATGCCCATGTCACCCCAAGATATTCAAGAATAGCCAAAATCCTAACCTTGGGGATGCCCCGGGAAGGCATCCCCTCTTTTGTCTTCGTTCATTGGTAACTTTACTTGGAGCTATATTTTTATTCGCCACATGATATGTGTTTTGCTTGGAGCATCGTGTATTATATTAGACTTTGCCTTTTAGTTTACCACAATTATCCTTGCTGGACACACCTTTTGGGAGAAGCCTACTTGATTACAGTTTATTAGAATACTCTATGTGCTTCACTTATATCTTTTGAGCTTGATAGTTGTTGCTCTAGTACTTCACTTATATCTTTTAGAGCACGGCGGTGGCTTGATTTTATAGAAGTTGTTAGTCTCTCATGCTTCACTTATATTATTTTTAGAGTACTTTAGGACAGCATGATATTTTCTATGGTTATAAATTTGGTCCTAGAATGATGAGCATCCAAGTTGGGTATAATAAAAACTATCATAGGAAGTGAATTGGATGCTATGATCAATTTGATACTTGATAATCGTTTTGAGATATGGAGGTAGTGATATTAAAGTCATGCTAGTTGGGTGATTATGAATTTAAAGAATGCTTGTGTTGAAGTTAGCAAGTCTCGTAGCATGCACGTATGGTTAAAGTTGTGTAACAAATTTGAAACATGAAGTGTACCTGGCTTGTGCATCCTTATGAGTGTCGGTCGGGGATGAGCGATGGTCTTTTCCTACAAATATGTCCCCCTAGGAGCATGCGTGTAGTGCTTGATTATTGATGACTTCTAATTTTTGCAATAAGTATATGAGTTCTTTTGACTAATGTTGAGTCCATGGATTCTACGCACTTTTACCTTTTCACCATTGCTAGCCTCTTCGGTACCGTGCATTGCCCTTTCTCACCTTGAGAGTTGGTGCAAACTTCGCCGGTGCATCCAAACCCCGTGATACGATACGCTCTATCACACATAAACCTCCTTATATCTTCCTCAAAACAACCACCATACCTACCTATTATGGCATTTCCATAGCCATTCCGAGATATATGGCCATGCAACTTTCCACCGTTCCATTTATCATCATCATGCCATACTTTACTTTTGTCATATTGCCATTGCATGATCATGTAGTTAACATCATATTTGTGGCAAAGCCACCATGCATTATTTTTCATACATGTAATTCTTAATTCATTGCACCATCCCGATACACCGCCGGAGGCATTCATATAGAGTCATATCTTGTTCTAGTTTCGAGTTGTAATTCATATGTTGTAATCAATGAAAGTGTGATGATCATCATTATTAGAGCATTGCCCAAAAAGAAAAAAAAGAAAATAAAAAGAAGAAGAAAGGCCAAAAGAAAAAAAGGCCCAAAAAAAGAGAAGAAAAAAGAAATAAAAAAAGAAAATAAATAAAAAGGGCAATCTTACTATCTCTTTTTCCACACTTGTGCTTCAAAGTAGCACCTTGTTCTTCATGTAGTGAGTCTCATATATTGTGCTTCAAAGTAGCACCATGTTTTTCATATAATGAGTCTCATAGGTTGTCTTTTTCATACTAGTGGGAATTTTTCATTATAGAACTTGGCTTGTATATTCCTACAATGGGCTTCCTCAAATGCCCTAGGTCTTCGTAAGCAAGCAAGTTGGATGCACACCCACTAGTTTTCTTTTGTCGAGCATTCATTTATAGCTCTAGTGCATCTGTTGCATGGCAATCCCTACTCCTCATGTTTACATCAATTGATGGGCATCTCCATAGCCCGTTGATTATCCTCGTCAATGTGAGACTTTCTCCCTTTTTTGTCTTCTCCACACAATCCCCATCATCATATTCTATTCCACCCATAGTGCTATATACCTGGCTCACGCTCATGTATTGCATGAAGGTTGAAAAAGTTTGAGATTATTTAAGTATGAAACAATTGCTTGGCTTGTCATCGGGGGTATAGAAGTTGGGAATATCTTTGTGTGACAAAATGAAGCATAGTCTAACTATATGATTTTGTAGGGATGAACTTTCTTTTGCCATGTTATTTTGAGAAGACATGATTGCTTTAATTAGTATGCTTGAAGTATTACTATTTCTTTTATCAATATGAACTTTTATTTTGAATCATTTGGATCTGAACATTCATGCCACAATAAAGAAAATTACATTGAGAATTATGCTAGGTAGCATTCCACATCAAAAATTCTGTTTTTATCATTTACCTACTCGAGGACGAGTAGGAATTAAGCTTGGGGATGCTTGATACGTCTCCAACGTATCTATAATTTTTTTTGTTCCATGCTATTATATAACCCCTTTTGGATGTTTATGGGCTTTATTTTACACATTATTATCATTTTTGGGACTAACCTACTAACTAGAGGCACATCCCGTATTGTTGTTTTTTTGCCTATTTCAGTATTTCAAAGAAAAGGAATATCAAATGGAGTCCAAACGGAATGAAACCTTCGGAAGCGTGATTTTTGGAACGAATGTGACCCAGAGGACTTGGAGTGCAAGTCAAGAAGCAGCCGAGGCGGCCACGAGAGGGTAGGGCGCCCCCCTGCCTCGTGGGCCCCTCGGGCGGCCGCCGACGTACTTCTTCCTCCTATATAAGCCTACGTACCCTGGAAACATCCAGGGAGCACCCGAAACACAATTTCCACCGCCGTAACCTTCTGTATCCGCGAGATCCCATCTTGGAGCCTTCGCAGGCATTCTGCCGGAGGGGGAATCGACCAGCGAGGGCTTCTACATCAACACCATAGCCCTTCCGATGAGTTGTGAGTAGTTTACCACAGACCTCCGGGTCCATAGATATTAGCTAGATGGCTTCTTCTCTCTTTTTGGATCTCAATACAATGTTCTCCCCCTCTCTTGTGGAGATCTATTCGATGTAATCTCTTCTTGCAGTGTGTTTGTAGAGATCCGATGAATTGTGGGTTTATGATCAAGTTTATCTATGAGAAATATTTTAATCTCCTCTGAATTCTTTTATGTATGATTGAGTTATCTTTGCAAGTCTCTTCGAATTATCAGTTTGGTTTGGCCTACTAGATTGATCTTTATTGCCATGGGAGAAGTGCTTAGCTTTGGGTTGAATCTTGCGGTGTCCTTACCCAGTGATAGAAAGGGTTGCAAGGCACGTATTGTATTGTTTCCATCGAGGATAAAAAAGATGGGGCTTATATCATATTGCATGAGTTTATCCCTCTACATCATGTCATCTTGCTTAATGCGTTACTCTGTTCTTTGTGAACTTAATACTCTAGATGCAGGCAGGAGTCGGTCGATGTGTGGAGTAATAGTAGTAGATGCAGGCAGGAGTCGGTCTACTTGTTGCAGACGTGATGCCTATATACATGATCATGCCTAGATAATCTCATAACCATTCGCTTTTCTATCAATTGCTCGACAGTAATTCGTTCACCTACCGTAATACTTATGCTATCTTGAGAGAAGCCTCTAGTGAAACCTATGGCCCCCGGGTCTATCTCTTATCATATTTGCTTCCAATCTACTTTTATTTGCATCTTTACTTTTTGCATCTATATTATAAAATACCAAAAATATATTTATCTTATCATACTATCTCTATTAGATCTCACTTTTGCAAGTGGCCGTGAAGGGATTGACAACCCCTTTATTGCGTTGGTTGCGAGTTCTTTGTTTGTTTGTGTAGGTGCGTGGGACTTTTGAGGAGCCTCCTACTGGATTGATACCTTGGTTCTCAAAAACTGAGGGAAATACTTACGCTACTATTGTTGCATCACCCTTTCCTCTTCAAGGAAAACCAACGCAAGCTCAAGACGTAGCAATAGGGCACAGCTCTTTGTCGTCCGTTAGCATACGGCAAAGAGCCTAGCTAACGGACGTTAGTTTGGTCACTTTCTTTGCCATATGCTAGCGAACGGCAAAGATTTTTTGCCATTAGCTAGCGGACGGCAAAGAAAGTAGATGTTGGGTGGCTCTCACCAGCGGCCCACCCTGCCTCTTTGCCGTCCGCTAGCAGACGACAAAGGTTCTATGCCATCAGCTAGCTGACGGCAAAGATGAGGCGGACGACAAACAATTTCTTTGCCGTCAGTTGTTTCTTTGTCGTCCGTTTTCTTCAAGCTGATGGCAAAGACCCTCTTTGCCATCAGCTAGCTGACGGCAAAGTTCCTGACTCCAGTAGTGTGTTGTTGATATAGATGATAATGTGTTGTAAATGTCGATGATGAAAATGCTAGTGCTAGTCACCATGTCATTGATGTCAATGATGATGCATTCTGAATATAGAGGATGTCTTGGTGTTCTTGTTTGCAATGTGCCTCCGAGTGGCCTATGTTTTGCCGGAATGTTGATTCATTTCCGTTCCGGCAAATTTCAGGCGCTCGATATGTCCTGTCTTTAGCAAAGGTCCTGCCAAATTTTTTCATGAATTTTAGCATGACTTGTGATTTGCCAGAACGGGAATTCAATGATATTTCGGCAAAACATAGGGCATGTTTCCTATGTCATTGCTCGATATGTGGAACGGCAATTCGTTATGTGCGAATACTGCGAAGACAAGCGCGGCCTGTGCGACAGGCCTCACCTAGTTGGTGGTAGGCTCTTTGGCATCATGCTGGATGAGACCTTTGAAGTGGATATTGTAAGTCACAATGACAAGTCTTTTTTCGTAATTAAGTGTCGCTTCTGCTTCTTTTGCTTCAACTTATAATTTTAATTTTTTACAATTCTACTAGTGTATCTCCTACCATGCAAGATTTTATGTCTTGGATAAGATTGGTTTTAGCACTATGGAAATTATGGAGGTAAAGAGAGTTCACTTGAGGACCGAGCATGGTTGTACTTTTGCTGTAAAATTATACAATACAGAGATCTACTCCTATTTTGAATGCTCAAGTTGGAAAGCACTATGCAGGGCGTATGCATTTGAGCCTAATATTCTTATCACCTTTGATATCCGTTCGGAAGATGAAATTGAAGGTAATATCGACATCTAGGTCGATGTGAAGACACCTCCAGTTCTACCATTATGTGAGTTTCTCAACCATATTTACTGATGTGGGTGCTTCCCAATTTGCCACAGTGACAACTTTGGTGGGGTCTACTGCTATTCCTTCTCCGGATATAACATGTCCGAGGAATCCAACTTCCTTCAACCAAAACTCACACTTGCTAAACTTGGCATATAGCTGATGTTCTCTGAGCTTCCCGAGTACCAAACACAAATTCTCCTTATGCTCCTCTTCATTCTTTGAGTAGACCAGAATATCATCAATGAACACCACGACGAACTTATCCAGAAACTCCATAAACACCTTGTTCATCATGTTCATGAAATAGGCAGGTGCGTTAGTCAGACCAAATGACATAACGGTATACTCATACAGCCCGTACCTGGTGGTAAAAGCCATCTTAGGTATATCCTGCTCTCGAATCTTCAACTGGTGGTATCCTGATCGTAGATCAATCTTGGAAAATACCTTAGCTCCTTGCAATTGGTCAAACAAGTCATTGATCATCGGCAGCGGGTACTTGTTCTTGATTGTCACTTCATTCAATCCTCGATAATCAACAACCATCCTTAATGATCCATCCTTCTTCTCCACTAGAAGCACTGGCGATACCCAAGGTGAAGAACTTGGGAGAATATAGCCTTTATCCAGTAGCTCCTTTATCTGCTTCTTAATTTCCTCCAAATCCTTTGCGGGCATCCTGTACAGTCTCTTAGATATAGGCCCTGTGCCTGGCAAAAGCTCAATCAAAAACTCAATGTCTCTATCCGGTGGCATGCCTGGCAACTCTTCTAGAAATACGTCAGGAAAATCCTTCACCACGGGTACTTCCTCCTATACCACTCCTGTTAAGGAATTTACTTGAGTCCTCTTTGGCACAAGTCGGGATACATACTTGATCCTTCTTCCTTCTAGCGTGGTAAGCAAAATCGACTTACTGGCGCATTCAATGTTCCCTCCATACTTCGATAACCAATACATGCCTAATATCACATCCAGTCCTTGCGACTCCAATACTATTAGGTCTGAGGGAAACACATAGTTACCAATCCTTAATGGTAACCGATCACACCACAGACTAGCCATATACTCTGCTCCAGGCGAGGTTACTAACACGGTGACCTAAGGGCTTGGGTTGGCAGTTTATACTTATTCATAAATCCCCTTGATATGTATGAATGCGATGCACCAGTATCAAAAAGAACAATTGCAGTAAATGACTTAACCAAAAACTTACCTATTACTGCATCTGGTTGGGCTTCAACCTCCTCCACGCTAACGTGGTTCACCTGTCCCTTGTTGAAAGGGTTGGGCTTCTTCCGAGAGCTCCCATTGCCATTTCCATTCTTCGATTCAGGACATTCAGTGGCATAATGTCCAGTTTTCTGGCATTTGTAACAGGTAATGTGGCTTAGCTCTTGGCTGGTGTTGATGGGTTGGCACAATTATGTCTGTTGCTTCCTCCATTCCCATTACCATTATTGGGGCCACTATGGTTGTGCGAACTCCCTCCTCCATGGGTATGCTGAAAAGGTCCTCCCGAGTTCGGGGTAAAATGAGGCTTCTGTTGAGCTCCAGAATTGTACTTCCCTTGTCCATACTTCCTCTTGTGGCTGTCAATCTGCTGCTGCTTCCCTTCAATCATGAGAGCTCGATCTACCAACTCCTGGTAGTTGTTGAAGGTTGCTACCATCAACTGCATGCTCAACTCATCATTCAGTCCTTCCAGAAACTTCTCCTGCTTAGCGGCATCCGTAGCAACGTCATCTGGGGCATAACGTGCTAGCTTACTAAAGTCATTCACATACTGGCCAACAGTACGTCCTCCTTGGCGTAAGTTGCGAAACTCACGCTTCTTCATGGCCATAGCTTTTGCTGAAACATGGGCAGTACGAAAAGCCTGCTGAAACTGATCCCATGTAACAGTGTCGATAGGATAAGTGGCTGTAAAATTCTCCCACCATGATGTTGTGGGTCCATCAAGCTGATGTGCGGCAAAATGCACCTTCTCCGCATTTGTGCATCCTGCAGTGGCAACTCCCTTCCCATCTTGCGGAGCCAATCATCTGCAACTATCGTCTCGGTGCTACTGGAGAACACCAGCGGATTCAGCCTCAAGAAATGGGCTAAGTGATCAATAGGTGGTGGTGGTGGTGGGTTGTTGTTATTGTTGTTGTTCCCTTGATTCTAATTCTGGACTAGTATCTGCATCAATGCATCTTGCTGCTGGATCAACTGAGTGAGCTCCGGTGGGAAAGCAAATCCATTGTCATGTCTTGGAGGCATCTGAGGGTTTAGAAAAGATGAGAATATAGAATAGAGTGGGGTCTAGAGAGAAAAACACTCCCCATATGCACATGAGACAAATGCAAACAATATTACTTCAATCAATTCAAACAAGGGCATACAACGGTCTAACTATCGTTACAAAAGTGCTCGGACTATACTATATACATGGGGGAATACTACTACTGTTATGGTGGTCGACTAGAAAAATTGATCGGTTAAAGACTCCATGATATCTGCTCTAGCTTCATCAACAAAGTCATCATCGCTATCGTCTGGGTCCAAGTCGGTGTCGTCGATGATGATATAGTTCTCCGGGCAAGTGCAATCATCGTCTTCTCCTCCAGTCGTGGGGAATCCCATAAACACTTTTAGCTTCTTCTTCAGATCATCATTCTTCTCCACGAGTGTTGTTATTTCCTCCTCATAACCATCGCGTGTAGACTTAAGTTCTTCCTCCAGTTCTATGATCTTGGTCATAGCCTTCTTCAGATCTATCATGCATGCGCACATCTGGTTCTCCTGGCGACGAATGTGCTGGTTTAACTCCTGGATGAAAGCTGCAATTGCTCTATCCTTCCTGGTGCTGATCATCTCCCATTGCTCATCTCGGCGCCCACAAATCTGGTAGATAGTATCCTTGGGATCCTTGTGGTAAACTTCTCCAATGCGTCCCATTGTGATGTGGGTTGCCATGCTCTTTCCTAGACTCCAGGTTGGTGCATCAAAAGAAAACTCTATGGGCTCAGTGACGGGCATGAATGTCCTTCCTGGAACTTGAACTTGAATCATCCAACACTCCTCTTCTGGTAAACTGGCGATGTAGGTCCCGGTGAAGCTTGGTACTCCGATGTTTAGGTATCTAGTGACTTCCTTCAAGTGGCATCCAAAGGGTGTATCTTCATCCGGTTGCGTGAACTTGTTCCTTGAATCCACCATCCTAAAAGAGTGGAAAAGATGAGGAGTCAGAAATGAGAAGAGATGGTAGTGATCTAGGGTTTTTAGCTCAGTGGTCGTGTCCTACAGTCAGCGTGTGCTCTGATACCATCTTGTAGCGACCAGACCTCAAACAGTCTGATCTCCGTGCATCAGTGTCATCCCTGGATCGGTAATGCTGACACGCACAGTACTTGAAGGATTTATAACAGAGTAGCAATCACACACTTATTACATCGACTGTCTCAAAAGAGAACTTATTACAATAAATATGGCTTAAGGCCATCTAAAAACGATAACAGCGGAAGGCTTGGAAGAAAATTTGCAACATGAACATTGCAGCCTGAAAACGGGTCAGCGCATGGAATATGCTGGCAATGTAACACATAGAGAGTAATGAACAGAATAATGCTATCACTACATGCATATATGGCTGGTGGAAAGCTCTATGGTTACTGTTTTGCATAAAGCCAATTTTTTCCTACAACAAAGGAATAAATTTTATTTAACTATCGTGGTGGTTGTTAAACATTGAGAAGGTTCCTCGAACTCAATCCCAATTAAGCATCATCATTAACCCAACAAAATTTAATTAAGTAACATGGTGAGATTCACATGAAAATCCAAATACTAGATGCTCAAAACGTCCATAACCGGGGACACGGCTAACCATGATTAGTTTGTACACTCTGCAGAGGTTTGCGCACTATTCCCCGCAAGACTCAATCTCCTCCGTTGGATTTCCCGCACTACATGGTGTTTGAGAAACGGATGACCGAGACACAGTCTTTCAGAAGCATTAACTCTTTACTCTAGGTAGACAGTACCAACCTACATCCCCTACATCTGCTAGTCTACCACTGAAAGAGGTCACACAACATACTCAACTATGCTAGAGCCCATAGTAGCTTGCGGCTGCACACGGAAGTTTCTAGCATGAATGATCTCATGATCCCTTTGAGCCTAGGTGGCGGTCCATAGGAGAATCACACGGTACCCCGGGATTTCCAAAAAATACAGGCAACACTGGGTTCCCCAGGTGCCTCAATCCACCCAGATGTGAATTTAAGTTGCCACCTTAAGTAAACCATTAAATAACAATCTCACATCTGTCATGGATACACTCACCCAATCCACGTCTACTAGCATAGCATAGCAATATAAGCAAATGTAGAAGTAACTCCCAAAGGTTTGATAAATAAAACAGGTAATAGGTACTACCTCATCTACTTCCCAATACCCACATATTAATCAGATCCTAATCATGCAATTATTTGAGGATTGATCTAATGCAATAAAACTGGGTAGTAAAGAGGTATGATCAAAGTGTTACTTTCCTTCCTGATGATCTATGAAACCTAGCACTACTAGGGAAAAGGCTAGCAGCAGCGCGGGTTTTAGATGTATCAGTAGCGCGGGGATAGGCGCTACTAATAAGGCGCTACAACTAACAGATAGCAGTAGCGCGTGCTCACCGGCGCTACTGCTACACAAGTGTAGCAGCAGCGCTGTTAGCGGAAGCTCGCTACTGCTAGTAGCTCTAGCGCGCTTTGCCTTGACGCGCTACTGCTATCGCGGCACTGCTGCTAACTTTTATACACTCGCTGCTGCTAATTTAAGTAGGTTTTTTTGTTTTTGTTGGCATATTTGTTTTGTATTTGAACAGGCTTTATTGAAGAATCTTTAGCACATAGAAATGTCATCATGCTACACATACAAATGCCTGCGAGACCACAAATGTAATCATAGCGTGTACATACAAATAGTCTCATCATAATCATCATCCAACACAAAGTGATATCTTGTCACCATCTCGAAAATAGTGATACATGCAAGTCTCGAATACTTGCAACTACAACAACGTCATCCATCTAAACAAAGGTATACGCAAGAAGTGTTATCACTATGAGTGAGAGCGGAACTATGCAGTACATGAGGTGGCGGTTACGAGTCCTCTCTCGCGCTAGCGTAGACCTCAAGTAACTAGCTTCTCCTTCTTGTCTGCTTTTGAAGCCTTTATGGCTGGCGCCCGTGAACCCATTTACTTGCGCCTGACACTCATGCCACTCGTTGTACACCCCTGGAACCTTCCCTTTGTACACGGCATAGCAATTCCATCTCGCCATCAAGAAACTAGGTACCTGTTAGAGATGCATGTTCATGAAGAGGATGTACAATCATATATATGCAACAAAATATACTAGAGCAACACCGAAAAAGAAAGGGTTAGCAACTAGATGCAACATACAGTACACATATTAATTAACTAGAGGTATGCAGGTCATCGTACGCAAACTAACAAAGTAGCGTTACGCAAGTTCGGCAGGGACCATGGACATCACAAAGTTTCATCGCTACAAAAAGTATACAAGTTCAACCGACACATATCATCATCATCGGCATCATAAATCACTAGAAGTTCCATCCTTCGCGATATAGGGCCGTGGTAGAACATCCCCTTCTCATCGACGACTTCTTTCATGATGATCGTCGCAATGTCGCTTTGGATGCGAAAGAAGTCATCTCTAAGTTTATAATCCGCTTCTCCATGAGATTCTAGCCACTTGTGGATATGATCATCATTTATGCTGTTAATGCGAAGCTTTTGGTGATCCGTGTTGAACTGAATCATGAGATGGACGATGTAGAATCCATCCTTCTTGCTTGGTTTTGGGACATGGATGCAGGAGAAGTTAGTTTTATGCGCGAAACCCATCTTCTTGTTCCTTTGTTTCTTGATCTGCACGTGGCCACCTCTAAAGCTAAAGCCTTGGAGAGCATCATCTAGAATATTCATTATGTGGGTGTAGTCTTTTTTCTCGTAGTCTCTGGAAGGGTCAAAATACACGGCGTGGGAGACTTGCGGGTAAAGAACGATAAGGACGGCACGCCCGTTGCTGCGGGGAAAAGACACCTCAAATTATTCCCCATATGAGAGAGAAGGAATGATTCAAATGTACGAAAGGGTTGTTCGGAACTGACTTACTTTGGATGATAAGGCACGAGGACAATTTCCTGGTCCTTATTCTGTACCATGAAGTTTTGGAGGTACTCCCTAGCAGTTTCACACTCAAAGTCGCCGAGACTCAAGAAAGACTCGTGCATGTAGTACGGATCCGCCACACAGATTTGCGAGACTTCTTCACTCTTTATGACGGAGCTCATATGTAGCGCAAAAAGGCGGATGATGGTAAAATCAAGCCGCCTTATTAGAAACATCTCAAAGATATGGTCAAACCGCAGGAAGAACACCTCCGTGGGCCGTGTGTCGACATAGCACTTCCCCTCAGGCACACGAGCCGCATATGTCGGATATCCTGGATCCTTTGAGGCTAGTAGGCTTTTCTCAGTCGACAGCACATGGTCGTGCAGTCTCCTGAGATCCCCTGATAGTGCCTCCAGCGGTTTCGGCGGTAGCATCGGCTCGCCCATGAGATGGAACATGACCGCACCTTTCACGGGTACACGCTCTTCAGGATGCATCATCTGGCTGCTATGTGCTCTGGCTTGTTTGAAGGCAGTTACCTTCCCCGATCTCTTCCTCTCCTTTTTCTTGGGCACACCTTTCAGACCCTTCCTTAACCCCTGCCCCAGTGTTCCCGGGCTAAGTACTGTATGACCCTCGCGCCCGACTAGTTGAGCCTATGTTGAGGCGGCATCTTCAGGCGTGTCCTGTGAGGATTTCATGAAGAGAGACTTTTTGCAATCCATGGTACGACCCTGCCCGGGCATATCATCCATATCCTCATTAGCAAGCTGATAGCCCGATTCGTCATATGGTTGACTCATCATATCTATGTCACAGTCATACGCATTTGTATTGAGGTAATCCATAGGGTCGACCTCCGTCTCATCATCCATTCTCTGTTCTACAGGAGAAATTACACCAGCCAGTACTATTGCACCCCCTTCATCATGTCGTCCGCCGCTCTCACCCGGCACTACAGGAGCTGGTAATTGCGTAGGCGGGGTGGTGGTCTTCGCACATGCTTGTTGATGTGTGGTAGTTATTGGTGTGCTCTCGGCCGGCTCCAGATGAATAAGATTCTCCGGCCATAGCAGCTTCCAATCCGCGGCGGGGTCTCATCGTCCGCTCCCACATGCTGTACTGGAGGAGGCAAATCCTCGTGCCCCGATTTCACACTGGCCAAGCTAACCCTGAAGTGCCCAGCGGGGATCAGCTGGTTGTGGAACATGCGTTGAGAGGGGTCCATTATCATCCCCTTTCCCACGTCCACCTTCTGGCCTTTGATCAAGTAGAGTATGGTGCACGGGGTTTCTTTCGTCTGCAAACACATATGTCTGTGGCGTAAAACAACCGAAAAGAAACAAAAATGGAATATTATATATATATACAGACGGTCTATTCTGCTAATATTAGCAGAATAACTATTCTGCACACCATTTCCGCACTACACGCTGAACGCAACTGCACTGCATCTTCTTGACGACGAGCACTGCAATATAGACTAGTGAACTTCGCGTTGGAAAAAAACTGCACGCGGTGTTTTTTCGGTACTGTTTTCGCTCTAATTTTTTGATTGTTTATCGGAAGAGGGCCTATAATATACCGTTGAAAAGCTATGGATTAGGCGCAACTTTGCTATCTTGAACACTTTTCGAGATTCCTCGCGGTTTAAGAGCAGTTTCAAAAACGGCACGGCGGATGACGAATGGCAGCTAAAGTATTTTCATGTTTTTTTCTAAACCGCTTGTCGGAATGAACCAAATGATACACCGTTGGATAGATATCATCGAGGCGCATCTTTCCCATATATAAATATTTCTCTAATTCGTTACGGTTTAAGAGCAGTTTCAAATTTACTAAATCGGGGAATTCTGTTTTTCAAATTTTTTCAAATTTTCGATACTGTTTTTGCTCTAGTTTTTGAACCGTTTGTCGAAACGAGGCGTATGATACGTCGTTGGAAAGCTATGGACAAGGCGCAACTTTCATATGTAGGAATGGTTTTGAGATTCCTTACGGTTTTAAGTTAATTTTGAAAATCGTGCGGTGGAGGACGAGTGGCAGCGACCGTTTTTTTTTTTAAACTTACAAACCGGTTGTCGAAATGATTCAAATGATATGCCGTTGGAAAGATATCAACGAGATGCAACTTTTTCATGTAGAACACACTCTCTAATTTCTTACGGTTTAAGAGCAGTTTTAAAATTTGCAAAAAGGGGACACTCTGTTTTTTCGTGACACCAAAATCGTCGTCGGACAGAAGAACGCACTGCTTCAAACTGAAAACCGCACTGCAACAGACAGTCAAGTGAACTTCATGATTTCTTTTTGTCGAACATAAACTTTCTCGCACAAGTTTTTGTTGTCTTTTTTCAACTTTTTTCCGAACGAGAGTGGACCACAACACTTCCGAAAGTGAACCGTAACACTACCAAAAGTGAACCTCATGAGTACTTGTTGTCTTTTTTATATTTATTAATTTTTTACGCGTGTTGACCAACCGAGTGGACCTTTCATCGGACAGAAGAACGCACTGCTTCAAAACGGAAACCGCACTGCAGCAGGCAGTCAAGTGAACTTCATGATTTCTTTTGGTCGGACATAAACTTTCTCGCAAAAGTTTTTGTTGTCTTTTTTCAACTTTTTTTTGAACGAGAGTGGACCGCAACACTCCCTAAATGAACCGCAACAATAGCAAAAGTGAACCTCATTAGTTTTTGTTGTCTTTTTTTCTTACTTATTAATTTTTTACGCGCGTTGACCAAGCGAGTGGACCACAAGGACTGAGCGAGTGAACTACATCTAATGTAGAAGCGAGCTTCATTTTGAGATCTTTTTGTTTTGTGTTTACCAAGTGGACAACAGAGGAGTTTTATAGCATACAAAATCTGCACTCTCCACCAGCCAAATCACGGTAATGAAATGCAGTTTTTATAATGAACTAATGAAGTGCACTTTTCAACAACAACAAAATTGAGTAATGGGGCATCCAATAGAACTGCTTCCAACTGAAAAGGCACTGCGGAGTAATGGGGCATCCAATAGAACTGCTTCCAACTAAAAAGGCATTGCATCAGACGGTCAACTCAAAATGTAGTCGACTAAATTTTGATACACACGAAACAAATTGCACTTCATACAAGGAGCAATGAAACATCATTATTTTTACACAAACAGTACACACGAGACACACCAAATTCAGCATAAGAGACATGTTTTTCTTCGTCACACGATGAGCTAGTGCACTGCAAGCCCATGTTTCTGAACCGCACGAGGTGCCTCTCAACTCCATGGTTGATGCTAGTGAACTTCTATGTGTTCTTTCTTTTTCCTGTTTCCGCAAAGTACTACAAAAGGTTTTATACCAAACTACATCCACGAATAATGCACTGTTATTCAGCAAACTCCAGTTTTGTATTCTTTTTACAAAATGAACTCCAGAATTATTAAAATGAACTGCAGTTTCAATTCACATTTTTCTCCCAAACAATCCAAGCGAAGTGCATTCACCCCAATACTCTGGAGTCTCAATACTCTGCATGATCACACACGCTACACTGCACAAACAAAACACAAAAATTACACGGACTACACCCATAATTAGCTCTCAAATAGGCATTCAGTACTTTCACATCAACAAGTACGTATAAGAGAACCCAATTAATCGACTGAGAAGTGATATTCACCTGGGGATACCTCCTGCACGCCTGGTAGGTCATGTTGGGCAGCGCCTTCTCCATCATCTTGATCGACACCGGGCCGCTGTCGTTGCCCTCCACCAGCCTCTAGAGGTTCACCAGGTCAGCCTTCCCCACCACTAGCTCCTCGTTCGCTATCTCCCATGACCTGCCAAGGCGAAATAGCAGCAGTAGGTTCGACCACTCCGCTTTCGCCAAATCCCCACTAAAGAACACACGGGTTTGACCACAGCAACAACTCCCTAAACCAAGAAGAACCAGGCAGGCATTTCACCGAGCATCTCGCGTGCCTACTAGGCAATGTACCCTTGCAGGGAAGCCTCGTCGTCCTCCTGCTCCTGCCGTTGCTGCTGCTGCTGCCGCGCGCCGGCGAGGTAGTCGAGAGGGGCGCAGATGCGGGCGGGGAGCTGGGCCCTCCAGAAGTCGAGTGATGCGAACTGCGGCGGGTCGGCGGGGGCGATGATGCCGGCGGCCCAGCCGAGTAGGAGGCCGATGAGGGCCGCCGCCCAGAGCGGCCCCGTGAGCAGCGCCATCTCGCAGGCCGCACCCCACGCCATCGGCTGCTCCAGCACCCTCGCCACCACTGACACCACGTACCCCATTGGCGCCGCAGCCGGGGGTGGGGGCGGAGGGGGGGCTCGCCTGGGACCATAGGAGGAGTCACGACAGAGGGTGGCCGCGCTGACGGCGGATCCGGTCGGTGGAGAAGCTCGCTGGGTGGGGGCGCGGGGAAGGCACGAGATCGAGCGGGGACGGTGTCGGTCGCGCCCGTCAGCGGCAAGTCGTGGCCGCCCCCACCTCGATCTGGACTAATCTGTCATTGGGGGGAGGCGAAGCCCACTCCTGGATCCGGGGCGGGGAGGCGACTGTGGTGGATGCGGTGGTGGTGGCGGGGAAAGTGCCGGCGGTTGGATGTAATACATGGGGAGAAGGAGGCAGGGCGCTCCGACATGGGGAGGCAGGGGCGCTCCGATCGGCTGGGCCGCCAGATCTAGGGAAGGTGTTGGTGTGGCGGCACGGGGGCGGGAGGTGGTCCGGCGGCATGGGGCTGGAGGTGGTGCGGCGGCACGGGGCCGGAGGAGGTGCGGCGGCGGGTGCGGGAGGTGGTGTGGTGGCGGAAGAAGGTGATGCAGCGGCGCGGGGAAGGATCCGGGGGCGGCATGGCGATGCGTATCCAGTCTGGCAGCGGCTGTGGGGAGGGGGAGCGGTAGGTTGCAAGGGCTGCGGGAGGGGGGAAGGTGGAGGTTGGGGTGGAGCGGGAGGGACGTGGGAGAGGTGGGGGTTGACCGGGAAGAAGGTGGGTTAAGTGGGGAGGTTGGTTTTGCGAGAGGAGTTCGGTCCGTGGTTTTTTGAAGTGCTAAACTGTTAGCAGAATAAGCGATTCGGTGTGCAGAATAAGGTCTTAAGGGGTGTTATCATAATAGACCCACCCTATATATATATATTGTTGGGGAACGTAGTAATTTCAAAAAAATTCCTACGCACATGCAAGATCATGGTGATGCATAGCAACGAGAGGGGAGAGTGTTCGTCCACGTACCCTAGTAGACCGTAAGCGGAAGCGTTATGACAACGCGGTTGATGTAGTCGTACGTCTTCACGATCCGACCGATCCAAGCACCGAACGTACGGCACCTCCGAGTTCAGCACACGTTCAGCTCGATGACGATCCCTGGGCTCCGATCCAGCAAAGCTTCGGGGATGAGTTCCGTCAGCACGACGGCGTGGTGACGATGATGATGTTCTACCAGCGCAGGGCTTCGACTAAACTCCGCGACGATATGACCGAGGCGGAATATGGTGGAGGGGGGCACCGCACACGGCTAAGGAACGATCCGTAGATCAACTTGTGTCTCTATGGGGTGCCCCCTACCCCCGTATATAAAGGAGGGAGGGGGGAGGCCGGCCGGCCCTTGTTGGGCGCGCCAGGAGGAGGAGTCCTCCTCCTAGTAGGAGTAGGACTTCTCCTTTCCTACTCCTACTAGGAGGGGAAGGAAGGGGGAGAGGAGGGGAAGGAAAGAGGGGGGCGCCCCCCCCCCCCCTCCTAGTCCAATTTGGACCAAAGGGAGAGGGGGGGCGGCCCTTCCTGTCCGCCCCTCTCTCTTCCCACCAAGGCCCATGTGGCCCATTAACTCTCCGGGAGGGGTTCCGGTAACCCTCCGGCACTCCGGTTTTCTCCGAAATCACCCGGAACACTTTCGGTGTCCGAATATAGTCGTCCAATATATCAATCTTTATGTCTCGACCATTTCGAGACTCCTCGTCATGTCCGTGATCACATCCGGGACTCCGAACAAACTTCGGTACATCAAAACTTGTAAACTCATAATAAAACTGTCATCGTAACGTTAAGCGTGCGGACCCTACGGGTTCGAGAACTATGTAGACATGACCTAGAACTATTCTCGGTCAATAACCAATAGCGGAACCTGGATGCCCATATTGGTTCCTACATATTCTATGAAGATCTTTATCGGTCAAATCGCATAACAACATACGTTGTTCCCTTTGTCATCGGTATGTTACTTGCCCGAGATTTGATCGTCGGTATCCAATACCTAGTTCAATCTCGTTACCGGCAAATCTCTTTACTCGTTCTGTAACACATCATCTTATAACTAACTCATTAGTTACAATGCTTGCAAGGCTTAGGTGATGAGTATTACTGAGAGGGCCCAGAGATACCTCTCCGACAATCGGAGTGACAAAACCTAATCTCGAATTATGCCAACCCAACATGTACCTTCGGAAACACCTGTAGAGCACCTTTATAATCACCCAGTTACGTTGTGACGTTTGGTAGCACACAAAGTGTTCTTCCGGTAAACGGGAGTTGCACAATCTCATAGTTGCAGGAACTTTGTATAAGTCATGAAGAAAGCAATAGCAACATACTAAACGATCAAGTGCTAGGCTAACAGAATGGGTCATGTCAATCACATCATTCTCCTAATGATGTGATCCCATTAATCAAATGACAACACATGTCTATGGTTAGGAAACATAACCATCTTTGATTAATGAGCTAGTCAAGTAGAGGCATACTAGTGACTTTATGTTTGTCTATGTATTTACACGTGTATCATGTTTCCGGTTAATACAATTCTAGCATGAATAATAAACATTTATCATGATATGAGGAAATAAATAATAACTTTATTATTGCCTCTAGGGCATATTTCCTTCAGTCTCCCACTTGCACTAGAGTCAATAATCAAGATTACATAGTAATGATTCTAACACCCATGGAGTCTTGGTGCTGATCATGTTTTGCTCGTGAGAGAGGCTTGGTCAACGGGTCTGCAACATTCAGATCAGTATGTATCTTGCAAATCTCTATGTCTCCCACTTGGACTTGGTCCCGAATGGAATTGAAGCGTCTCTTGATGTGCTTGGTCCTCTTGTGAAATCTGGATTCCTTTGCCAAGGCAATTGCACCAGTATTGTCACAGAAGATCTTCATTGGTCCCGATGCACTAGGTATGACACCTAGATCGGAAATGAACTCCTTCATACAGACTCCTTCATTTGCTACTTCCGAAGCAGCTATGTACTCTGCTTCACATGTAGATCCCGCTACAACGCTTTGTATAGAACTGCACCAACTTACAGCTCCACCATTTAATAAAAACACGTATCCGGTTTGCGATTTAGAATCGTCCGGATCAGTGTCAAAGCTTGCATCGACGTAACCGTTTACAACTAGCTCTTTGTCACCTCCATATATGAGAAACATATCCTTAGTCCTTTTCAGGTATTTCAGGATGTTCTTGACCGCTGTCCAGTGATCCACTCCTGGATTACTATGGTACCTTCCTGCCAAGCTTATTGCTAAGCATACGTCAAGTCTGGTACACAGCATTGCATACATGATAGAGCCTATGGCTGAAGCATAGGGAACATTTTTCATTTTCTCTCTATCTTCTGCTGTGGTCGGGCATTGAGTTTGACTCAACTTCACACCTTGTAGCACAGGCAAGAATCCTTTCTTTGCCTGATCCATTTTGAACTTTTTCAAAATTTTGTCAAGGTATGTGCTTTGTGAAAGTCCTATTAAGCGTCTTGATCTATCTCTATAGATCTTGATGCCCAATATGTAAGCAGCTTCACCGAGGTCTTTCATTGAAAAACTTTTATTCAAGTATCCTTTTATGCTATCCAGAAATTCTATATCATTACCAATTAATAATATGTCATCTACATATAAAATTAGAAATGTTACAGAGCTCCCACTCACTTTCTTGTAAATACAGGCTTCTCCAAAAGTCTGTATAAAACCATATGCTTTGATCACACTATCAAAGCGTTTATTCCAACTCCGAGATGCTTGCACCAGTCCATAAATGGAACGCTGGAGCTTGCACACTTTGTCAGCACCTTTTGGATCAACAAAACCTTCCGGCTGCATCATATACAACTCTTCTTCTAAAAATCCATTCAAGAATGCAGTCTTGACATCCATTTGCCAAATTTCATAATCATGAAATGCAGCAATAGCTAACATGATTCGGACAGACTTAAGCATCGCTACGGGTGAGAAAGTCTCGTCGTAGTCAACCCCTTGAACTTGTCGAAAACCTTTTGCAACAAGTCGAGCTTTATAGACAGTTATATTACCATCAGCGTCAGTCTTCTTCTTAAAGATCCATTTATTCTCAATGGCTTGCCGATCATCGGGCAAGTCAACCAAAGTCCATACTTTGTTTTCATACAAGGATCCCATCTCAGATTTCATGGCTTCTAGCCATTTTGCGGAATCCGGGCTCATCATCGCTTCCTCATAGTTCGTAGGATCATCATGGTCAAGTAACATGACTTCCAGAATAGGATTACCGTACCACTCTGGTGCGGATCTTACTCTGGTAGACCTACGAGGTTCAGTAGAAACTTGATCTGAAGTTTCATGATCATTATCATTAGCTTCCTCACTAATTGGTGTAGTTGTCACAGGAACTGGTTCTCGTGATGAACTACTTTCCGATAAGGGAGTAGATACAGTTATCTCATCAAGTTCTATTTTCCTCCCACTCACTTCTTTCGAGAGAAACTCCTTCTCTAGAAAGGATCCATTCTTAGCAACGAATGTCTTGCCTTCAGATCTGTGATAGAAGGTGTACCCAATAGTCTCTTTTGGGTATCCTATGAAGACACATTTCTCCGATTTAGGTTCGAGCTTATCTGGTTGAAGTTTCTTCACATAAGCATCGCAACCCCAAACTTTAAGAAACGACAACTTTGGTTTCTTGCCAAACCACAGTTCATAAGGCGTCGTTTCAACGGATTTTGATGGTGCCCTATTTAACGTGAATGTGGCCGTCTCTAAAGCATAACCCCAAAACGATAGCGGTAAATCAGTAAGAGACATCATAGATCGCACCATATCAAGTAAAGTATGATTACGATGTTCGTACACACCATTTCGTTGTGGTGTTCCAGGTGGCGTGAGTTGCGAAACTATTCCACATTGTTTCAAGTGTAGGCCAAACTCATAACTCAAATACTCTCCTCCACGATCAGATCGTAGAAACTTTATTTTCTTGTTACGATGATTTTCTACTTCATTCTGAAATTCTTTGAACTTTTCAAATGTTTCAGACTTGTGTTTCATCAAGCAGATATACCCATATCTGCTCAAATCATCTATGAAGGTGAGAAAATAACGATACCCGCCGCGAGCCTCAACATTCATTGGGCCACAAACATCAGTATGTATGCTTTCCAACAAATCAGTTGCTCGCTCCATAGTTCCGGAGAACGGCGTTGATTCATAATCAAGTGATTCCAAAAGTCCATCAGTATGGAGTTTCTTCATGCGCTTTACACCGATATGACCCAAACGGCAGTGCCACAAATAAGTTGCACTATCATTATTAACTCTGCATCTTTTGGTTTCAACACTATAAATATGTGTATCACTACTATCGAGATTTAATAAAAATAGACCACTCTTCAAGGGTGCATGACCATAAAAGATATTACTCATATAAATAGAACAACCATTATTCTCTGATTTAAATGAATAACCGTCTCGCATCAAACAAGATCCAGATATAATGTTCATGCTCAATGCTGGCACCAAATAACAATTATTCAGGTCTAAAACTAATCCCGAAGGTAGATGTAGAGGTAGCGTGCCGACCGCGATCACATTGACTTTGGAACCGTTTCCCACGCGCATCGTCACCTCGTCCTTGGCCAGTGCTCGCTTATTCCGTAGTCCCTGTTTCGAGTTGCAAATATTAGCAACAGAACCAGTATCAAATACCCAGGTGCTACTACAAGCTCTAGTTAGGTACACATCAATAACATGTATATCACATATACCTTTGTTCACTTTGCCATCCTTCTTATCCGCCAAATACTTGGGGCAGTTCCGCTTCCAGTGACCAGTCTGCTTGCAGTAGAAGCACTCAGTTTCAGGCTTAGGTCCAGACTTGGGTTTCTTCTCTTAAGCAGCAACTTGCTTGCTATTCTTCTTGAAGTTCCCATTCTTCTTCCCTTTGCCCTTTTTCTTGAAACTAGTGGTCTTGTTGACCATCAACACTTGATTCTCCTTCTTGATTTCTACCTCCGCAGCTTTTAGCATTGCGAAGAGCTCAGGAATAGTCTTGTTCATCCCTTGCATATTATAGTTCATCACAAAGCTCTTGTAGCTTGGTGGCAGTGATTGGAGAATTCTGTCAATGACGCTATCATCCGGAAGATTAACTCCCAGTTGAATCAAGTGATTATTATACCCAGACATTTTGAGTATATGTTCACTGACAGAACTATTCTCCTCCATCTTGCAGCTGTAGAACTTATTGGAGACTTCATATCTCTCAATCCGGGCATTTGCTTGAAATATTAACTTCAACTCCTGGAACATCTCATATGCTCCATGACATTCAAAACGTCGTTGAAGACCCGGTTCTAAGCCGTAAAGCATGGCACACTGAACTATAGAGTAGTCATCAACTTTGCTCTGCCAGACGTTCTTAACGTCGTCAGTTGCATCAACAGCAGGCCTGGCACCCAGCGGTGCTTCCAGGATGTAACTTTTCTGTGCAGCAATGAGGATAATCCTCAGGTTACGGACCCAGTCCGTGTAATTGCTACCATCATCTTTCAACTTTGCTTTCTCAAGGAACGCATTAAAATTCAACGGAACAACAGCATGAGCCATCTATCTACAAACAAACATAGACAAGCAAAATATTATCAGGTACTAAGTTCATGATAAATTTAAGTTCAATTAATCATATTACTTAAGAACTCCCACTTAGACAGACATCTCTCTAGTCATCTAAGTGATCACGTGATCCAAATCAACTAAACCATAATCGATCATCACGTGAGATGGAGTAGTTTTCAATGGTGAACATCACTATGTTGATCATATCTACTATATGATTCATGCTCGACCTTTCGGTCTCCGTGTTCCGAGGCCATATCTGCATATGCTAGGCTCGTCAAGTTTAACCTGAGTATTCTGCGTGTGCAAAACTGGCTTGCACCCATTGTAGATGGACGTAGAGCTTATCACACCCGATCATCACGTGGTGTCTGGGCACGACGAACTTTGGCAACGGTGCATACTCAGGGAGAACACTTCTTGATAATTTTAGTGAGAGATCATCTTAAAATGCTACCGTCAATCAAAGCAAGATAAGATGCATAAAGGATAAACATCACATGCAATCAATATAAGTGATATGATATGGCCATCATCATCTTGTGCTTGTCATCTCCATCTCCGAAGCACCATCATGATCACCATCGTCACCGGCGCGACACCTTGATCTCCATCGTAGCATCGTTGTCGTCTCGCCAACTATTGCTTCTACGACTATCGCTACCGATTAGTGATAAAGTAAAGCAATTACAGGGCGTTTGCATTTCATACAATAAAGCGACAATCATATGGCTCCTGCCAGTTGCCGATAACTTCGGTTGCAAAACATGATCATCTCATACAATAAAATATAGCATCACGTCTTGACCATATCACATCACAACATGCCCTGCAAAAACAAGTTAGACGTCCTCTACTTTGTTGTTGCAAATTTTACGTGGCTGCTACGGGCTTTTAGCAAGAACCGTTCTTACCTACGCATAAAAACCACAATGATAGTTTGTCAAGTTGGTGTTGTTTTAACCTTCGCAAGGACCGGGCGTAGCCACACTCGATTCAGCTAAAGTGAGAGAGACAGACACCCGCCAACCACCTTTAAGCACGAGTGCTCGCAACGGTGAAACCAGTCTCGCGTAAGCGTACGCGTAATGTCGGTCCGGGCCGCTTCATCTCACAATATCGCCGAACCAAAGTATGACATGCTGGTAAGCAGTATGACTTGTATCGCCCACAACTCACTTGTGTTCTACTCGTGCATATAACATCAACGCATAAAACCTGGCTCGGATGCCACTGTTGGGGAACGTAGTAATTTCAAAAAAATTCCTACGCACACGCAAGATCATGGTGATGCATAGCAACGAGAGGGGAGAGTGTTCGTCCACGTACCCTCGTAGACCATAAGCGGAAGCATTATGACAACGCGGTTGATGTAGTCGTACGTCTTCACTATCCGACCGATCCAAGCACCGAACATACGGCACCTCCGAGTTCAGCACACGTTCAGCTCGATGACGATCCCCGGGCTCCGATCCAGCAAAGCTTCGGGGATGAGTTCCGTCAGCACGACGGCATGGTTACGATGATGATGTTCTACCGGCGCAGGGCTTCGCCTAAACTCCGCGACGATATGACCGAAGTGGAATATGGTGGAGGGGGGCACCGCACACGGCTAAGGAACGATCCGTAGATCAACTTGTGTCTCTATGGGGTGCCCCCTGTCCCCGTATATAAAGGAGGGAGGGGGAGGCCGGCCGTCCCTTGTTGGGCGCGCCAGGAGGAGGAGTCCTCCTCCTAGTAGGAGTAGGACTTCTCCTTTCCTACTCCTACTAGGAGGGGAAGGAAGGGGGAGAGGAGGGGAAGGAAAGAGGGGGGAGCCGCCCCCCCTCCTAGTCCAATTCGGACCAGAGGGAGAGGGGGCGCGCGGCCCTTCCTGGCCGCCCCTCTCTCTTCCCACCAAGGCCCATGTGGCCCATTAACTCTCCGGGAGGGGTTCCGGTAACTCTCCGGCACTCTGGTTTTCTCCGAAATCACCCGGAACACTTCCGGTGTCCGAATATAGTCGTCCAATATATCAATATTTATGTCTCGACCATTTCGAGACTCCTCGTCATGTCCGTGATCACATCCGGGACCTCCGAACAAACTTCGGTACATCAAAACTTGTAAACTCATAATAAAACTGTCATCGTAACGTTAAGCGTGCGGACCCTACGGGTTCGAGAACTATGTAGACATGACCTAGAACTATTCTCGGTCAATAACCAATAGCAGAACCTGGATGCCCATATTGGTTCCTACATATTCTACGAAGATCTTTATCGGTCAAACCGCATAACAACATACGTTGTTCCCTTTGTCATCGGTATGTTACTTGCCCGAGATTTGATCGTTGGTATCCAATACCTAGTTCAATCTCGTTACCGTCAAGTCTCTTTACTCGTTCTGTAACACATCATCTTATAACTAACTCATTAGTTACAATGCTTGCAAGGCTTAGGTGATGAGTATTACCGAGAGGGCCCAGAGATACCTCTCCGACAATCGGAGTGACAAAACCTAATCTCGAATTATGTCAACCCAACATGTACCTTCGGAAACACCTGTAGAGCACCTTTATAATCACCCAGTTACGTTGTGACGTTTGGTAGCACACAAAGTGTTCTTCCGGTAAACGGGAGTTGCACAATCTCATAGTTGCAGGAACTTTGTATAAGTCATGAAGAAAGCAATAGCAACATACTAAACGATCAAGTGCTAGGCTAACGGAATGGGTCATGTCAATCACATCATTCTCCTAATGATGTGATCCCATTAATCAAATGACAACACATGTCTATGGTTAGGAAACATAACCATCTTTGATTAATGAGCTAGTCAAGTAGAGGCATACTAGTGACTTTATGTTTGTCTATGTATTCACACGTGTATCATGTTTCCGGTTAATACAATTCTAGCATGAATAATAAACATTTATCATGATATGAGGAAATAAATAATAACTTTATTATTGCCTCTAGGGCATATTTCCTTCATATATATATATATATATATATATATATATATATATATATATATATATATATATATATATATATATATATATATATATATATATATATATATATATATATATATATATATATATATATATATATATATATATATATATACGAGCTTAGCCAAAGACGAAGGCCCACCTAGCGCGCCTGAGACTGAGGACGGGCTGCTATGAGCGGGAACGGCTGCGAGAGGAGGCTCGGTTGCGTGAGCAAGTGATGGTGCGATGGTGTTGTTGTTCATGGAGTTGCTCCCGACGAAACTGGGCATGGGGAAATCATGTACCGTCTTGTCTGGATTTTCCTTCACCCAGTTGATGATAATTGGAACCAAGTTAGTAGCAAAATCATTTCTACAGGCAGTTACAGCTGCATTGACTGCCTGCTGTAGCAACTCATATTTGTCCTCGGCTGCTTTTTCGCATCCTCAGCTGCTTTTTTCTCGACCGCAAGCTTCACCTTCGCGTCGATGTCCGCCTGACTAAACTTCTTTTTCATCTTCTTGGCCTCCGGGCCCTCGTTGTAAAACACCTTTCATGTGGCGCCGTCTCGCGCCGTGCACACGACCATATTGCGGCCGCTGATCCAAAGGGAGTCCCTTAAGTTCGTTCAAGGCCCGGTTGAGAGGGGTGTCCCACTTGGGCCTCATCAGAGAAGTAGGGCTTTCGACTGCAAGCTGGTGTTGCTTCTCCAATAGTCTAATCAATTTCCTCATGATCTTGTCCGTGTAAAAAAACCTTTTTCTCCTTGTCCCACTTGTAGCGGGCCCTGATGAAGTCATGCTCCAAGGGGTTGGTGAACTTCGTGAAGGGGTCTGGGAGACCCGCGGCTTCACGTTCCGCGTCCTCCTTATCCCATATGGGCCTTTTACCGAGGTAGCCACGGCTTCTGAGGCGATGCTTCCCCGTGTTCCTTTGCTGAAGTCTCTTGAATTTCGCAGCCTTAGCCTTGGCTGCCTCGGTAGCGCAAGTGTTCTTGAACTTTTTGAACTCCTCTTCCGTAAGTGTCGGATTTTCCTCCAGAATCTTGGACAGGGGTTCATCAGCCTCAATAGCTCGTTTCACCCTCCCTTTCCAGGAGGCCAAATCATTGCTGAACATGCCCATGGCGTGATTGTTAATCTTTTTCATCTTTGGATCATCCCACGGTTGTTCTATGTTATCATCCCGGTCGGGGAACTTGAATCTCTTGTGCAACTTCGTTAGGAGCAACTGCGTCAAATGTTCTTTACTCCTTAAGTCATCGTCGTTGATGCTCGCGCATTCCCGTAGGATGCATCCTACTTGATTCCCGCAGCACTTGCGAGGTTCTTCCGGCTCTAACGGCTCAAACTTGCCAGGTGCCATATTTGTGATCACAAGTCGTCCAATCCCTAGTTTGTTAGGTTTTCGTATCCTCTGCTTCTTATGCTTCCTCTTTTCGGTAGCGGCATCGGGGCCGGTACCTTCCCTGTCAGTACCTTCCCCGCCGGTACCTTCCCCACCGGTCTCGGTGCCGCCATCGGTGTCGGCGCCGTCGGTGTCGATGTCGGCGTCAGTACCATCATCGAGGCCGACCTGCAAACCTTGCTTAGGAGTCAAATAGTCGAGGTACTCTTGTTCACCCTCATAATCCATCTCGTCTGCATCTTGGTCAGAAGGCCCAGTTCCTTCGTTGTTCGACATGTTTCCTATGATTAAGTGTCCTCATTTATTTCTAAAAGTATGAATAAATGAGAAATGACATAAAAAGAAATCTATGTGCCAGCACTCGATATGCCAACTATGTAGCACAAAATCATGCCTTTATTCACGGGAAATTTCTGCATGACCTTTGCTAAAAAAAATGGACATATCGAGCGCCTGAAATTCACCGGAACGGAAATGAATCAACATTCCGGCGTAACATAGCCCACTCGGATCATTTTCCAAACATGACATGTCCAAAACATGACATATGCACATATCACATGTCCAGTTCAAATTTGCATATAAATTCAGCTAATTTTGAAACCTAGCTAAATTCATAACTAAATAGATAACCTAATTAACATACTGCCCTAACTAAAACCTAAGTAAATTAACCGAAGAACCCTAGCAGAGAGAGGGGGGTTTATAGAGGGTGCAGGGGTGAGGAGGCAGGCCCGACGACGGCCGGGAGGGGAGAGGAGGGAGGCGAGGGCCGACGAGTCGGCGGCGAGCGCGCCGGGGTCGGGGGCGAGGGCCGGGTCGGGGCGAGCACCGGGGTCGGGGTCGGGGGCGAGGGCCGGGTCGGGGGCGAGCGCCGGGGTCGGGGGCTAGCATCGGCGCCGGAGTCGGGGGCGAGCGCCGGGGCCGGGTCGGGCGCGGCGGTGCGACGGGGGAAGAGAGAGTGGGGATTTGGGGGGAAAAGGCGGGATGAAGCAGGGAGGGTGAGAATTTTGGGTTAAGTGGACGTAGCAGTAGCGCATTTGGACAAAACGCGTTGTTACTAACTTCAGTAGTTGTAGCGCTTTATACGAAATTCGCTACTACTAACTTCAGTAGATGTAGCGGTTTAGGCAAAACGCGCTGCTACTACCTTCGCTACTGCTAGTTTTCCTTTTTCTTTTCCTTTATTGTATCCCACTTTTATTTCCCGAGGGCAGTGAACGAAGGGAGGGCGATATATATTGCATCATTTGACGGTTAAATATGTATGCAAAATAGGAACATATATATTACACATCATTGGACCCATGCATAATAATGGCTAAGTGTGTATACAAAATAGGAACATATATATATATATATATATATATATATTACATCTTTTGACCGATAACATAAGTTTCCTCAGTGCTGACGTTTTCGTTTTTGAGTCAACTTCTTTCCCTTCTTGTTCGTCGAAGAATAATTGAGCCCCTCATTGTGACTTTGCCTTTTCCATGGAGTACGATTTTTCTTAGGTAATGTAGTATTGATTCTTCTTTTGACGTATACTTCATCATCATCGTCATCTTCCCTCGTTGGGTTGCCGTACTGATCATAGTCTCCCTCGTTGGTGACTCCATCCATTCCAATGATGTTCCTTTTACCTCTCCTCACGACAACACAGCTGGGATTGCGTGGGTCAGTTATGAAGAAGCATCGTGTCACG
Organism: Triticum aestivum; assembly: GCF_018294505.1. NCBI lineage: Eukaryota > Viridiplantae > Streptophyta > Magnoliopsida > Poales > Poaceae > Triticum > Triticum aestivum. The sequence goes on from NC_057807.1 coordinate 713,203,477, forward strand.
TGCTTAGCGTGTACCCATGGCTCGTTTTTTGCGATAGCGTTCACGGTAGCGCTCTTGGTGTCGGGTATAGTCATGGTAGTGAAAATCCGGCTTTCTCTTTCGACATTCTTAGCCCATCTGACACGGAACATCGTCGTGTTGTGCAGTCCAGAGTAGTCAAGCTCCCAGATCTCCTCGACCCTTCCATAAAATCGTTCAGTTGCACCGTTGTCGCTGCCGGTCATGCATTCCATCGTCACCCCTGAGTTCTAATCATCACTGTCCATATCTTTGGCCTCCATGTAGAACGTGTATCTGTTGATATCATATGCCTAATAGGTTACGAGGTTGGGCGAGGGGCCATGTGCTACAGCGTATATGAGCAATCCGTCCTTAAAGCCCTCCTCGGGGGATTAGCAATAATATGCTCTTTGAACCAATGCAGGAAAGTGGAGTTGTGCTCTCTAGTAACTTCGGCGTCCGTCCTGCATACCCCCCGGTCACGATACTTCTTTGCGATAATTTCTTTGTGCAGTGCCACGAAAGGATCTACCTCGTCTAGGTGTTGTAGCACTACCAAGTTTGCTCTGTCAAAGTCGCTGCGTCGATCTGAGTATGCCACGTGCAGTTCCCTGCGACCGTTGCAGTGACCATCTCCTTCGAGCCTCCCATCGTGCTTGTTAACGGGCAAACCAACACTAACACCAGGCGGCTGGTCTGCGCCATATAGAAAATTCTCACAGAAAGAGATGCACTCTTGTGCCAAATAGCCCTGGACGATGCTTCCATCCGGACGGGACATGTTACGAACGAATCCTTTGATGATCCCATTCATCCTCTCAAACGGCATCATGTTGTGCAGGAATGACGGCCCCAGGTCTATTATGTCATCCACAATATGGACACACAGATGCACCATCACGTCAAAGAACGCGGGCGGGAAGTACATCTCAAGCTCATTCAGTATCACAACGATCTCTTCCTGTAGCCTTTGGAGCTGCTTCACACTGATCGACTTTCGAGAGATGACATCGAAAAAGTTGCAGAGACCAATAAGCGTGTCACGGACGTGCTTGTCCATTATCCCTCTAAGGGCAACAGGTAGTATCTGCGTCATCATCACATGACAGTCATGAGACTTCATCCCGCTGAACCTTTTCTTGTCCGTGTCTAGATATCTGCTTATCTTGCCACAGTAACCGGAACTAACTTTGACTCCGGTAAGGCACTTAAAGAAGGCATTGATCTCAGCCTGACTTAAGGTGAAGCAAGAAGGGGGGCAATAATCCTCTTTCTTTATTTTCTTGCCCTTCTTCTCCCGTGCCTCTGTCTCCGTCTCTGTCTCGTCTGACATTTTACGGGGCGGCATGTGCAGATCTTCCCTGATTTTCAAATCTTGCAAGTCTTTTCTTGCCTTCGGCCCATCCTTGGTCTTATCCGGCATGTTCATCAGTGTTGCGAGCAAGCTCTCAAGGACATTCTTACATATATGCATTTGATCAAGGCAATGAGGTGTATCGAGTTTGTGCCAGTACTCCAAGTCCCAGAACACAGACCTCGTCTTCCATACCTTCAGCAGCGGCTCCGGCGCCTTTCTCATCGTCTTTCCCGGCGCGGGGCACTCCTTCCAGTTTTTCAACAGCTCATCGATTTCGGCACCGCTCCGCTTACGTGGAGGTCCTCGATGCTCAGCGTGACCATTGAATAGATCTCCACGGTTTCTCCACGGGTCGTCCTGTTCAAGCCATCTTCGATGCCCCATGTACACGATTTTCCCAGACCCACCATCTTTCCTTGACGTTAGCTGCTGAGACGTCGTATCATCCATGCACCGCGTGCATCCGCAATATCCATTGCACACCTGGCCTGCCACATATCTGTAACCGAGATAGTCCTGCACTGTCGTGATCAGCGTGACTCTCATGTTGAAATACTCACCTTTGCTGGCGTCCCATGTCTTGGCCGGTGTTTTCCATAACGTGTCTAACTCCTCTTGAAGTAGCCCCAGATACAAATTAATATTATTTCCTGGTTGTTTCGGCCCTTGAATAAGCATGCTCATGTGAATGTACTTCGATTTCATGCACAACTAGGGGGGAGGTTGTACATCCATACAAACACGGGCCATGTGCTATGGTTGGTGTTCTGGTTGCCAAATGGATTCATGCCATCGGTACATGCGCCAAGCACGATGTTCCTTGCATCACATTCAAAATACCGATAGAAGTTGTTCAACGCTCTCCACTGGCTTCCATCCTTCACGTGTCTCAGCTTTGGATCATCTCCATCGTCGGGCTTCTTCCTCTCCGCGTGCCAGCGCATTAGCTTTGCTTCCTTGGGATCTACAAAATACCTCTGGAGACGGGGAGTGATCGGTAAGTACCATACAACTTTCTGGGGACATTTCTTCCCGACCTTCTTGTATCGAGAAGCATTGCACACCGGACAGCTTGTTTTTTCTGCGTGCTCCTTCCGATAAATTATGCAATCATTGATGCATGCATGGTATCTAACGTGTGGCAGATCAAGAGGGCACACGATCTTCTTGGCCTCGTCAACACTAGTAGGACATAGATTACCCGCGGGAAGAACATCCTTTAGGTACTTGAGATGCTCATCGAGGCTAGTGTCGGTCCATTTGTTTTTAGCCTTCGTCTTCAGGAGTTGGAGTGTGAAACTCAAGCGGGTCACCTCAGGATTGCAACCATCATACAATGGAGTGTTTGAGTCTACCACCAGTTGCTCTAGGTTAGCCTCCTCTCTAGAAGCAGCTCTCTCAGTACTCGTCTCCTTGCGAAGCAATGCCTGAACATGAGGGTCCCGCACGATTGAACTTAGTACCGACGAACTCTACTGCGTGGAGTCCATGTCGTTCTCTCCGCCGCCATGTCCAGCCCCTTCTCCTCCGCCATGTCCGGCCCCTTCTCCTCCGCCATGTCCGGCCCCTTCTCCGCCACCATGTCCGGCCTCTTCCCCGCCGCCATTATCGATCATCTCTTCGTCTTGCCCCGTGTCATCATTGCCTGCCCCGTCGGCATCCTCAACATCGTCATCCTCATCTTCAATTATCCACCGAGTATAGCCATCCATGAAACCAGTCACGAGCAGGTGCGCTTCTACACGACCATCGTCATGGGGGTCGAGCCAAACTATTCCTTTGCATTTTCGACACGGACATAAAACCTCTGTCCGGTTATTTTCTTTCATGTCCTGCACCGCCGACCGCAACCACCTGTCCACCATCGTTCCACTGACCATCGTCAACTCTACACAGTAATAATAAACAAATTGATTATAAAAATGCATGCATGCATCAAAGTCATACAAAAATTTGGCATGACCTTCCCTAAAAATAGGACATATATGGATCTAGAGTTTGCCCGGAATTCGCTGAAACGGAAATAAATCGACATTTTGGCAAAACATAGGCAACTCAAAAGCACAATTTGGCGTCAACTCATGCCACACACACAATTTCCACAAACATATCACACACACATAAACATATTTCCATTTTGCAAAAGCATGAAATTTTCATCACCTCTATCTCGATCGAGATCGAGCACACGGTGGAGATGATGTTGTAGGGAGATCAAAAGTGCACAAAGCTCTTCTTGACAAAGATAGATCTAGTTAGGGGGCAAATAGGTCACTTAACTAAATCCTACATCTACTTAGCTACCTAATTTGGGAGGAGACAACTTCAACTAGTGGAGGGGAAAGGAAAAAGAGAAAGGAGATGCATTAATGGAGGTGGTGTAGTTAGGTAGGAGTAAAGAAGAGAGAGAAAGGTGGATAGAAGAGAGAGAGAGTAATGGGGGAGAAGTATTGAGGAAGAAGAAGAGTAGAGTGGGAGCATGTGGGGGAGGTAGGGGGAAGGGAAGAGGGAAGGGGGAGGGGAGGGACGGGTGGGGAAAAGGTGGTGGGTTGGTGCGGGTTAGCAGTAGCGCGGGAGCTAAAACGCGTTGCGGCTAAGGAATTAGCAGCAGCGCGCTTTGGGCGACGGCGCTACTGCTAACAGGGACAAAAAAGTGTGCCAATTTGAAATTTAGCAGCAGCGATCTCAGAAAAAGCGCGCTACTACTACATCCGTAGCAGTAGCGCGGTTCGCGCCACCGCGCTACTACTAAATGGAGTTAGGTGAACACCGTCGGTCGATATTTGTAGCAGCGCGGTTTACACCGAGCGCGCTACTGCTAAAAACTTATCAGCAGCGTGTTTCCCGCACACGTGCTACTACTAATTAGCAGCAGCGCTCTTTTTTGAGCCGCGCTGCTGCTAAGATTCTGTGTATAGGCTTTTCCCTAGTAGTGTAGAGACTCGTAGTAGCAAGTGGCGCACTTCGGGTACTCTATCACAAACAAACAAGAATACAATAAGCACTCATCTAATGCACAGATAAAACTCAAATAAGAGATCTAACCAGAAAGTTTAATTTAAGAACTCCAGTTTGCAAAAAGAATCAAATCAACCGAAGCAACGAAAGTCAAACGACGAAAGAAAACAAGCTTTTTTTACTAATCTAGACCTAACTCGATTTTTACAGTAGCAAAAACTTGAGTTGATTAAACGGAAAGAGGGTTTCGAGATGAAACTCTAGGCACTTGAATCGCCTGATTCCAATAAACGAGTGAAAAGCTATACTAGAATGAAAATCGGATCAGAAATCGCGATCAGAAATAATCACGAAAAATCCGAGAAAAAGAAAAACGGACGAACAGGCTAACGAACGAACGTTCACTGTCTGCGGCTAAACGACGAAAACAGTTTGTTAAAACGAACGTACGAATAGGCGTTCGCAAAATAAATAAACCGGAAAAAAAACTAAACCGATCTATAAAAAAACAACCGCGGTTTTATAAAAAAACGGGCCGGCGGCACGGGTGGCTACCTCCGGCGAGGGCGGCGGGGCTCCGGCGGCGGGCTCCGGCAGGGCAGCGGGGCTCCGACGAGTGGCGGCGGTCGGCGGCGGCTAGGGTTAGGGTTGGCGGCAGGGTGGCTGGGGTGGGCTGGCGGCTCGGGCGGGTTTTAAAGGCCGAGCGAAGAGGAGTCCGGTTCGCCCACGGCGGCCCGAGTCGGTTCGTTTTTTTTTTCTAAATAATTCAGACGAGCAGAAAAACAAATAAAAGAAATACTAAACAAACTCCAAAAATCCCGAAATAATTCCCCGTCCTCTAAAAATAAGCCAGACAAGATGAACATTTATTTGGGGCCTAAATGAAATTTTGAAAAACGTGCATTTTTCCTAATTCAAATAAAATAGTGATAAAACTCCGAAATAAAATCGTATTTGATTTTTTATTAAATCCTCAATATTTCTTTATTTTGGAAAAGTCATTTTATTCCCTCTCTCATATTTTTATAGTTGAAATATTTGAAGATAAAATAATAAAAATCAAATGATCCTATTTTCAAAATTTGAGAAAACTCAAATATGAAAATAACGAAATCCCCAACTCTCTCCGTGGGTCCTTGGGTTGCGTAGAATTTCTAGGATCAAGCCAAAATGCAATAAAATATGATATGCAATGATGATCTAATGTATAACATTGTAAATTGAAATTTTGGGATGTTACACGTGAAGGAAAGGCATGGAAAACTTTCCTAGGAAGAAAATTAAATTGCCTTATGAATCTATTATGATAGACACTTATGGATTGCTTACCAAAGATGGCAATACCTAGATCTATTATTGTTTTTATGCCTAGCTAGGGGCGTTAAACGATAGCGCTTGTTGGGAGGCAACCCAATTTTATTTTTGTTCTTTGCTTTTTCCTCCTGTTTAGTAATAAATAATTCATCTAGCTTCTGGTTAGATGTGGTTTTATGTTTTAATTAGTGTTTGTGACAAGTAGAACACTTGGGAACACTTGGGTGAAGTCTTTGCGATCTTGCTGTAAAAAACAAAAACTTTTGCGCTCACGAGAATAGCTGTCATTTTTTACTGGAGAGTGATTTTAGGTTTATTATTTCTGAAGATGATTAATAGACAAATTACTCACGTCCACCAATTTATTTCATAATTTATAGAGTTATAGAAGTATTCAAAAGTTACAGATTGCTAGAGACTATTCTGTTTTTAACATATTCTGTTTTTCGTGTGTTGTTTGCTTATTTTGATGAATCTATGAGTAGTATCGGGGGGTATGAACCATAGAGAAGTTGGAATACATAAGATTTAACACCAATATAAATAAATAATGAGTTCATTACAGTACCTTAAAGTGGTAGTTTATTTTCTTATACTAACGGAGCTCATGAGATTTTCTGTTGAAGTTTTGTGTTGTGAAGTTTTCAAGTTTTTGGGTAAAGATTTGATGGATTTTGGAATAAGGAGTGGCAAGAGCCTAAGCTTGGGGATGCCTAAGGCACCCAAAGGTAAAATTTAAGGACAACCAAAAGCCTAAGCTTGGGGATGCTCCGGAAGGCATCCCCTCTTTCATGTTCGTCCATCGGTAACTTTACTTGAGACTATATTTTTATTCACCACATGATATGTGTTTTTCTTGGAGCGTCTTGTATGATTTGAGTCTTTGCTTTTTAGTTTACCACAATCATCCTTGCTGTACACACCTTTCGGGAGAGACACGCATGAATCGGAATTTATTAGAATACTCTATGTGCTTCGCTTATATCTTTTGAGCTAGATAATATTGCTCTAGTGCTTCACTTATATCTTTTTAAGAGCACGGTGGTGGTTTTATTTTATAGAAATTATTGATCTCTCATGCTTCACTTATATTATTTTGAGAGTCTTTTAGAACAGCATGGTAATTTGCTTTGGTTATAAAATTACTAATATGATGGGCATCCAAGATGGATATAATAGAAACTTTCATATAAAGTGCATTGAATACTATGAGAAGTTTGATTCTTTATGATTGTTTTGAGATATGAAGATGGTGATATTAGAGTCATGCTAGTAGAGTAGTTGTGAATTTCAGAGATACTTGTGTTAAAGTTTGTGATTCCCGTAGCATGCACGTATGGTGAACCGTTATGTGATGAAGTTGGAGCATGATTTATTTATTGATTGCCTTCCTTATGTGTGGAGGTCGGCATCGCGCGATGGTTAACTCCTACCAACCCTTCCCCTAGGAGCATGCGTGTAGTACTTTGTTTTGATTACTTGTAGATTTTTTCAATAAGTATGTGAGTTATTTATAACTAATGTTGAGTCCATGGATTATACGCACTCTCACCCTTCCACCATTGCTAGCCTCTCTAGTACCATGCAACTTTCGCCGGTACCATACACCCACCATATACCTTTCTCAAAACAGCCACCATACCTACCTATTATGGCATTTCCATAGCCATTCTGAGATATATTGGCATGCAACTTTCCACCGTTCCATTTATTATGACACGCTCCATCATTGTCATATTGCATTGCATGATCATGTAGTTGACATCATATTTGTGGCAAAGCCACCGTTCATAATTTTTTCATACATGTCAATCTTGATTCATTGCACATCCCGGTACACCGCCTGAAGCATTCATATAGAATCATATTTTGTTCTAAGTATTGAGTTGTAATTCTTGAGTTGTAAGTAAATAAAAGTGTGATGATCTTCATTATTAGAGCATTGTCCCAGTGAGGAAAGGATGATGGAGACTATGATTCCCCCACAAGTCCGGATGAGACTCCGGACTAAATAAAAAAAAGAGGCCATAAAAAAAAGAGAAAGGCCCAAATAAAAAAATAAAAAATGAGAGAAAAAGAGAGAAGGGTCAATGCTACTATCCTTTTACCACACTTGTGCTTCAAAGTAGCACCATGATCTTCATGATAGAGAGTCTCCTATGTTGTCACTTTCATATACTAGTGGGAATTTTTGATTACAGAACTTGGCTTGTATATTCCAATGATGGGCTTCCTCAAAAGTGCCCTAGGTCTTCCCGAGCAAGCAAGTTGGATGCACACCCACTTAGTTTTCTTTTGAGCTTTCATACACTTATAGCTCTAGTGCATCTATTGCATGGCAATCCTTACTCACTCACACTGATGGGCATCTCCATAGCCCATTGATATGCCTAGTTGATGTGAGACTATCTTCTCCTTTTTTTTCTCCACAACCACCGTTCTTTTCCACCTATAGTGTGATGTCCATGGCTCACGCTCATGTATTGCGTGAAGATTGAAAAAGTTTGAAAATACTAAAGTATGAAACAATTGCTTGGCTGAAACCGAGGTTGTGCATGATTAAATACTTTGTGTGATGAAGATAGAGCATAGCCAGACTATACAATTTTGTAGGGATAGCTTTCTTTGGCCATGATATTTTGAGAAGACATGATTGCTTTGTTAGTATGCTTGAAGTATTATTATTTTTATGTCAACATTAAACTTTTGTCTTGAATCTTTCAGATCTAAACATTCATGCCACAATAAAGAAAATTATATTGATAATTATGTTAGGTAGCATTCCACATAAAAAATTATGTTTTTATCATTTACCTACTTGAGGACGAGCAGGAATTAAGCTTGGGGATGCTTGATACGTCTCCAACGTATCTATAATTTTTGATTGTTCCATGCTATTATATTATCTGTTTTGGATGTTTAATGGGCTTTAATATGCTCTTTTATATTATTTTTGGGACTAACCTATTAACCGGAGGCCCAGTGCCAGTTTCTGTTTTTTTTTGCCTATTTTAGAGTTTTGCAAAAAAGGAATACCAAACAGAGTCCAAACAGAATGAAACCTTCGCGATGATCTTTATTGGACCGAAAGCAATCCAGAAGACTTGGAGTAGAAGTCTGGAACTCCATGAGGAGGCCATGATGTCTACTACACAACCTTCTTCTTGTAGACGTTGTTGGGCCTCCAAGTGCAGAGGTTTGTAGGACAGTAGCAAATTTCCCTCAAGTGGATGACCTAAGGTTTATCAATCCGTGGGAGGCGTAGGATGAATATGGTCTCTCTCAAACAACCCTGCAACCAAATAACAAAGAGTCTCTTGTGTCCCCAACACACCCAATACAATGGCAAATCGTATAGGTGCACTGGTTCGGCGAAGAGATGGTGATACAAGTGCAATATGGATGGTAGATATAGGTATTTGTAATCTGAAAATGTAAAAACGGCAAGGTAGCAAGCGATAAAAGTGAGCGTAAATGGTATTGCAATGCTAGGAAACAAGGCCTAAGGTTCATACTTTCACTAGTGCAAGTTCTCTCAACAATAATAACATAATTGGATCATATAACTATCCCTCAGCATGCAACAAAGAGTCACTCCAAAGTCACTAATAGCGGAGAACAAACTAAGAGATTATTGTAGGGTACGAAATCACCTCAAAGTTATCCTTTCTGGTCGATCTATTCAAGAGTCCGTAGTAAAATAACGCGAAACTATTCTTTCTGTTTGATCTATCATAGAGTTCATACTAGAATAACACCTTAAGACACAAATCAACCAAAACCCTAATGTCACCTAGATACTCCAATGTCACCTCAAGTATCCGTGGGTATGATTATACGATATGCATCACACAATCTCATATTCATATATTCAACCAACACAAAGAACTTCAAAGAGTGCCCCAAAGTTTCTACCGAAGAGTCAAGACGAAAACGTGTGCCAACCCCTATGCATAAGTTCACAAGGTCACTGAACCCGCAAGTTGATCACCAAAACATACATCAAGTAGATCACGTGAATATCCCATTGTCACCACAGATAAGCACATGCAAGACATACATCAAGTGTTCTCAAATCCTTAAAGACTCAACTGATAAGATAACTTCAAAGGGAAAACTCAATTCATTACAAGAGAGTAGAGGGGGAGAAACGTCATAAGATCCAACTATAATAGCAAAGCTCGCGATACATCAAGATCGTGCCAAATCAAGAACACGAGAGAGAGAGATCAAACACATAGCTACTGGTACATACCCTCAGCACCGAGGATGAACTACTCCCTCCTCGTCATGGAGAGCATCGGGATGATGAAGGTGGCCACCGATGATGGATCCCCCCTCCGGCAGGGTGCCGAAATGGGCTCCTGAGAGGTTTTTGGTGGCTACAGAGGCTTGCGGGGGCGGAACTCCCGATCTATTGTGCTCCTTGATGTATTCGGGGTATATGAGTATATATAGGCGAAAGAAGTCGGTCAGGGGAGCCACAAGGGGCCCACGAGGGTGGGGTGCCCAGGGGGTAGGGCACACCCTAGACCCTCGTTGCCACCTTGTTGCTTCCCTGACGTCCACTCCAAGTCTCCTGGATTGCGTTTGTTCCAAAAATAACTCTCCCGAAGGTTTCATTCCATTTGGACTCCATTTGATATTCCTTTTCTGTGAAACACGAAAACAGGCAAAAAACAGCAATTTGGACTGGGCCTCCAGTTAATAGGTTAGTCCCAAAAATAATATAAAAATGCATAGTAAGCCCATTAAACATGCAAAACAGATAATATAATAGCATGGAACAATCAAAAATTATAGATACGTTGGAGACGTATCAGGCCACGAGGCAGGAAGGGCGCCCAGGGGGGTAGGCACACCCCCCCACCCTCGTGGGACCCTTGTAGCTCCACCGACGTACTTCTTTCGCCTATATATACTCTTATACCCTAGAAACATCAGGGAGAGCCAAGAAATCACTTTTCCACCACCGCAACCTTCTGTACCCATGAGATCCCATCTTGGGGCCTTTTCCGGCGATCTGCCCGAGGGGGAATCGATCACGGAGGGCTTCTACATCAACACCATTGCCTCTCCGATGAAGCGTGAGTAGTTTACCACAGACCTTCGGGTCCATAGTTATTAGCTAGATGGCTTCGTCTCTCTCTTTGATTCTCAATACAAAGTTCTCCTCGATGTTCTTGGAGATCTATTCGATGTAATTCTTTTGCGGTGTGTTCCGATGAATTGTGGATTTAAGAACAAGATTATCTATGAATATTATTTGGTTCTTCTCTGAATTCTTATATGCATGATTTGATATCTTTGCAAGTCTCTTCGAATTATCAGTTTAGTTTGGCCTACTAGATTGATCTTTCTTGCAATGGGAGAAGTGCCTAGCTTTGGGTTCAATCTTGCGGTGTCCTTTCCCAGTGACAGTAGGGGCAGCAAGGCACGCATTGTATTGCTGCCATCGAGGATAAAAAGATGGGGGTTATATCATATTGCTTGAGTTTATCCCTCTACATCATGTCATCTTGCTTAATGCATTACTCTGTTCTTATGAACTTAATACTCTAGATGCATGCTGGATAGCGGTCGATGTGTGGAGTAATAGTAGTAGATGCAGAATCATTTCGGTCTACTTGACACTGATGTGATGCCTATATTCATGATCATTGCCTTAGATATCTTCATAACTATGCGCTTTTCTATCAATTGCTCGGCAGTAATTTGTTCACCCACCGTAATACATTCTATCTTGAGAGAAGCCACTAGTGAAACCTATGGCCCCCGGGTCTCTTTCCTATTATATTACATCTCTTTTATTTACATCGCATCTCATTTACTATTTTGCAATCTTTACTTTCCAATCTATACAACCAAAATACCAAAAATATTTACTTTATTATCTCTATCAGATCTCACTTTTGCGAGTGACTGTGAAGGGATTGACAACCCCTTTATCGCGTTGGTTGCAAGGTTCTTGATTGTTTGTGCAGGTACTAGGTGACTTGTGCGTTTTCTTCTACTGGATTGATACCTTGGTTCTCAAAACTGAGGGAAATACTTACGCTACTTTGCTGCATCACCCTTTCCTCTTCAATGGAAAACCAACGCATGCTCAAGAGGTAGCACGATACGATTTGGGGGGAACTGGGTGTGGCTCGACCGGGTCGCTAGGTTTTGTGCGATGTCGTATAACGGCGCCTGACGGGCGCCGTCGCCCCCTGTCCATGTGGCGCCTGACAGCGGGCCCAAGCAGTCAGGTTTGCACTCAGATGCGACAGATCAGCGAATCAGCGTGATTTGAAAACTGTCAGCACAAACGTGGAGGTTTTTTGAAAGAAAAAAAACGAAAGGTGATGGTTTTTTGATTTAGGGTCCCCAATTATGGTGGTTTTTTGCAATTTACTCTTATCAATTGAGCGTGCTTTCCCTATTAACAACTGAGTGTGCTTTCTTCGGCTTGAAGATTATCAAGTCAAGGCTGCGCAACACAATAAAAGATGATTTTCTTGCGTACAGTTTGCTTCTACAAAAAGAATGAGAGATTGCATCAAAAAAATTGGTTGTGAAGATATAATTGCTTATTCCAAAAGTAGGAAGAGCAGAAAGAGCATATCTACAGTTGTTAGTTTTGTTTAATTGTCGTTTGGTCATTACGCGTGATCTATTTCTTGGAGCACCAAAATTTACTTATCCACAATGCGCAGGTAAGAACTAGTTATATCTGTTGTATTTGTCTGAATTTTTTATTGTTATGACATGGTCTTCTAATTCCGCTTACATATGTTCCACAACTTGTTTTTAGGAGGATAGGTAGTGTGGGTTTCCATGCATATTGTGTGTTTTTTATATGAAGTTGGCCCCCTCTTATATTTTGGTCACGCTCCGCCATTGCCTTGACAATAGAAATGTGATTTGTAGGACATAACATCAACACTATTATGGGGTAGACAGGGGGCATTTGCCCCCCTCCCCTCCCCTCTTCACCATGCTATATTTATTTGATAGTTATTATAATCATTATTTATGTCGTGTAAAACGTAATCACATGTACACCTGGAAGGACCATGCTCGAGTCATCTACATGGTCTACGTGCCGAGCAACCCGTCAAAGGCGGCGCAGAGCCCGGCCACAAGGGCCACATGTACTACGGCGAGTACGGGAACCATGGCATCGACGCCAATGTCAGCCACCATGTCGAGTGGTGTGCCTTCTACAAGCTCAGTGAAGCCGATGCCAAGAAGTTTATGCCACACAGGTTTATCAACTGCGGTGAGTGGCTCGGTGAGACGGGTGTGCCACACTACCTCAAGCTAGCTCTTGTGAGTAGAGCATGCAACATGAGTATTTATCCTGCCCGCTGCCTTCTAGTTTGTTTAATTCAGTCTAGTTGCTCCGACTGTTTGTTAGTTTCTCTAGTTATGTTTGTAGTTTGTTTAGTTCATTTGCTCTAGCTATGTCAGGATGTGAGCCACCAGCGGCCAATTAGCTGGATATGTACTACTAGGTAGCTTCTGCGCATCATCGGCCGAATAAAATAGTAGTAGTCACGTAAGTATGCAAGGCAGTTACTCCCTTCATTCCTAAATATAAGCCTTTTTAAAGACTCCAATATAAACTATATGCGGAGCAAAGTGAGTGGATCTACACTCTAAAATATATCTATATACATCTGTAGATGTATGTAATTTATATTAAGAACTCTAAAAAGACTTATATTTGGAAATGGAGGGAGTAGTTGTGACCGTAGGTGCACTAGGTAGGCAGGGATAGCACTGATCGAATCTGTAATGTGTAGGAATGTTTGTTTGTGCATGTGTGTGATCTGTGATCGATCCATGTATCCATCGTTTGATTCCTGATGTGCCTGTGATCGATGCATGTATCCATCTCTTTAGTAGCAACTTTCAAAAGAGGGCTTCACATTTTATTAGTAGCAACCTAAGGAGTGTACAGAGATCAAGTTTCCTCTTGGAAAGAAGATGACTTCAAAAGCCATTTTGGAGTTGCATCTGGAGTCTTTTTTTTTTTGACGAAAAGGCAGGGCCACTGCTTTCCATTGCGAGTAGGAGAAATAAACAGTTACAAAAACAAGATTACAAAAGGGGGGAATGGGTTTAGAGATACATCAGAAGTACATCAGTCTGGCTCTAGGGGTCGAGCTACAAGAGCCATTGCACGCTTTCGTCCAGCATCTACTCAGTCCTTCGCTTCTAGTTGAATCTTCTAAAACACTTGCGTGGGGCGGCAAGAACTATTTTTGAAGGTTCTATCATTTCTTTCTTTCCAGAGGTTCCACCATACCAGTGCCAAAATTGATCTCCAAGATTTCGCTTTTTCCTTGCCCATGGAAGAATTTGTACGCTGCCACCAACTTACGAGGGAATCATCATCGGTTGCTGCCCAATTAGAGCTCATGTTCAGCTTGCAGAGTGTCAGGTGCCATACTTCCTTCGCATAAGGGCAAGAAGCAAGTAGGTGAGCAGCAGTTTCAGGTTCTTGTAGGCAAAGCACACACTGCGGGTTATGGGGCCATCTTCGCTTAGCAAGGTTGTCCGCCATTAGATATCGCTCTTGCGCAGCTAGCCAAACAAAAAACTGGCATTTGGGAAGGGCATCCGAGCTCCAGGCGAGCTTCGCAAATGGTGGTTTAATGTTGGCAGTGAGAGTGGCAACATAGGCCGAGCTGGAGGAGAACTAACCATCACTAGTCCAGCGCCAGGTAAGTGAATCGTCATGAGCCTGAGTGAGCTCGATCGACTGCAAGTCATTCCAAAAGGTCATGAATTGGGTGATGGCTTGTTGAGTTAGGTTTCCCTTGAAATGTCTCATCCACTTTTCATCAGCAAGGGCACATCTGATGGAGATTGTTTTGATCGTGCAATGGTTGAAAAGCTCGGGGAACCTTCTGGAGAAACTTTCTCTTTGATGCCAAGGGTCAATCCAGAATTTTGTGTTGGCGTCGTTTCCAATGTTAAACTGCTCTGATGCCTCAAAAAGAGCTCTGACCAAGGTGTTGATTGGTAGAGGTAAGCCGTGCCAAGGCGTATCAGGTTCCGTCCACGATAGTCAGAGCCATCTGCATCTCATTGCCTCACTCTTTTGGGTTAAACAGGGGATCCAGAGCCCCTGAAGTTTCTTGGGCAAGCAAACCTGATTTCAATTGACTAGGCATTTGCCGCTAGTTGCCTCATCTTTATTTTCCCAAAGGAATCCTCTGCAGCCCTTGTTAAACTTTTTTACCACCCACTTAGGGGGCTCAATGGCCAAAATCTGAAAGATACGCAGAGCATATAAAACTGAGGTGATCAAGGCAAGTCTGCCAATAGTGGGTAGCATTAATTTGATCCATCCTGAGGTGTTCCGCTTGAGCTTGTCAAAGATAGGTTGATAGTGAATTTTCTGGAGTCTTGTATAGCTTAGGGGCATCCCAAGGTAAGTGACAGGGAACTCCTTGATTAGGCATTG
This sequence comes from Triticum aestivum, assembly GCF_018294505.1. NCBI lineage: Eukaryota > Viridiplantae > Streptophyta > Magnoliopsida > Poales > Poaceae > Triticum > Triticum aestivum. The sequence continues at coordinate 713,218,566 of NC_057807.1, forward strand.
CAGGATCATGGCTAGCTGATGGATATCAATGTTATCACACCGGATGTGGCATAAATTGCTTTTGCTGAAGTTAGTCCAAAGGTCGGTTGCATTTCCAAATACTTCCAAGACCCTCTTCACCGTTGTGATTTCCTGTGGGTTGGGCTTGACAAAAATCATCACATCATCGGCATAATGGGAGGCTCGCAATGTTGGTAGGTTTCTTCCGAAGGAAGGCAATACTTTGGTAGAGATAGCACACCTCACCAACGCATCTAGAATGTCCATAACTAGCACAAACAGAAGCGGAGACAGCGGGTCGCCTTGCATTAGGCCCTTTTGGTGTATAATTATGTCACTGAGCTTCCCATTGACAAGGACTCTGGTTGAAGACGAGGCGAACATGGAGGCGATCCAGTTCCTCCTGGAGTCTTTGATGTAAAAAAAAATTGCAACTAGATGGAGTTCTACTTGAGAAAGCTTTTTTCCCAAAATCAGCAAGAGTAGGTTGTCAGTTTCGATGTCCTGGGTGGCGTATCAGATCCTTCGCCTTCGCCACTTCTACCAAAGTCTTGCAACCAGAGAAAAAGATAGAGTTCCAATTTAAGGCCTTGACAACTGCTGCCGCAGAAAAATCCATAGTCACTACTGAAATCGAACACTATTTTGAGTGCCAGAAACACTCGGCAAAGGGCCTAAAATACTCGGCAAAGCCTTTGCTGAGAATTGTTGTGGGCAAAGATCACCCAGTGTACACCTCTCCGGCAAATAGAAATTTGTCGAGAACCATCCATCGGACACTCGGCAAAGGGTTTGCCAAGAGCCAAACTGGACCTCTAGGCAAAATAAAGCTGACTCACAAATGACAGACGGAGACGGCGGTTGCCACGTGGCCCATCTTTGCTGAGATCTACTCTCGCCAAAACCAACGAATAACAAACAACCATGTGGCGACAACCTGACAAGGTGGTCCCACACCCTACGCTGAGGGGACGCTTTGCCGAGAGCTGCTCTCGGCAAAGACAATGAATAGCAAACAGCCATGCAGCGACCACCTATATATATATATAGACACACACACACACAATGTACGGAGATATACATTTTGGTGGTTCAGTAGCAGTGAATGTTAATTAAGCTGCCATGAATCGCATGTCATTTCAGATGGTCATGTTTTCGACGGAAGTCCTGAGCGGCGGGAATGAATGGCGGGGCTAGGGGGCTGCCAATGGGGTCGTGGCGGTGGCATGCCACAGCGAGAATGGGCCAGAATCGGCATGGGGTACCGACGGCCAGAGGCGGGGAAGTTTCACCGCGGCGGTTGGGTTCCTGCCACAGAATTTTTGGTTTTGTGGCAGCCACTATAATTTTTATGGCCAGTTCTTGGGATGAGTGGCGTGCCTTTGAAGAGCTTAAGCTATGGAGAACCAGTTCGACGGTTTTGTTTTTCAGAAGATTGGGATTGTCTTGTTGAATGAAAACTCTCATTTTCCCCTAAAGAGAAGGTATCAACAGTTCAACACAACAGTATGGGAATTTGAAAAGAAAAGAAAAAAACAGAGAATATGTTCAGCTGATCCACAGATATTCACGCAAGTCATTCTTCAGCGTATATACTCCAGAACTAGTACACCACTTTTCAAAATCAATATGTCCAATCCACAAGTATATACGAGAGTTAATGTGTAGATTGTAATACAATGCTGTAAAGGACATATTATACAAACAAACTGCTTAGAAACAACTTTAAATCAATACAAATCGAATTGTTGACCTTGTCAATCAATCAACAAAACTAATTCGCTGACTTGGGGTTCAATGTTGAAGCATTTGTTTTAGGTCGAGCAAGCTTTTTCAATCGCTCAATCAACGATTCATCTTTTTCATTGCTGTCATTTTTCTCCTTTTTCATCTCACTGCGCTTGCTTTAGCTGCTGTTTTCTGAGGATTAGGTGCGCCACTATCCTCTTTTGCCTCTCTTGCTTAAGCCATTCGAGCCGTTTCATCTGCTCCGCTTCTTGAAAATTTTGATCTACAACCGAGAAATATCATCAGCGGTTTGAGCAATCCTGCTAAAAACCGCAATTCCGCCGATGCAAACAAATGTCATTCTCCACCACATTGCTTGCCCTATTATTTGCTTCTAGGTAGTGGTGTTCTATTAAAAAATATATGGTTAACAAGGGTAGGAAACAATAATGCAAAAAAATGGCATTTGATACATGTGAGAATGGTGGGGGTATTAATTTAGTTTTGCCACACCAAAAGGAGATAGATAATACTATAGCACTCTGTTGTATATAGATTCAATTTGGTCATTTAAAATATGCGATGAGGATGATAAGAACGAGTAAATTAAGTCATGCGGGGGACACATACTGAACTTAATTTTTTTTCTACTTTTATTTTTACACAAACATTTAAAGTATTTGAACACTTTTCTAATGACATATATTTTCTTCAAAGACATGATGAACAAATTTTAATATGCAATACTATTTTTAAAAATAGTTATACTTATACATTTACACTGTTTCAAAAACAATATAGGAGAAAAAATAAAAATAAAAGAATGTGTTCCGTCGCTAGGCATGGGTCATTTAGGCCCTTCCCACTGCTCCACCGTGGACAGGTACTAAGCATGCCACATAAGCAAGAAAATGACATGGCACAATAATTAAAAAGGAGAGAGAGAGCACTTTGGTGACTCCAAAAAGAACCAATGCCAACTGCGTGAACTTAGGCAAAGCACTTCAATGAAAGAAACTGACCAATGCATGAAAGAGTTTAGGTGCTAAATCGTTAAATAAAGTGAGCTTGGCAGCAACAAGTTAAGCACCTATGCATTGGGGAGTTGAGTTGCTAAGCAATTTAATGCACTTAACACCTTATGTAAGCACCTTTGCGTTGGAAGAGATCTTAAGGTCGCATGTGGGAGAGCTTGCACTCCATATTGCTACAGGCCATGGGTTAGTTATATTTATGGCGAGGGTTTCTGGTTAACGAGCAAACGCATATCCATATTTGTCTACCTTTTTTGTGTTTTTCCTTTTGTTTTTCGGGAACAATTGATGTATCCACGAACATTTTTTTATTTGTGAACAATTTTTAAATCATAAACGTTTTTTGAATACACTAACATTTTTCGAATCCACGGCCATTCTTCAAAATCATGAGCATTTTTCTGAATTCTTGAACATGTTTTGTGTTAGTGAACATTTTTCAAGTTGCGATTTTGTCCATATTTCTTGAAATTTTGTTCAAAATGAAAATGGAAAACGAGGGGAAAGAAGAAAAGAAAAAAAATAAAGATAAAAAGGGACGCCCAGCACCCCCACACTGGGCTGGCCACCGCACCGGCCAACTTTTGATCTAAAAGATGCACCCTTTTCATTTCAGGGAAAAAATGAACCTGGGCCAAAGAACCATACCAGTAAAATCGGAAGACTGAATCTAAAATCATCATCTGAAAAGGGGCAATTTGCGGCAATTTGCGGCAAAAGGACGCCCCTTCGCCACAATTTGCGGCAAAAGGACGCCCCTTCGCACAAGCGACGAACCGATTGGGCCGGCCCATAGCAGACACCGCTGGTACTGCAGCGCAACAGGGAAAAATAAGGAAAAAAAGAAGCGTGCTCAAGAGGAACCGAACTCCAGACATCTCAATAACAAAGGTCCTGTAGATTGCCATGCGGGCTAACGATTCCAACTGTCCGCTTTGCAGCGCTAATATCTAAGAATAACAACAGTGCCAGAACTCGACAATTTTCAATTTTATTCAAACAAATCTTGGAAATTATGACAATTTTAAGGTAAGTAATGTTTCAAAGTTTGAACATTTGTCAAACAACGCGAACAAAATTTGAAACTCCAAACAATTTTTTTCAATACGTGAACAATTTTTAAAACAGGAACTTTTTTTGAAAAATTCTAAACAAAAAGTAGAAAACCTGAACATTTATTGAATCTGCGAACAATTTTTTGAAAACACGAACAAATTTAAGAAAATCACGAAGAATTTTTGAAAAATGGGAACGAATGTGAAATTCCAAAAGATTGAAAAATTGAAAAATTTGAAAACGTGAACATTTTTTGAAAATCACAAACAAAATTTGAAACTCTGAACAAATATTGAAAACACAAACAAAATTTTATACATTTTTTGAAAAGAATGAAACTCTTTTTGAATCCTGAACAAAAAAAATCGAACATTTTTTAAAAAACCAAACAAAGTATTGAATATACTGAACTTTTTTAAATTATGATTTTTATAAAAAATAAAGTAAAGAAAGAAACAGGAAAATGAAAAAATGCGAAAAAAAAGATAATAGACGCCCTCTTGCACGGTATGACACTAGCGTTGTTAAGCTCCAGTGGCTAGCAACGCAAGCTAGTGATCCAATTTTTTTTCATAGCCAAGATCCTTTCTCAGGATGAAGGAGTGAGTAATTATCATCAGGTTCCAGTGACCCAAGATGGGAGTGCGAGTGCATATCAAATTATGAGTTATCTCTTGCTTAACTTAGAAATGGATAGGAGAACGAATCTTCTTCCATCTTAAGACGGTAAAATCCACCTCCACGAGTGGGAGGTCTGAGGTTTGATTCCTCGCTCTCTTCGTTTTTGGGGGATTTTCTCTGTAGAGAGCATCCGTCATTGGCCGGCCCGCGAACGATCGATGGGTGTGCGGCAGGTCGACACTTTACCGCATAATGCGGCGAATACGGATTTCCCTATTTATCGCCTTAGCACCAGACCTCCTATATGCCGCGTATTGCGGCGAACAGACGAGGCTTCGCACAGAAGGTCGCTGACCTGGGCCGGCCCATTAGCATGACCCGCATTTGCAAATCAACAAAAATACCTGCACCTAGTGGGATTCGAACCCCCGATCACCAGCTTACTCGCACGCGTTGCTAGCGGCGCGACCAGACGCCTATTGTCGAAGATTTCCAGCGCGGCCCTTAAAGAAATGAACAATACCGGCAAAACATAAAGGAATAGCTCACAAAAAAAATCCCAAAAAACATTAGTGGGACCGAACACATCATCTCCGTGAGAGAATGACGTCACTAGCTGAGCAACTTCTTTTTAAAAAAAATCTGATGAGATTTTCTGCTCACAAACGTAAATTGTTATTCCCAAAACAATTTTTTGCGAAAGCTGAAAAATACAATAAAGGAGCAATATTGAAAACGAGATTTTTTTTAACTACTAATAGTTACTTGAACAAAATCCGAAATGCTTTTTGAAACAGAAAAAATTTGAAAAATGCGAACATTGTTTTCAAAAAATTATGAACAAATTATGAAAATAAGAAGATTTATGAAATTCCCGATTTTTTTCAACAAAGAACAAATTATGAAAATAAGAAGATTTTTGAATTTGTGAACAAATTTGGCAAAGGAGAACATTTTTTATGAATTTCTCAATGTTTTCTGAAATTCTGAGCAGATTTTGAAAATGCAAACTTTTTTTGAAAATTCATGAACATTTTATGAAACATTAACATTTTCTAACTTTGAACAAATTAACATATTTTGAAATATCTGAACATTTTCTAAAACTTTAAACAAATTTAAAAAAAGAACATTATTTGAAATTCTTGAACAATTTTTAAAACGTAAACACTATCCAAATTTGCTAACACATTTGAAAAAAAATGAAACGTTTTCAAAAGGAGACATTTTCTGAAAATTATGACCAATTTTTTTGAACTGGGAACATTTTTTAAAATTCTAGAACAAAAGTGGAAAATACGAACATTTTTTGGATTCATGCATAATTTTTGAAAGTAGAACATGTTTTGAAAAATCTAAAAAGGAAAACATGAACATTTTTTTTGGAATCTATCACTAGTAGAAAAGGGGGCATCAGTCCCGGTTGGTAAGGCCTTTTAGTCCCGGTTTTTGAACCGGGACTAAAGGGCCGTTACTAATGCCTCCCACCTTTAATCCCGGTTCAAACTGGAACCGGGACTAAAGGTCGCGGCCACGTGGAGCTCCACCTTTAGTCCCGGTTGGTAACACCAACCGGGACTAAAGGAAATTTTATGATTTTTTCAAAAAAAAATTTGATTTTTTTAATATTTTTTTTTCAAATTTCTGAATTATTTTAACCTCTAATCTCTAATCACCACCCCTCATCACTGCTCAATTTATCCTTTAATCTCTCACTACTCCAGCCTGAGCACGCTTAACTTCCGGGTTCTATTCTCCCTCGTTTCCAAGTCTGCACTTGTTGTTTTCCTGACAATAGTAAGATGTCAATCCTATTAACCCTCAGAAATTTTGCGTGAGCATGAAGTGACACATTTCATTGTTTGAGTTTGAAACTATTGTTTTAAAAAACAATAATTATTTAGTAACACAAATATTTCTTAAATAATTAGTTTGACCATTGTTTGACCACAGTTTGACCAGATTTGACCAAAATTCAAAATAACTGAAATAATTATTTAGTAACTCTAATATTCTAGAATAATTAGTTTGACCATTATTTGACCATTGTTTGACCATAGTTTGAAATTTTTTCGATTTTTTCCACTCTAGATCTTAAAAGCCCCGTAACTTTTTTTCTGTTAGGTTTTTGAGGATTTTGAGAACGTTTAACAGGGTTTCCCCGATTAAATTTGGATGTAACTTTTCAAGTAGATGATTTTTCATATAAAATACTTTTTCATCCGAGTCAGTATGCAAAAGTTATGCCCATTTTACTAAATTCTAGAGAGATTTTGCAAATAAAGTCAAAATTCACATTTGCAAATTTTCCCAACAACTAGACCACATATCACATGGGAAACTTATTTTTTTATTTTTTTTGACATTTTCATCATTTTCTTTTTTTTAAAACTGAAAAGGCGATCCACAGGAGGGGTGGAGTTTGAAAATGTGACCTTTAGTACCAGTTCGTGCCATGAACCGGTACTAATGCCTCAAACCCCATTAGTACCGGTTGGTAGCTTAAACCGGGACTAAAAGTCTAATCTTTAGTCTCGGTTGGTGCCACGAACCGGTACTAATGGGCATCGCACCCTTTAGTCCCGGTTCGTGGCACCAACCGGGACTAAAAGGTCCAAACGAACCGGGACAAATTGCCCACGTGGCCCCTGGGTGCACGAACCGGGACTAATGCCACCATTAGTCCCTGTTCTGGACTGAACCGGGACTAATGGGCTAAACCGGGGTGGACCAAAGCCCTCTTTTCTACTAGTGTATGAACACTTTTTGAAAACGCAAACATATTTTGAAATCCCAATATTTTTCGAAAAGTTGTGAAAATTTTGAATAAAAAATTCCGAGCTGCAAAACAAGAACATTTTTCGAAATTCCCAAACAATTTTTAAAAATGTGAACATTATTTTTGAAATTGTGAGCAATTTCTTATATTATGAACATATTTTGAATTTTGAATGGTTTTCAAGTGACAAACAATTTTTTATATTATGAAAATATTGTGAATTTTTAATTTTGAATGGTTTTAAAAATTCTCGAACAATTTTCGTCACTAACATATTTTCGAAACATGAAGCTTTCAAAAAAAGAAAAATAGAAAACAAAATAAAAAAATGAAAAGAAAAGAAAAAAGGAAAAAAGAAACAAAAAACAAGAAACATAAAAACGAAAAAAATGATAAAGAAACCTGAAAAACGTGAAAACCGAAAAGGAAACAGTAAAACTGGTATAGGAATAAAAAACGAGTTAGGGAACCTTCTAGAAAGTTCCCCAAACCGGCTGGTTATCAGTGGTAAATTGGGCCGGCCCATTTTCTATCATTTTTTGGAGTTATGACCATATTTTGAAAGGCGAACATTTTTTTAGAAATTCAGAACAAATTTCGAAACCGGAATTTTTTTTATAATTTATGAACATTTTATTAAAGGTGAATATTTTTACAAAATATGCGAACAATTTGTAAAAAAATCATGATTTTTTTGGAACTTTTGAACAAAATTTTAAAAACAGAAACTATTTTTGAACTTCAGAACATTTTTTTGAAATTTCAAACAAATTTTAGAATTCTGGAAAATATAAATAGAAAGAAGAAACAAATAGAAAAATAATTACAAAACAAATAAAAAGGAAAAAGAGAAAAGGAAAGAGAGATACCAAAAAACTTGAAACAGAAAAAACGAAAATGGAAAAAAAGAAAACCAAAAAAGGCAAATATGAACATTTTTAAAAAGGGACCATTTTTAAAATCCCACAAGATTTTGTTTAAAACGCGAACATTCTTTGAATTTATGAACAATTTAGGAAAATGCGGCCATTTTTTATAAAATGAAGGTCTTTTGAAAGTGGGGACAATTTTTTAAGGTTACGAACAATTTTTGAAACATGAACTTTTTTCAAACTAAATGAAAAAGAAAAAAGAAACCGAAAAGGAAAGGAAACAAGAACATTTTTAGACCAAAATTAGAAATAGAAAACAACTTTAAAAATTCCAAACAAATTTGAAAGTTGAAGATTTTTTGAATACGGAAAAAAGTTGAATACATGAAGAAAATATAAAACGAATATGTTCAGAAATTCATGAACATTTTTGGAAAAGTGCAAACAATTTTTGAAACGGAAACATTTTCTGAAATCGCAAACATTTTTTGAAAAGTTGTCAAAATTTTGAACAAAAACATTCTGAACAATTTTATTAACACAAAATATTTTTTGAAAATTCTGAATATTTTTTGATAAATGCATACAATTTTTGAATTTATGAACAAAATTTGAAAACACGAACATTTTTCAAATTTTGAACACTTTTGTAAAAGCGCGGACATTTTTTTGAGAGAGAAAACATGAACTTGAAAAACAAAAAAGAAAATAAGAAAATAAAAAGAAACAAAAATAGAAAAATAAAGGAAAATAAAAAACCGGTTCAGGAACCTTCTAGAAGGTTCCCAAAACCGGAAAAAACCAGCTTTGAACCTCTAGAAGGTTCCCAAAACCGTGAGGGCTGGAACGGTTAAAACGGGCCGGCCCGTTGCGTCCCTGCACGGTCGCTCGACGCGCCGGCAGTTTGACGCAACGAGCGGCAAATAGAATATTCCTTCGGCGCCGGGGAAGCGAACCGGCGCCTGCTGGCAGCGCCAAGTGGGCTGGCCTACAGACGGAGCGAGCAGTAAACGGTCGCGTGAAAAAAGAAAATAAATGTGGTAGAACCATGGCTCGAACTCACGCAGCAAGGCAGCGGGATTTTTCGGCTAACCACTACAGCTTCATATGAGTAGCGATTTAAATCAAACGCGAAAACTATAAGAACCACAAGAGCCGCGCCATTTATTGCACAAAATAATACAGTTTACTCTATAACTTGTATTTTCGAATTTCTTAAATATTGTACGTTTTACTTTATAGCTTGAACAAAAGTTCATTGAAGTTGAAAATAAGTTCATTGAATTTGAAAATAAGTTCATCGAATTTGGAAAAGTTCATGGATTTAGAAAAAGAGTTCATCCCGTTTATGAAAAAAAATTCATCGCATTTGAAAAAAGGTTCACAAATTTGAAAAAAAGTTCATTGGATTTGAGAAAAGTTCATCAAATTTAGAAAAAGTTCATCGATTTTGAAAAGAGTTCATCGATTTTGAAAAGAGTTCATCAGATTTGAAAAAAAAGTTCATTGATTTTTGAAAATAGTTCATCAAATTTTGAAAAAAGTTCATCAGATTTGAAAAAACTTCATCGAATTTTGAAAAAAAGTTCATCGATTTTGAAAACAGTTCATTAGATTCAATAAAAGTTCATCAAATTTGAATAAATGTTCATCGAATTTGAAAAAAAGTTCACAAACCTAAAAAAAGTTCATCGAACTCGAAAGAAGAAAAAGGAAACAACAGAAAAAGGAAAACAGAAAACAGAAAAGGAAAAAAGGAAAACAGAAAAGGAAAAAAGGAAAAAAGGAAAACAGAAAAGGAAAAAAGGAAAAAAGGAAAAAAAGGAAAACAGAAAAGGAAAAAAGGAAAAAAGGAAAAAAAGGAAAACAGAAAAGGAAAAAAGGAAAAAAGGAAAACAGAAAAGGGAAATTGTAAAAGACAGTAAAAGTTCATACTAAACAAATAAGGTGTGTTGGCGTGCTGGTTGCACCCGTGGTAGTACGTGTGCGAGGGGGCCGGCCCATCGTGCGAGCGCTGCATGCGCCGGTTGGCAAGCGGAAAATCCCTTTTCCATCGCCTTATGTGAGCACCTTTTTTTAGACAACCTCGCATGCTTTATTCACTTCCCAGAATGTTTGAAGGTACAAAATCAAGCTCCCCGGGCTGGCCCAACCACACATGTCGGCCAAAACCCAAAGACAATGCATATTTAGCGAGATTGTGAGCCTCGACATTCGAGCTCCTAAACTCATGAACTACTTTACATGATATAAAAGGATTAGTACGATGAATTATCTCATGCACTATAGCTCAATACTCAGACGACGAGCTTTTGTGGACATCTTCTACCACCCGCTTGTAGTGCGATGCAATCTGAATTCTGTTTTCATAAAGATCCTCTGCCAAGGCTTGCCCCTCCCTCACTGTCATCGCTTCCAGTGTGCTTGCATCAGTGATGAACTTGATTTTAAAGTTGAAGCTCCTAAGAACCTGCCCCTGTGGTCTCGGCTCACCACCCCAACTGCACCGTAATCTCCTTCCATAGACACCGTCGCGTTCACGTTCATCTTTACATGCTCATCCGGCGGAGCCAGCCATCCACTTGGTCTACGACTTGCTTGCTTCTGTGTCCCCCTCTCTCCTTTCTCAAGTAACTCCAGATCCTCAGGTAATGCATTATGAAAGAGTTGGTTGAGAACGGACTATCAAAAATCTCTTCATGTATAGCTCTCCTTCTCGCTCGCCAAATGGCCCAAAGAGTCACAGACATCCGAGTCAATTCCTCATGCGATAGCAAGTCGTGCATTGTGAAGACCCAGTTTTTTGCGTCAAAAGACAAGTTTTCAAGCATTATCTCCACTGTTTCCTCTGAGCACAGAGACCAAACGCTTCTAGCCATTGCACAATCTATCAATGCATGCTTCCAATCATCTTGAGCCGAACAGAAGGCGCACACACTAGTCGTCGCCATGTTCCGATGATGCAACACCCCGGCAGTTGGTATTGTTTCGTGACAGAGCCTCCACAAGAAAACTTTTATTTTGGATGGAACCTTGATGTGCCAAAGAGAGGACCAAGCTACTTCCTCTGTTGCCTCATTGGAGTGTCCTCCTACTGGCTGCATTAGTTCCTCCCCTTGTAGTTTCATTTTCAACAAAATTTTGTACACTGACCGTACAGAAAATGCTCCTTTGTCATCTTCTCCCCATGCCCAAAAGTCATCAATGATTCTGGTACACAGCGGTATCTTGAGGATTGTATTGGCATCAAAAGGCAAGAAAACCGTGCGTATCTTCTCTTCCATCCATGTTGCCGAGCTGGAATCAATTAACTCAGCAACAATCTCCGGTCTATCAGCCACTCGGCAGACTAACGGTCTCATGAGTCCGGAGCGGGGAAGGCAATTCTGGTCCCAAATTCTTGAGTCCTTCCCTGTTCCAATTCTTTTGATCAGGCCCTGCTCTAGTGCTCCTCTCCCCTCCAAAATAGATCTCCAAATCTGCGACGGTCTGCCTCCTAGTTCTGCCTCTAGGAAGGGAGTAGAAGGAAAGTACTTAGCTTGCAAAATTCTTGCACTCAATGTAGTAGGAGACTGTATTATGCGCCATGCCTGTCTTGCAAATAGTGATAAGTTAAACAGATCCATATCTCGAAAACCAAGTCCTCCCAAATATTTTGGTTTGGTGCAGACATACCATGATACCCAACAGGGCTTCCTTTTCCCTCTCTTGCTCCCCCACCAGAACTGTCTAATCATAGACGTTATACTTCCAGTAATGCCTTTGGGAAGCCTGAAACAAGACATAGAGTAAACGGGTATAGCCTGGGCCACTGCCTTGATTAAGACCTCCTTGCCAGCATAGGATAGGAGCTTCTCCATCTACCCCTTTATTTTCTCCCATACCCTGTCCCTGAGGTATTTGAAAGTGCCATTCTTAGCATGCCCCACTTCAGTTGGCATCCCTAAATACTGATCACTTAGCTGCTCATCATGAACCTGTAAGGTGTTTTTTTATTCCATCCCTCACCACCTGTGGACAGCCCTTGCTAAAGAAGATAGAAGACTTCTCATTATTAACTCTTTGACTCGATGCATTGCAATAAGTCTCCAACAGGTTTGATACTACTTCTGCCCCTTCTACACTCGCCTTGAACAGCAACAGGCTATCATCAGCAAAGAGCAAGTGGTTGACAACCGGGGCTGTCGGCGCCACCTGGACTCCTGTAAACGCTGATGACTGGGGAACTGATTTCAGTAGGCACGAAAGGCCCTCCGCTGCTATCAAGAAAAGATAAGGGGAGATGGGATCTCCCTGCCGAATACCTCTGCTAGGTTTAAACTCCTCCAACTTTTCACCATTGAACAACACCGAAAAGGAAACTGATTTGATCATGTTCATTACCACATTTATCCACTGCTGGGCAAAACCAAATCTCCCCATTATAGCTTGAAGATAATCCCATTCAAGCCTATCATAAGCTTTCATCATATCTAGCTTTAGAGCACAATGACTGTTTTTCTTTGATTTGCTGCCTTTCATAAAATACAAACATTCATATGCTGAGATTATATTATCAGATATAAGTCTATCGGGAACGAAAGCAGATTGTTCGTCTGAAATGATGTCTAGTAAAATTTGCTTCAATCTGTTTGCAATCACCTTCAAAGCAATTTTATACAGTACATTGCATAAGCTAATAGGTCGAAACTGACTGAGCAAGGATGGGCTCATTACCTTTGGGATGAGAACCAGGAAAGTATCGTTGATACATTCTGCATTGTCCTCCCCTCTTACTATCCGAAGAACAGCCTTGGTCACCTCGGCCCCACACACGTCCCAATGACGTTGGTAAAAATGAGCAGGGAATCCATCCGGCCCTGGGGACTTTGTAGGAAACATCTGAAAGAGAGCAGCTTTGACTTCTTCTTCCTTGTAATCTGCACACAAAACATCATTCATCTCCGAGGTGACCTTTTGCGGGACATGAACTAGAACCGCCTCCAAGTCCCTCACCCCCTCAAAAGTGTACAGATTTTTATAAAAACTTGTGACCAGTTCTTTTAGCTCCTCCGGATCATCCACCTGAACCCCTAAAGAATTCATCAAAGCCTTGATCATGTTCTTCTTTCTTCTCATGCTTGCTCTCATATGAAAAAAATTCGTGTTTTTGTCTCCCGCTGTTAGCCATTCTATCCTTGAACGCTGCCTCCACAACAATTCTTCTCTATGGTACAACTCAACCAGCCTCTCATTCACCTTCCTCTCTTCATGAGTAGGGCCTGTTCGACTCGGCTCATCACGGAGTCTTGCGAGTTTCTGCTTCAACTCTTTTATCTCCCGGCGCACAGACCCAAAAGTTCTTCTATCCCATCTTCTCAAGTTACTCGACAAATCACCCAGCTTCTTCTTTAGATCCTCCAATCTGTCCCCCTCCACTGAAGCCGCCCACGAAGCAGCAATTGTACCCTTTAGATCCTCATGAGTTTCCCAAGCAACCTCATAGCGAAAGATTTTCTCCTTTAGTTGTTGTTGCTCCGTTCCCCCATTAAATTCCAACTGTATCGGACCATGATCCGATGTTGCTGAGGTTAAATGGTTGACACATGCAAGAGGGAAGAGAGAGCTCCACTCAGCCGATCCAAGAGCCCGATCCAGTCTTACTCTCGTGTAAGAACCCCCCGTTACCTTTTTTCAAAAGTCCAAAATCTCCCTTTGTACCCAATATCCATGAGCATGCAAGTATCTATCATGTCCCTGAATCCTTGTATCTGAGCATTACTCCTTTCTCCAACACCCTCATGTTCTTCAGAACGTAACACTTCATTAAAATCTCCTATACATAGCCAAGGGAGAGTGCTCAAACTAGCTATGTTTTTCATTGTTTCCCAAGTCTGGTGTCTCAAGTGCGTTTGAGCTTCACCATACACCACCGTCAGTCTCCATGGATCAAAGCCTGGATCCCTGACTTCATAGTCCACATGATAATCCGAATAACCAGTAATGCCAATATTTATTGCATTGTTCCAGAACAAACCAATACCTCCTTTTCTGCCTACACTGCTAATAGCATAACCATTATCATACCCAATAGACATAGCAAAACTTTCTACCCTAACTTTATCAATTTGAGTTTCTACTATACAAAGTAAGGTAGGGGCAAAATTCTTCACGATCTCGCGAAGTTCACGAATTGTCAAGGCTTTGCCCGCACCCCGACAATTCCAACATATGATACTCATTGTTGCCGGCGGCACTCCTTGGGGGAGCCCGCCGATGCATCATTGTTTCCGTTGTTTCCTTCCTTCATTACTTGTTCTTCTGCTTCATAAGCACCTGCCTCCGTACTGTTAAGGCTTCTTCCCCTCCCCTCACCTTTCCTCGGCCGTTTCACTTCTTTCCTCGGTGATACATACACCGGAGGCAAAGGTGCAACTCCCGGCGTTTGCTGTGACACCACCACCACACTTGACTTCCCTCCTTCTTCAGACCCTCGTCCTGGTTCATGTATCTGCAGCTGCAAGCTAGTCCCCGTATTATCAACCGAGGTCCTTTTCAGCGATCCCCCAAACATACTATTCTCCTCTTCCATCGACAGCCTTCCCTCCGTTCTCCCCATCGCAGCCAAAACGGGGCTAGCACCCCCGACTGCTGCAGTCTGGTTCCCGACCTGCACATTGCCTTGCACATTCCACCCATCCCCTTCATGTGATCTCGCCTCCGAGCCATAAGTATGTTCGTGGGTCTGCGGTGTGCGTGCATTGAAACGCCAGCTATGGTCCAAGTTGAATTGCTCCCTTCCCCTCCCGCGACCCTGTTGGGGAACGTAGCAGAAATTCAAAATTTTCCTACGTGTCACCAAGATCTATCTATGGAGAGACCAGCAACGAGTAGAAAGAGAGTGCATCTACATACCCTTGTAGATCGCTAAGCGGAAGCGTTCAAGTGAACGGGGTTGAAGGAGTCGTTCTCGTCGTGATTCAAATCACCGATGATCAAGTGCCGAACGGACGGCACCTCCGCGTTCAACACACGTACAGCCCGGTGACGTCTCCCACGCCTTGATCCAGCAAGGAGAGAGGGAGAGGTTGAGGAAGACTCCATCCAACAGCAGCACAACAGCGTGGTGGTGGTGGAGGAGCGTGGCAATCCCGCAGGGCTTCGCCAAGCACCACGGGAGAGGAGAAGAACTTGGGAGAGAGGGAGGGGCTGCACCAAAGGCATAAGGTGTGTTTGGGAGGCCCTCCTACCCCACTATATATAGGGATCCCAGGGGGGGTGCGCCAGCCCCTAGGAGATCCAATCTCCAAGGGGGCGGCGGCCAGGGGAGGAGTCCTCCCCCCCCCCCAAGGCACCTAGGAGGTGCCTTCCCCTGCTGGGACTCTTCCTTTAGGGTTTCCCCAGGCGCATGGGCCTCTTGGGGCTGGTGCCCTTGGCCCATGTAGGCCAAGGCGCACCCCCTACAGCCCATGTGGCCCCCCGGGGCAGGTGGCCCCACCCGGTGGGCCCCCGGGACCGGTGGTCCCGGTACAATACCGATGACCCCGAAACTTGTCCCGATGGCCGAAACAGGACTTCCTATATATAAATCTTTACCTCCGGACCATTCCGGAACTCCTCGTGACGTCCGGGATCTCATCCGGGACTCCGAACAACATTCGATAACCACATACAAGCTTCCTTTATAACCCTAGCGTCATCGAACCTTAAGTGTGTAGACCCTACGGGTTCGGGAGACATGTAGACATGACCGAGACGTTCTCCGGTCAATAACCAACAGCGGGATCTGGATACCCATGTTGGCTCCCACATGTTCCACGATGATCTCATCGGATGAACCACGATGTCAAGGACTTAACCAATCCCGTATTCAATTCCCTTTGTCTATCGGTATGTTACTTGCCCGAGATTCGATCGTCGGTATACCGATACCTTGTTCAATCCCGTTACCGGCAAGTCACTTTACTCGTTCCGTAACACATCATCCCGTGATCAACTCCTTGGTCACATTGCGCATATGATGATGTCCTACCGAGTGGGCCCAGAGATACCTCTCCGTTTACACGGAGTGACAAATCCCAGTCTCGATCCGCATAAAACAATAGATACTTTCGGAGATACCTGTAGTGCACCTTTATAGTCACCCAGTTACGTTGTGACGTTTGATACACCCAAAGCACTCCTACGGTATCCAGGAGTTACACGATCTCATGGTCAAAGGAAGAGATACTTGACATTGGCAAAGCTCTAGCAAATGAACTACACGATCTTTTGTGCTAGTCTTAGGATTGGGTCTTGTCCATCACATCATTCTCCTAATGATGTGATCCCGTTATCAACGACATCCAATGTCCATAGCCAGGAAACCATGACTATCTGTTGATCACAACGAGCTAGTCAACTAGAGGCTTACTAGGGACATATTGTGGTCTATGTATTCACACGTGTATTACGATTTCCGGATAATACAGTTATAGCATGAATAAAAGACTATTATCATGAACTAAGAAATATAATAATAACACTTTTATTATTGCCTCTAGGGCATATTTCCAACAGTCTCCCACTTGCACTAGAGTCAATAATCCAGTTCACATCGCCATGTGATTAACACTCACAGGTCACATCGCCATGTGACTAACACCCAAGAGTTTACTAGAGTCAGTAGTCTAGTTCACATCACTATGTGATTAACACTCAATGAGTTTTATGTTTGATCATGTTGCTTGTGAGAGAGGTTTTAGTCAACGGGTCTGAACCTTTCAGATCCGTGTGTGCTTTACAAATCTCTATGTCATCTCCTAGATGCAGCTACCACGCTCTATTTGGAGCTATTCCAAACAACTGTTCTACTTGGAGCTATTCTAAATTATTGCTCCATTATATGTATCCGGTCTCTCTACTCAGAGCTATCCGGATAGGTGTCAAGCTTGCATCATCGTAACCTTTGCGACGAACTCTTTTACCACCTCCATAATCAAGAAAATTCCTTAGTCCACTAGTTACTAAGGATAACTTTGACCGCTGTCCTGTGAGCCATTCTTGGATCACTCTTGTACCCCTTGACTGACTCATGGCAAGGCACACTTCAGGTGCGGTACACAGCATAGCATATTGAAGAGCCTACGTCTCAAGCATAGGGGACGACCTTCGTCCTTTCTCTCTATTCTGCCGTGGTCGAGCTTTAAGTCTTAACTTCGTACCTTATAACTCAGGCAAGAACTCCTTCCTTGACTGGTCCATCTTGAACACCTTCAAGATCATGTCAATGTATGTGCTCATTTGAAAGTATTATTAAACATTTTGATCTATCCTTATAGATCTTGATGCTCAATGTTCAAGTAGCTTAATCCAGGCTTTCCATTGAAAAACACTTTCAAAATAACCCTATATGCTTTCCAGAAATTCTACGTCATTTCTGATCAACAATATGTCAACAACATATACTCATCAGAAATTCTATAGTGCTCCCACTCACTTCTTTGGAAATACAAGTTTCTCATAAACTTTGTACAAACCCAAATTTTTTGATCATCATCAAAGCATACATTCCAACTCCGAGATGCTCACTCCAGTCCTTAGAAGGATTGCTGGAGCTTTGCATACTTATTAGTATCTTTCGGGATTGACAAAACCTTCCGGTTGTATCACATACAACCTTTCCTCATTAAAATCGTCGAGGAAACAATGTTTTGACATCCTATCTGCAAGATTTCATAAATAATGCAGTAATCGCTAATATAATTCCAACAGACTCTTAGCATCGCTACGAGTGAGAAAATCTCATCGTAGTCAACTCCTTAAACTTGTCGGAAAACATCTTAACGACAAGTCGAGCTTTCTTAATGGTGACATTTACCATCATTGTCCGTCTTCCTTTTGAAATCCATCTGTACTCATTAGCCTTACGACCATCGAGCCGTTCTGCCAAAGTCTACACTTTGTTTTCATACATGGATCCTCTCTCGGATTTTATGGCCTCAAGCCATTTGTCGGAATCCGGGCCCACCATCGCTTCTCGATAGCTCGTAGGCTCATTGTTGTCTAGCAACATGACTTCCAAGACAGGATTACGTACCACTCTCAAGTAGTACGCATCCTTGTCATCCTACGAGGTTTGGGAGTGACTTGATCTGAAGTTTCATGATCACTATCATAAGCTTCCACTTCAATTGGTGTAGGTGCCACGGGAACAACTTCCTGTGCCCTGCTACACACTGGTTGAACAGACGGTTCAATAAACTCATCAAGTCTCCACCATCCTCCCACTCAATTCTTTTGAGAGAAACCTTTCCTCGAGAAAGGACCCGATTCAAGAAACAATCCATATTGCTTTCGGATCTGAATTAGGAGGTATACCCAACTGTTTTGGGTGTCCTATGAAGATGCATTTTATCCTCTTTGGGTTCGAGCTTATCAACCTGAAACTTTTTCACATAAGCGTCGCAGCCCCAAACCTTTAAGAAACGACAACTTAGGTTTCTCTAAACCATAATTCATACGGTGTCATCTCAACGGAATTACGTGGTGCCCTATTTAAAGTGAATGTGGTTGTCTCTAATGCCTAACCCATGGAAAATAGTGGTAATTCGATAAGAGACATCATGGTATGCATCATATCCAATAGGGTGCAACTATGATGTTCGGACACACCATCATACTATGGTGTTCCAGGCGGTATTAATTGTGAAACAATTTCCACAATGTCTTAATTGTGTGCCAAAACTCGTAACTCAGATATTCATCTCTATGATCATATCATAGACATTTTATCCTCTTGTCACAATGATCTTCTACTTCACTCTGAAATTACTTGAACCATTTAATAATTCAGACTTGTGTTTCATCAAGTAAATATTCTCAACATCTACTCGAATCATCTGTGAAGTAAGAACATAACGATATTCACTGCATGCCCCAGCACTCATTGGACTGCACACATCAAAATGTGTTGCTTCCAACAAGTTGCTATCTTGTTCCATTTTACTGAAACCGAGGCTTTTCAGTCATCTTGCCTATTTGGTATGATTTGCATATCTCAAGTGATCCAAAATCAAGTGAGTCCAAACGATCCATCTGCATGGAGTTTCTTCATGCATATATACCAATAGACATGGTTCGCATGTCTCAAACTTTTCAAAAACGAGTGAGTCCAAAGATCCATCAACATGGAGCTTCTTCATGCGTTTTATACCATTATGACTTACATGGCAGTGCCACAAGTAAGTGGTACTATCATTACTATCTTATATCTTTTGGCATGAAAATGTGTATCCCTACGATCAAAATTCAATAAACCATTCCTGTAGGTGCAAGAGCACTTATTCAGGTTTAATACTAATCTTGATGGTAGAGGGAGCGTGTGATGTTAGATCACATCAAACTTGGAAACACTTCCAACACATATCGTCAGCTCACCTTTAGCTAGTCTCCGTTTTATTCCGTAGCTTTTATTTCGAGTTACTAACACTTAGCAACCGAACCGGTATCTAATACCCTGGTGCTACTAGGAGTACTAGTAAAGTACACATTAACATAATGTATATCCAATATACTTCTATCGACCTTGCCAGCCTTCTCATCTACCAAGTATCTAGGGTAATTCTGCTCCAGTGGTTGTTCCCTTTATTACAGAAGCACTTAGTCTCGGGTTTGGGTTCAACCTTGGGTTTCTTCACTAGAGCAGCAGCTGAATTGCCGTTTCATGAAGTATCCCTTTGTTCCCTTGCCCTTCTTGAAACTAGTGTTCTCACTGACCATCAACGATTGATGCTCCTTCTTGATTTCTACTTTCGTGGTGTTAAACATCGCGAATACCTCAAGGATCATCATCTCTATCCTTGATATGTTATAGTTCATCACGAAGCTCTAGCAGCTTGGTGGCAATGACTTTGGAGAAACATCACTATCTCATTTGGAAGATCAACTCCCACTCGATTCAAGTGATTGTTGCACTCAGACAATCTGAGCACAAGCTCAACGATTGAGCTTTTCTCCCTTAGTTTGCTGGTTAAGAAAATCGTCGGAGGTCTTATACCTCTTGACGTGGGCACGAGCCTGAAATCCCAATTTCAGCCCTCGAAACATCTCATATGTTCCGCGACGTTTCGAAAACGTCTTTGGTGCCTCTACTTAAACCATTTAATTGAACTATCACGTAGTTATCAAAACGTGTATGTACGATGTTCGCAACATCGACAAACGACGTTGGGGTTCAGCACACTGAGCGGTGCATTAAGGACATAAGCTTTCTACTGATCGCATAATCGCTACTATCAACTTTCAACTATATTTTCTCTAGGAACATATCTAAACAGTAGAACTAAAGCGCGAGCTACGACATAATTTGCAAAAGGTCTTTTGACTATGTTCAAGATAATTAAGTTCATCTTATGAACTCCCACTTAGATAGACATCCCTCTGGTCATCTAAGTGATCACATGATCCGAGTCAACTAGGCCGTGTCCGATCATCACGTGAGACGGACTAGTCATCATCGGTGAACATCTTCATGTTGATCGTATCTACTATATGACTCATGCTCGACCTTTCGGTCTCCGTGTTCCGAGGCCATGTCTGCACATGCTAGGCTCGTCAAGTTAACCCTAAGTGTTTTCGCTGTGTAAAACTGTCTTACACCCGTTGTATGTGAATGTAAGAATCCATCACACCCGATCATCACGTGGTGCTTAGAAGCGACGAACTGTAGCAATGGTGCACAGTTAGGGGAGAACACT
This sequence comes from Triticum aestivum, assembly GCF_018294505.1. NCBI lineage: Eukaryota > Viridiplantae > Streptophyta > Magnoliopsida > Poales > Poaceae > Triticum > Triticum aestivum. Next base: position 713,239,372 of record NC_057807.1, read on the forward strand.
TCTTGAAATTTTGTAAGGGATCATCTTATTTACTACCATCGTCCTAAGTAAACAAGATGCATAGTCATAATAAACATCACATGCAATTATATAGTTGTGACATGATATGGCCAATATCATATAGCTCCATGATCATCTTGTCACCGGCATGACACCATGATCTCCATCATCGTGTCTTCATGAAGTTGTCACGCCAACGACTACTTCTACTTCTATGACTAACGCGTTTAGCAATAAAGTAAAGTAGTTTACATGGCGTTCTTCAATGACACGCAGGTCATATAATAAATAAAGACAACTCCTATGGCTCCTGCCGGTTGTCATACTCATCGACATGCAAGTCGTGAATCCTATTACAAGAACATGATCAATCTCATACATCACATATCATTCATCACATTCTTCTTGGCCATATCACATCACATAGCATACCCTGCAAAAACAAGTTAGACGTCCTCTAATTGTTGTTTGCATGTTTTACGTGGCTGCTATGGGTTTCTAGCAAGAACGTTTCTTACCTACGCAAGACCACAACGTGATATGCCAATTGCTATTTACCCTTCATAAGGACCCTTTTCATCGAATCCGTTCCGACTAAAGTGGGAGAGACTGCCACCCGCTAGCCACCTTATGCACCAAGTGCATGTCAATCGGTGGAACCTGTCTCACGTAAGAGTACGTGTAAGGTCGGTCCGGGCCGCTTCATCCCACAATATCGTCGAAACAAGATTGGACTAGTAACGGTAAGCATATTGAACAACATCAACACCCACAACTACTTTGTGTTCTACTCGTGCAAAGAATCTACGCAATAGACCTAGCTCTGATGCCACTGTTGGGGAACGTAGCAGAAATTCAAAAATTTCCTACGTGTCACCAAGATCTATCTATGGAGAGACCAGCAACGAGTAGAAAGAGAGTGCACCTACATACCCTTGTAGATCGCTAAGCGGAAGCGTTCAAGTGAACAGGGTTGAAGGAGTCGTTCTCATCGTGATTCAAATCACCGATGATCAAGTGTCGAACGGACGGCACCTCCGCGTTCAACACATGTACAGCCCGGTGACGTCTCCCACGCCTTGATCCAGCAAGGAGAGAGGGAGAGGTTGAGGAAGACTCCATCCAACAGCAGCACAATGGCGTGGTGGTGGTGGAGGAGCGTGGCAATCCCGCAGGGCTTCGCCAAGCACCACGGGAGAGGAGAAGAACTTGGGAGAGAGGGAGGGGCTGCACCAAAGGCATAAGGTGTGTTTGGGAGGCCCTCCTACCCCACTATATATAGGGATCCCAGGGGGTGCGCCAGCCCCTAGGAGATCCAATCTCCAAGGGGGCGGCGGCCAGGGGAGGAGTCCTCCCCCCCCCCAAGGCACCTAGGAGGTGCCTTCCCCTGCTGGGACTCTTCCTTTAGGGTTTCCCCAGGCGCATGGGCCTCTTGGGGCTGGTGCCCTTGGCCCATGTAGGCCAAGGCGCACCCCCTACAGCCCATGTGGCCCCCCGGGGCAGGTGGCCCCACCCGGTGGGCCCCCGGGACCCTTCCGGTGGTCCCGGTACAATACCGATGACCCCGAAACTTGTCCCGATGGCCGAAACAGGACTTCCTATATATAAATCTTTACCTCCGGACCATTCCGGAACTCCTCGTGACGTCCGGGATCTCATCCGGGACTCCGAACAACATTCGATAACCACATACAAGCTTCCTTTATAACCCTAGCGTCATCGAACCTTAAGTGTGTAGACCCTACGGGTTCGGGAGACATGTAGACATGACCGAGACGTTCTCCGGTCAATAACCAACAGCGGGATCTGGATACCCATGTTGGCTCCCACATGTTCCACGATGATCTCATCGGATGAACCACGATGTCAAGGACTTAATCAATCCCGTATTCAATTCCCTTTGTCTATCGGTATGTTACTTGCCCGAGATTCGATCGTCGGTATACCGATACCTTGTTCAATCCCGTTACCAGCAAGTCACTTTACTCGTTCCGTAACACATCATCCCGTGATCAACTCCTTGGTCACATTGCGCATATGATGATGTCCTACCGAGTGGGCCCAGAGATACCTCTCCGTTTACACGGAGTGACAAATCCCAGTCTCGATCCGCATAAAACAATAGATACTTTCGGAGATACCTGTAGTGCACCTTTATAGTCACCCAGTTACGTTGTGACGTTTGATACACCCAAAGCACTCCTACGGTATCCAGGAGTTACACGATCTCATGATCAAAGGAAGAGATACTTGACATTGGCAAAGCTCTAGCAAATGAACTACACGATCTTTTGTGCTAGTCTTAGGATTGGGTCTTGTCCATCACATCATTCTCCTAATGATGTGATCCCGTTATCAACGACATCCAATGTCCATAGCCAGGAAACCATGACTATCTGTTGATCACAACGAGCTAGTCAACTAGAGGCTTACTAGGGACATATTGTGGTCTATGTATTCACACGTGTATTACGATTTCCGGATAATACAGTTATAGCATGAATAAAAGACTATTATCATGAACTAAGAAATATAATAATAACACTTTTATTATTGCCTCTAGGGCATATTTCCAACAGACCCTCCATCGGATAACCTCCTCTTCCTCTCTGAGATTATGCAGCCCCTTTCCTGCTGGTCGTGTTCTCACGTTATCTGCATATAAGAAGTCCCCCCACTCAAAAGCCTTTTCATCATGTACACCATCGCCGCATTCCTCATGCCAGTGCCCAAACTCTCCACAGTTGTAGTAGAAAATTGGCAGCTTTTCATACTTTACTTGATACTTAACTCTCTCTACACCTTTCTTCCCTGTCACAAATCTCTTGATCTTTGCATTAACATCAATCTTGACTCTAACTCTCACGTATTCGTCGAAGAATCCTGCCGGCAGCTTGAGCTGCACCTCCTTAACCTCGCCAATTCGCGACGCAAGACCCTTTACTGCCGGCTCAATGAGAAAATTGTCAGGTAGGCGATGGATCTGAGCCCACACCTCAATCTTGTCCAGCTTGAAAGAGTCAGGGTTTTTGAATCCATCATACTCCTCCAAGATCACTGCCTGATCCCTGAACAGCCATGGACCATCCAGCGTCGCTTTCTTCCAATCTTCAAGACAACCGAACTGTGTCGTAAACAAGTTGTCTTTGATCTTCCTCCAAACGACCGTCTTGGCCGGATTCTAGGCTGCCCTCATATCTCCATACAGTGTGTTAGGGCTAAAAGTTTTTGCTGTGTGAACCCTCACAATCGCCAGCACCTCGCCGATTCCATCATATCTGGGAGCTCCTCTTCCCACACAAAATCGTCATCTTCTTCCTCCTGCAAAGTGAGGCGGGCTAATAGTTTCTCCGTCGTCTCCTTCCCCTTCTCCCTTTGAGATCCCCCACCATCCGCCATGGCCACTTGCCGATCTGCCGGAGATTCAGTGCCGCCTTCGAGCGGCGCCGTCCCCCGCCCTGACAGGAGGCACCCTCAGCACAAGGACCCGATCGCAGCCGACTTCAGCAGCCGGAGATAGGATTCCGGTGAAAATCGCCGAAAGACGTCGAAACCCTAGTTCTCGACTAGGGGAATTACACCAGATGGGATCGCAGCATCTGAGAGGAAGAAAGAAATGGGGGCTGCACCCCTTGTCCAATTCGGACCAGAGGCCTTATGTGAGCACCTGGGAACGCCCTCACGTCGGGAGGAACCCACATGGGCTGGCCCAGCCGTGCGGGAGGCAAAGGCTTGTTTTCTTTTTGTGTTTTCTGTTATCTTTTTTGCTTTATTTTTGTACTTTTTTTATGTTTTAAATATTCTACATATATATACAAAAAACACTCTTCAAAAGCACATTTAAAAAATGTTGAACATGTATTTGAAGAATATTCAACAAGTATTAAAAAAATGTCGAAGGATTATTTGAAAAATATTGAACAAGTAACTGAAAATTATGAATAAGTGTTAAGAATGTTGAGCAAGTATTTGAAGATGTTGAATAAGTAGTAAAAATTGTTGAATGAGTATTTGAAAAAGTTGAACAGGTATTTAACAAATGTTGAATAAGTATTTGAAATCTTGAAGAAGTATTTTAAAATGTTGAATAAGTATTAAAAAATGTTGAAAGAGTATTTTAAAAATGTTGAACATGTATTTGAATTTTTTTAATAATTATTAAAATATTGGAAAAGTATTTTAAAAATATTAAATAAGCATTCATACAATGTTGAACGTGCATACAAAAAATGTTGATCACTTATTAAAAAAATGTTTTTGACATATACGAAAATGTAGAGCGAAAACCATTAAGAAAAGAAAAACCAAAATTGGAGAAGAAAAAAGAAAGCCAAACAAAACATGGAGAAGGAAAAAAGAAAACTAAAGAAATACAACAAAGAAGGAAATAAAAAACCAATGAAAAAAATGGAGAAAAAAACTGAAAATAGAACGGAGAATAAACAGTGAAAACGCGGCTTGTTTCATGTTAAAAATAGTGGCCTACTAATACTCGCTCCGTTCCTAAATATAAGTCTTGTTAACAGATTTCACTATAGACTACATGCAGAGCAAAATGAGTGAACTTGTACTCTAAACGGGGGTATGCATCCAACTTGTTTGCTCATGAAGACCTCGGGCATTTGAGCAAGCCCATCATCGGGCTATACAAGCCAAGTTCTATAATGAAAAATTCTCACTAGTATATGAAAGTGATAACTCAGGAGACCTTCTGTATGAAGAACGTGGTACTACTTTGAAGCACAAGTGTGGTATAAGGATAGTAGCATTGCCCTTCTTTCTTTTTCCTCATTTTTTAGTGGCCTCTTTTTGGCCTTTTTTTATTAAGTCCGGAAACTCAGCTCGACTTCAACAGTATTATGGGGTAGGCTGGGGGCATTTGCCTCCCTCCCCTCCCAGCGCACTTCACCATGTTATATTTATTGAATAGTTCTTATAATCATTATTTATGTCACGTAATACGTAATCACATGTACATGCCCCCCCCCCCAATGTTGTTTGGTGTCCTTGTGGGCTTGGCTGCAACCACGATGGCTCCTAAAGTACTTGGCATAGGAAAGCGACACAATGGCACGGTGAAATCTATGAAGACACCCTTACCGTAAATCTGAGAAAAGTTTGATACCTGAACCATAACTCAACCAAACTCACGTGAGCTGGCTTGACACTTGAACCTAAACTAAACCCACGATAGCTGATCTTCATATCAACAATCTGAGGTTGATGCTTTATCCTTTTGTTCAAGTGCATCTGTAAGCTCATGCACAAGTGCAATGGGTGCGAATAGTATTTGATTTCATCATCTCAGTGTTTGTTGGTAAGTTGCACTTGAACAACACATGCTCAAGAAAGTCATGGTTATTTCATCTTGTTTATCATATCATTGGTTGAAGCAAACAAGATTAATTGTCACAAGCAGAGTATTTCCTGCTAACAGATAATGGCTATGCTTTTTCTAATTAGTGTATCGTGTACATACCCACCCACAATATTTCTTAAGCAAGTTGCAACTTGGATAATGGAATCCAAACCTAAATGGAGCCCTCGTCTGGGACAAAGGAGGATTTCTTCCGAGAAATGAGCTGATTTTTGTTCTTGCCATTACACATGACATTATTATTATTAGGTAAATAATTTGAACAGAAACAAACTCGATTATTCCTTGCATCCATGGAATAGTTAAGCGACTTACAAAATGAATTAGTAGTACTCCCACCACAAATAGACAAACACAAGTACTAGTATAGTGTACATATAAAGAAAAGCATGGAACGCATCAATGCTCGTCGAATTCGTAGCCGGTCGTGGTCACCATCGAATGTGCGTGCGTTAGGCAGCAGCGGTACGCGGCAGAGTGTGCACACTACTGTTAATTAATTTGCAAACTACTGTAATGGACAGATGCAAACTGAAATTGAACCTGAACCGAACATGTACACAAATCGAAGTGGTTCTTTGTTGAGGAATAAAGACCCGATTGTTGTTGTTGTTGTTGCCGGAGCACCTTGCCGGCTTGCCGCAGGAGGACCAGGACCTAGTCAACAGAAAAGAAACAGGCTGGTCAGAGAGAGAGAGAGAGAGAGAGAGAGAGAGAGAGAGAGAGAGAGAGAGAGAGAGAGAGAGAGAGAGAGAGAGAGAGAGAGAGAGAGAGAGAGAGAGAGAGAGAGAGAGAGAGAGCTGCCGGCGGAGGGAGGTGGCGCGACGGAGACGGCCCGGCGACCTCAACCCTAGCGGACGGGGAGGGGCGGCAGCACCGATGGGAGGGCCGGCTCGGGCTAGCTCATGGTCGGAACTGTTGTGCCAAGGAGGGGGCGGTGCCGGAGGGTGACGGCCGGTGGGTGGAGGGTGGGAGGCGGGCGGCATCGCAAGGAAGGGGGCGGCGAGGGGGGAGAGAAAGGGGGGCGGCGGTGCAGGGGAAGAGACAAGGGGCTAGCGCATGGGAGCCTCGGAGGCAACGAACCAATACAACGAACCGGGTTCTACCCACAGTTTCTAGCCCATAATGCATCAAACGGTTTCAGCCCATAACCAACTATACCCAAACTAGTTCCTCTCCTTACCGAAACCAAACCAAACTTAAGAAAGCCTCAGCCCAAAAAGACCTAAACCAATCAAGCCCATAATAAAAACCAACCCATTTAACCCAGTTTTTCTAAAACCACTCCCAGATTTACCTTTACGGCCAACTATAGTTTTATCATGAGTGTCAAATCTCATGCACCCGGGATTTTATCTTTGGAGACACCAAGGCCATCTTCCAAGATAGCCTCATCTACACCCACCAGCCGGCCGCCGGCCACGATGTTGTCGTCATTGCCCACAGTTGTTTTGAACATGACGGTGGTTCAAGGCTCGTCTTTCGGAATTGCTCAGCGACCACATCGCCTAGGGAGAGCCTTGACGGTGTCCAGACCTTCCTAGGCCGGCCCTAGAAGGGCCATGCTTGGGTCATCTACATGTTATGCTCCATTAACTCGATCGTTGACGTGGCCGGATGGGTTGTGTGGGACAACAACAACCCCGAGAAACCCGTCAAAGGCGGCGCGAAGCCCGGCCATGAGGGCCACATATACTACGGCGAGTACCAAAACCATGGCATCGACGCCAATGTCAGCCACCATGTCGAGTGTTGTGTCTTCTACAAGCTCAATTAAGCCAACGAATAGCAAACAGCCATGTGGCGACCACCTGACAAGTTGGTCCCACACATGGGACCACGTGGCAAAGCCAACGAATAGCAAACAACCACGTGGCAACCACCTGACAAGCTGGTCCCACTCCCTACGACGAGGGGACGCGTTGCCGAGAGCCGCTCTCGACAAAGCCAACGAATAGCAAACAACCACGTGGCGACCACCTGACAAGTTGGTCCCACACCCTTTTTGAATCACATCAGTGGAGTAGAACAACATTAATCAGTCAACTACTTGAGAGCTCTTCCTCCATCAAAACATGGTCCTTCAGAATCCCAGCGAGCTTGGTCCAAAAGAAACTGCTCCCTGGAATCTGTCGCTTCCTTGAGCTCTGCCTCATCTTTTGCATTTGTGAAATAAATTGATCTTGTGTGAGATTCGGCAAGTTCGAAACAACAATGTAAGCCTTGCACACATGATAACCAATAACAGACATGTGGATGTCAGCGGGATGTTATGACACGACTAAATTGCCTCCTTCAATAGATATTTTTCAAGTTATGTACTCCTTCTGTTCCTAAATATAAGTCCTTTTAGAGATTTCACTGTGGGCTACATATGGAGCAAAATGAGTGAATCTGCACTCTAAAATATGGCTTTATATATCCGTATGAAGTCCATATTAAAATCCCTAAAAGGACTTATATTTAGAAACAGAGGGAGTAAGTAGTAGAAACAGAGAAAAGATCCAATAAGAAAATTTCATTCCATGAAAGGCAAGCCCCTTTAGTTAGTTCTTAGATCTACAAGTTCAGTTTCTAAGAGTTGACAAGATTAGCTACAACTACATACGTTTTTGCCCTTGGAAAACTGTATAGAATAGAAAGAAAGAAATTAGCTAATCCATGGTATAATCCATTTGGGCACAATAGAAAATAGTTGAAAAAGATGTGAAATGTATAAACGCACTGCCAACATGAGTCTAGCCAACTTCAGGCATCCCATGACGTTACTAGGAAGATCCAAAAGACTTGAAGTATACTCCAAGACGCTGGATCCGTGGAGAACTCTACCCCTCGTACTTAGTCGACTAGGATCATGCACCCTAGTACCCCCCCCCCCCCCTGTTAACTACATAAACGGAGGATCTTGTCTCGTAGACAACAAAAAGAAATTTCTTGGTAGGTACATGTACTCTATACAACACTCCAACCTAATAAACATGGAGGATGTAGGGTGCCATCTCTTCGGAGAGGCCAAACCTGGATAAAACCCTATGTCTTTGTTACCCTCGCTTCTAGATTTAGGTTCAATCACTGGCCCATGTAGCTTTCCCGTGCACGTGCTCAAGAAAGGAAACTCATGTTTGCTAAAAAAAAGTTTGCAGCTTTCGGCTCCACCAAAACTGGATATCAATTATTTATCTTAAACAAATTTTTAATGCAAAAAAAATATGAATTTTATTCTTTCCATAAACTTTTAAAATATTCATGAATTTTAAAAATGTTCATGTATTTGAAAACATATTCCAAAAGTTCATGAACAAATGTTCACGAATTTTTAAAAATACCAAATATTAATATAATTTTAACAAATTTTTAAAAAACATATACTTAAAAATATTCATGAATTAAAATTTTCCATAATTATTTGAAAATTTTAACACTTTAATAATTGTTCGTGATTGTTTCCTAACAATTCAGAAAATATTAGTGAATCTTAGAAAAAAATTCATAAATTATAAAAATTATTCATGAAGTAGAAACTGTGAAAAAAAATTAAACACAAAAGACAAATAAAATATGAAAATAAATGGTAAAAATTTAAAGAAAAGGCACTAACTAGAAAATTGCCAATCTGCTCCTCTCATATCGAATGGCAGACTGCATCCCCGAGTGTAGAAAGACAAATAAGCCCACATGATCAAGCAATAAAGTGGCGCTGTTTCTCAAAAGACAAAAAAGCCACGAAACATCCACAAATACAAGAGGGAAAAAACCCCCATCTGTGAAAAATGGAGCGAGGTGTTCCAAAAAAAATTGGTGCGAGAAGGCATATATCAGCTATCTTCCAAAAAAGTTTCAGAAATTTACGAATATACGGGGTAGGGGTCTTCTTCTCCAAACAATAATGTTTTGTTGGCCCGTTGAAATAAAAAGGGATAATGTTGCTGATTACATACATTATCTGCTTCGGCACTGATTACTTAGTACGTTTTCACATATTATTAGTATACTCCAACAACAAATGGTTTGTTTCTTTTGGCGCGGGAACAACACATGTTTTTTTTGGCGCCGGAACATCAAATGGGTTAACATATGATTTTCCTGAGGATGGATTAATATATGATTAGTGCTACCTACCGGGCATCTCCTCAGTTTTGAGTAGTACTCCATAAGTAGTAGTACCTACTTGTGCTTAACATTTTTGTTTGTTTTGCAGGCAGTATAATGCATACAGAAGATGTACTACATATAGTAAAAAGAAGTATTGAGGGACAAATTTTTCTCCCCTAGCCCGAGACAGCTAGGGTAAACCCCATCCTCCAGACTTTACCAGTGAGCCCGTGGATTCGCCATCACTTTTGAGGAGTGGTGTAATCACTTTAGCTTCCTCAACAACCATGATGGCATCCATTATGTTTATGAGTTTACTAAACCGCACCCGAGGTAATCCTTCTACCAGATGAGTCGCCATGGCTCAAGGCAAAGAGCTAGTTGCATTGAAAGTCCCACTATACGTTATTTCTATTATGTTATCACTAACTCATTGTAGGCATGGGGAGAAGTTTCTAATGTGAACGATGAGAACATGCTAGTTCTTGGGAAAGTAGCAAACCTTGATGTCGGTTATTCTCCCAACATAGAGGAAATACTTTTGCTACACCTCGCACATCAAGCAAATCATGCGCAAGAAAATATCATCTGTGAAGGCGTGATTACCATGTTGGCCAACTTCCTTGTCCTCAATTACAAACACCTTCATCCCATTGTCGGTAACAACCTTGCTAATATTCGTGTTCTTATTTGGAATGGTAGTAGTTCATCTGGTGGTCATTGCATCAAAATTCCTTTTGTTATTTTAATTTACATGAATTTTAAAATGTTCATATATTTTAAAATAATAATGAACTTTTATACTGTCCATATTTAAAAAAAATCATTCACACATTAATAATTGTTCATGAATTTAGTTCTTTTCCTAAGAATTGAAAAAATATTCATGGTTTTTAAAAATATTCATGAATTAGAAACTGTGTGAAAAATGAAATACAAAAAACAAATGAGGGAATAAAAAGAAAAAAATAAGAGAAAAGAAAAGGCGCTAAATAGAAGATCGACAAACTGCTCCTCCCATACCTAATGTTAGACTACACCCAAGTGCACAAGGATAAATAAGCCCACATGAACAAGCAATAAAGTGGCGCTTTTTCTCGAAAAGAAAAAAGCCCACGAAACATCCACAGAAGAAGTGTGAAAAAAAACACCCCATATATGCAAAATTGTGATAAGGCAGAAAATCTTGCCTCTGGATCGTAAACCTCGTATTGAACCCGCAAAAAGAAACCGCGGCAAGGCGTGCGTTGGCCGTCGGTGTATTACTAGGTCGCAGAAATTTATGAAGGTATGGGGTGGGAGTCGTCTTCTTCTCCAATTAATTAAGCACGATAATGTTTGTTGTCTGACCCTGAAAAAAAAGATTACGTTTGCTGCTGATTACACACATAAAATAATTATTTGGTTCGGAACTGGTTACTTACTTATTCATATATTAATATTATTAGCAGTATATGTACTGCAGTATACCCCAACAGCAAATGGGTTACTTTATGATTTCTTTTTGAGGATGGATTAATATATGATTAGTGCTACCTACCGGGCATCTCCTCATGTTTGAGTAGTATAAGTAGTAGTACCTACTTGTGCTTAACATTTTTGTTTTGTTTTGTTCTGTTTTGCACGTACTATAACGCATACAGAAGATGTACTACATATAGTAAAAAAAAAGTAGTTAGGGACAAAAATTTCTCCGCTGGTCCCAGATGGCTAGGGCAAACCCTCTCCTCTAGGCTTCACCGGTGAGCCCATGAATTCGCCTCTCCTCTGCCTAACACTCCGGCAGCCGGTGGCGAGGAGGGAAATGCCAGTGCCTTTGCTCTTGTTAATAGATTATCAGGCTAGAGGTTTTTAGTCCTCGCGGGTGCGGTGCTTTTTCGTCGAGTTTGTCTTCCGGGCTTTGATCCTCTCGAGTCCGTTCGTTTGGACGTAGTCGCCGGAGTTAGCTTACGATTTCTTTTTTAGGATGGATTAATATATGATTAGTGCTACCTACCGGGCATCTCCTCGTTTCGAATACTAATAGCGTTACCTACTTCTGCTTAACCTCTTTTTTTCGCATGTAGTACACCGTATACAGACAATGTATTGGCAATACAACAAACAGTACAAATAATAAACATTACATTCAGATTCGTAGAGAATCTAGCGATGACTACAAGCACTGAAAGCGAGCCGAAGACAGGGCAGTTGCTTATTAGGTTTGCTGTCAGTAAAGATAATTTTTTTTTGAAGGAGATGACAATGGACGATGTTACTGCTACTAGAGATTGAGGAAAAGTGATTAACAAAAACACCTTGGGTTTCGTGATGATGCGCTTTACCGATCAACTACGCCTTCTTCTTATGGTGTACCAGTGCATATAATAAAGTAATTAGTCGATGGATGGATCGCTTGAAGATTTAGCAATTAAGACAGAAGACGTTAATCACCTGCATAGTAATACAGAAAGGAATCTGCTAAGCACCGAACAACAACGTTCGGTACGAGCCCATGACAACCCCGAACGCTTTCGACGACGAGTGAGTCTAGTGACACGACATGAGAATGACAACTTTCGTGTTTTCGTTTATTTTTCGACGTAAAAATTGCCGCGCTTGCCCCTGACTCGCCATCCTCTCGCTCCATCTCCGAAGAATTGAAATGTCAGTTTGTCATGCTTAAAATCCGAACGTTTCTTACTGCGGCACCGCAGGAAAAACAGAGGAAATAATAATAATGAGAAGAGAAAAGGAAAGAAAAGAAAAGATGCCTCCTGCCTGCCTGCCTGCCTCTCCAGTCCTCCTCTTGGTCTTCATCCCCTTCCTTCCTTCCTCCTCCCCCTCTGCCGTCTGTGCATCCAATTTCAAATCCGCTCCTCCTCCTCTCCGGCCACCCGGCCTCAAGCGCGCCCACCACCAGTTCTCGCCTCGCCGCCGCCGCCGCCGCTCGTCTCTGGTGGAGCGGACCGGCGACTTGGCGGCGCGGAGCGGAGCGGAGATCCACCCCGTCCGGACCTGCAACTTCCTTGGACGGTAAGGAACCCTAGCTTTCTTGGATGGTATTTTCTGACCGCTAATCCCAGCTTTCTTCGGGTCAATAGATATTCCCCTGATTGCCGCCCCCACCACCATCCCATGTTTATCCACCTAGGGTTTACTCCTCTTCTTCTACCTTATCTGCATCTGTATCTACTGTGTCTATGTATGTATTTTCTCCCCACTCGCCATGCTAATTTAATTTGGGGGCAATCCTAATAAAACCACCGATGGATTCATTCATTCATTCTTGTTTAATCCCCTTCCACCACCAATCTGCATACACACACTCCAGCAACCCATGCTTACTTGACTTTGACTCCAATCCATTCATGGCAGACTGACTCACTTGCTTTGATTGCTTGCTTCCTTGCACACATCAATCCACCCACTGATTTTTTCACCTGATACCTTTTTTCCTATGTATGTATTTATATCTATCTATGCATGCAACCTACTCCATTCCTACCAAGCAAATGGAAACAAACTGTGGAAGGAACATTACCCAATCTAGTCTAGTGTATAAGTTACATACAGACTTGTATAGTTTCAGGTTTCCCCTCTTCATCCATTTCCTAGTGTATGTATACAGACTTGTGTACCTTGTTGCCAATACTCTATTTTTTCAGTGGAACATTATCTCTTGCTTGCTTGCTTGCTTGCACACACTCTGATACTACTTGTGTAGTTTGATTGATGTATGCTTTCTATGTCTGTATGGAACCTAAACAAATACGCCGTACAAGGAAATGGTCAAATGGAAGGCTTGTGTTGTTCCAGCTGTTCCTTGCAAATGATTAAGGACCTTGTTTGTTTTTTGGCTGCAACTGACATACATTCTTATGCCTGTTTACTCCAGGTCAGGCTCACGTTTCCCCTCCTGCCCGCTGACTCTTCGACGCACTGCTCGCAAACAGAAATGAAGCGTCAATGATATGAACCGCAACAACAGTTGACAGAGCGCCATGGATCCCAGAAGGGACGCAGCTGCTGGCTCTGCGCCCCAGAGAGCCATGCACGCGCCACTGGTTTCGTCGTCCACCGCTCCTCCCCGTGTTCCAGAGTACCTTGTGCCGGGCGCTGTCAAGCCCGTCCTCAACTACTCTATCCAGACCGGGGAGGAGTTTGCCCTCGAGTTCATGAGGGACCGCGCCATGTCCCAGAAGATCCTGGCCCCTGGTGCGTCCGGAGATCAGAATGCTGCGACAAGCGGTTATATGGACTTGAGAGGGATGCTTGGTGCCAGCCACACGGCATCAGAAACTGGACCTGATATATTCATGCTTCAACCCATTGTTGATTCGCGGCACAAGGAGCCCGAGAGAAAACCTGTTGCTGCTCAGGTTCAGAATAGGAGCAGGCACTCGTCGACCAGGTCGGTGCCGCGAGCTCTGTCAGGTGGTGATGGCAGTAGCCGGGGACTGTCTCATGGCTATGCTTCCTCTGATGCTTCCGATGCCTCAAAGAGAATCAAGTTCCTGTGCAGCTTTGGGGGCAAAATCTTGCCCCGGCCCAGTGACGGGAAGCTTAGGTATGTTGGTGGTGAGACGCGCATAATTCGAATCAGCAAGGACATTTCCTGGCAGGAGCTCAGACAAAAGACGTCTGCCATCTTCAATCAGCCCCATATCATCAAGTACCAGCTCCCTGGTGAAGATCTCGATTCTCTGATCTCGGTGTCAGGCGACGAGGATTTGACAAACATGATGGATGAGTTTGCCATGATTGAAAGTGAAGGAGGTTCTCAGAAGCTCCGTGTTTTCCTGTTTTCGTCGCTCGATTTTGACGATAACCTGGGTAGCATGGATGGCGATTCTGAGCTCCATTATGTTGTTGCTGTCAATGGAATAGATGTGGGATCAGGGAAGCCTTCAAGCGGCCATGGTTTAGCAAGCACATCCGTGAGTATGATGGATCAGTTCATTAATCTCAATAACGATAATGATCAGTCAAACCCAAACCAAGGCATGTCAGATTTTCATGGTATGCGTGGGCCATCTTTGGTGCCTGCTGCTACTGTACCAACTCCAACACCGCCAAGTTTATCCAGTGATTACACTGCAAATTTACAATCTTACCAAGGGCAGGAAATGCTGTACGCTCAGAGCTCTAGAGACAATTTCTATGACACTGAGAGACGCATCTCTATGCCTCTATCTGCGCCCTCAGATTATGGAGTGGCCTCTCAGTATGCGCCACATTCTGGTCCTGCATCTCTGGCAACTCCTGACCAGCGGTCTTATCAGGATGGCTTCATGATGCAAGGTTCTACAAATGATGCAAAGCAGGCTTCCAAGAACACGCTGCATCAGAAAAGTGAAGTGGACTACTTCCAAACCCTTGAGAATTTGAGTGCTCCTGTGCTGCACAATGATCTGTCTGTTTCAAATAGCATGCATTTGGAAGTGCCCCCTGCTTCTTCGGCTCAAGAAGGCCGGACATCTTTTCTTCAACCAAGTGACAGTGGAAAGAGCCTAGAGCCTAGAGAGTTAAATGAAGATGACCGCCAGTCCTCTGGTGGAGCTTTTGCATCTGGATGTTCTGAATTTGAGTCTGACATGACCGATCATGGGTTCACGGATCCACAACCTGCTTCCGGGCGGACCTTCCATTCTGAACGAATCCCTCGGGAGCAAATGGAGTCCCTGAATCGGTTGTCAAAATCTGATGATTCAGGTGCTCAGTTTCTAATACCTCAGTCTCAGTCTGGTGTGGCTAGAGAATCCATTGCAGAAGCTGCTGATTCTGTCGAAGGAGCTGAAAATACAAATTCAGGGGCCCCATCACTGAACCTGAATGAACCGTCTAGCGATGATTCCCTAGCACAGTTTGAGAGAAACTTTGCCAAAGCTTTACCACGGCCGAGTCAATTTGGTATAATCATACCTTCAGAAGAATCAGATGCTAAAATGATGTCTGAAAATCCTGTGGTTGAACAGCAACAGGCCAGTGAAAAGAAGGCAGTGGATGTCCCCAACATCATGAATTCAGTTGAAAAGACTCCAGCTAAAGGTAATTTGAAAGCCACTACCACCAATAGAATGCAAAGTGCTAAGAAGCAGCTGGGAAGTGATGCTGCCATGGCACGTCGTGTTAGTTGGGAGGCTCCCAAGCCCGCGCCCCCCAGTGATGTTAAGCATGATCCTGCTGTGCCATCGTCCACCAGCACTGCTGGAGCTGTTGCAGATAGTGTATCTGCAGCTGCTAACTCAGAGAACAGAGATTTTTTTGTTGATATCAATGACCGCTTCCCCCCTGATATTCTTTCCGATTTCTTTGCAAAGGCGAAAGATGCAGCACAGTCATCAACTCCTTTTAATGATCCTATTCTTAGCTTGAACATGCCAAACTATGAGCCTAAGAACTGGTCATTCTTCAGAAATCTTGCAAAGGATGAGTTCCCGAGCAAGAGTAATGACCAACAAGGCCTGGCAAAGATTGACGAAGGGATGTATGCATTCGCAGGAGCAGATAACGATGCAATCAGCATGAAGGGTTTGAATCCTACCTACAATTTTGATGCTGAGAAGAAGGCAGAGCCTTCCATCATAGTTGCTGACGTTAGCAGCATGCCTCCAGCTTATGCCACGTCACATATTGACCATCTCCCAAAGATGGAGAGGAGTGTTGAAGCATTTCAAGTTGACAATCCATATCAACCTGTGGTGGACAATACGAATCTGCCTGCTCCAGATTTCGAGGTATGCATGTTTAGTAGAAGTCAACTGTCACTTTTGTCATCACACTGTGTTGTCATATTTATGATTGTTTTCATGGCTTCAGGAACCAAAGTTTGAAGAGGACAGAACTGCCGCACAAGTCATGGATGCTTCTCTTCGAGATTCTGATTTTGAACACTTGCAGGTATGGTGGTTTTGTGTTGGAAGAAACTTAACATGTTTGGCCTAAATTCTCAAACAGAGTCATCTAAAGCCGCATGACGTCGCTATCTTTATTCATTGTTGTCGACATGTTTAAGTGTTATTACTAGCTCTGGACAGACAATATTAGCATTTTCTGGCCCAATGGTTCTCCCAACCAAAGGACACATGACAACCTCTGTTACGAGCATGACCAGTGACATAATGCCAACAATGCTCACTTTTATTCTGTTGGGAATAAATATCTTAACAGATTATCAAGAATGAAGATCTTGAGGAGCTTAGGGAACTTGGTTCTGGTACTTTTGGAACTGTTTACCATGGGAAATGGAGAGGAACTGATGTGGCTATCAAGCGCATCAAGAAAAGCTGTTTTACAGGACGATCATCTGAGCAAGAAAGGCTGGTAAGCTACTGAACCTGTGTTCAAGTTGTGTGTTAAGCATGGTATTTGTTTTCCCCATTTTTCTAGCATATAAACTATATATGACACTAGGCTCTGAATATTGAAGGTAGTTGCAGCATTACTGAACATAGCGTTCTTGAAATCTGTTACTCGTATCATCAATGCGGTGTTATATACTACAGCTGAAATTTCAGCAGAAAGGAGACTGTAATGATGCTCTAAATAAACATTGTGGTTTCTAGGCACAAGAATTCTGGCGAGAAGCTGAGATTCTGTCAAAGCTTCATCATCCAAACGTCGTAGCCTTCTATGGCGTGGTGAAGGACGGGCCGGGCGGTACCCTGGCGACTCTGACCGAGTTCATGGTTAATGGTTCTCTTCGGCATGTCTTGCAGCGGAAGGACAAGTAAGCAAGCTCTTGCTGGTGTTTTCCTTGTATTTGCCCTTGTCTGGATCTAATAAAACGTATAAATAGCTAAGCAAAAAAAACTTCTCTTGTATAACCTGAAAGGTGTCCTGATCTCCGCAAGCGGCTGATCATAGCGATGGACGCGGCGTTTGGGATGGAGTATCTGCACTCAAAGAACATTGTGCATTTCGACCTGAAGTGTGACAACCTGCTGGTCAACCTCAGGGACCACGCACGCCCTATCTGCAAAGTAAGCCTAGTTTCCGTTCCATCAACTTAAAAACAGTGTTGCGGTGAGCACCTGTTGAGTAAATTTACTACTATCGTTGTGTCCAGGTGGGTGATTTTGGGCTGTCCAAAATCAAGAGGAACACCTTGGTTTCGGGCGGCGTGAGGGGGACGCTCCCCTGGATGGCACCAGAGTTACTCAACGGGAGTAGCAGCAAGGTGTCGGAGAAGGTAAGACCGTGACGCGTCTTTCTTTCGTAGATATTGTTCTGGTGATATCTATCTAGGCGTGGCCTGTTCCTGGTTGATTGGACCAGAGTTGAGAGAGTTTGGTTAGCAAGAAGTTAGTTAAACTTAGCAGTGAAATCAATAAATAAAGTATATAACAGGGAGAGTGTTTTTGGTTTTTTGGCATATATATAATGGATGCAGGTAGACGTGTTCTCGTTCGGTATCGTGTTGTGGGAGATCCTGACCGGGGAGGAGCCCTACGCCAACATGCACTATGGCGCAATAATAGGTATATATGCCGATGATTCTCTTCCTGGAGCTGCCTTTCTTCTTCTTGTCCACTTTCTTTGTGATATATATACTACTAGTTAGTGTTTATGTAAATAAACTTTGGTGCTTTGGTTGATGGATCTTGCTTGGCAGGTGGCATCGTGAACAACACGCTGCGTCCGCCGGTGCCGGCCAACTGCGGGCCGGAGTGGAGGAGGCTGATGGAGCAGTGCTGGTCGCCGGACCCGTCGCAGCGGCCGGCCTTCACGGAGATCGCGGCGCGGCTGCGGTCCATGTCGGCTGCGGCCAACCAGCAGGCCAAGGCAGCGGCGGCGGCCAAGTAGAAAGAAGAAAAAGAAATCGCCGGCTGGGGCTGGGTTCTGCTTCTGGTGATCGGTGGAGTCTGCTGTATGTATTGTCTGTCTGTCTGTCTGTTATAGAGTTGCGCGTTGTGAGTGTAAAAATATTGGTGAGATGAATGAAATGAAATGAATCATGTCCTCGGTCGGGTGTAAAAATATACACACACTATGTACTATTATTATAAACAAATAATATATATTATTATCTCTATATATATAAGTGGATCCAAAATGGCATTTTGTTTGTTTGTTATTTATGGGGTTGGATTGTGTGCTAAAGACTCATTGTACCGCTCCATTCGTCCATTTTACAAAGTATGAATGAAATCGAGTGAATTGTAGAAAACATCGATATTGAAGACTAGGGTTGCAGAAACCACACTTCCACAATTTTGTGTCAAAAAAACCACTAATCCTGCGGCTATTTTTTGTGTGCAAAAAACACTAGGAGATCACTTTGGTCATTTTAATGATGATTATGACACGTGGGTCCTGCATTTGATGACGTGGCATAACAGTTCGTGATAGCCGACGGGTATACGAAACAGTCCTTGTAATTTTACAACGAGGCCCTTCAATAAAAAAAACAAAAAACGGCGTATGTGCGGTGAGTGATGCATGTATGAACTCGGGGTGATTTAGAACTTGAAAATGTACTGTTAAATTGGGGATGAAAGTGACATGTAGAAATAGGGGTCAGTTACTAGCCTGTAGGTCTTCCTTCCACCCAGCCCAAGCCCAGACAAAGAGTACAAGCTACAGTTTGGGTGTGAAAATGAACACATCTATTTTTCCTTTTGACATTTCCAAGAAAAACATTTTTGATGCGCATGAGCATATGCTTTGCTCCCAAGAGCCGAATTGGATTTCCGTTAAAACTTCACAAACAGAACAACCACAACAGTGTTGCTGCGGCTACAGTCTTTACCTTCTCAGACACCTTGTTGGTAGTCCCGTTGAGTAGTTCTGGGGCCATCCATGGCAATGTGTGATAATAATGCGAGTCACACACTTCCAAAACGACAATTTCCAGTAATAAATTTCAGCATGTTGTATATGTTACAAGAAAAAAGAAATGGGGAAAGAAAACTATCACCCGCTTATTTTATTTTATTTTTGACATTCAACACCTCCTTTATTAAATAGCTACAATCGTAGCATCAGAAACAATCAGGGGGACAATTGCCCCCGGGGCTGCCTCCAGCCAAACACCAGGAGGATTAAATTTAACTACTCTAGCTAACTCAAGAAAAAAGAAATGGGTAAAGCAAACTATCACCCGCTTATTAAGTTAACACACAAGTATTGATGTGGGTTCAGAAGCTTACTTGCTCGAAGATTGGCCTGAGAAACAATTTTTCTTAAAGTGCTTAATATCCACATCAGTTCCTCTCCACTTTCCGTGGTACACCGTCCCGAAGGCGCCGGAACCAAGGATCCTGACCTCCAGGAGATCTTCATTCTTGATAATCTGTTAAAATACCTTTTTAGTTTCAAAGCCCCAACAGAATAAAATGAGCCACGTAAAACCACAAGATGTTGCATATATAATACCAACACATTAGAATACACCAACACATCACCTGCAGCTGATCGGTGAGATTGATGATGGGCGCGTTGGTCTGCTCCGCCATGCCGCAAATTGGGTTTGTGAAGGCGGAGAAGTCGGGAGTATTTATGGACGAACGTAGACCCAAATCCAAGTCCATAAATCCCCCGACTTCCACGTACAACGAGAAAGGTGCTTCAAAGACGGCACTGTCCACGTCCATAAAAGTCGGGATCTTTTAGGGCAGCGCGGATGGAAGATTGCGGGCAAGTCGACAACCTTGTGGGGTCCACCAGTAGTAGAAAAATGACTTTACGTGAGCCCCATTAGTCCCGATTTGGAAACTAATCGGTACTAATGTAACCATTAGTGCCGGTTCCAACGACTAGGGGGGAGGGAATCATTAGTACCGGTTCGTAACACAAATCAGGACTAAAGGCTGGTGGCAGACTGGGGCCCCACGAGCCCCTTTAGTCTCGGTTCGTGACACAAACCGGGACTAGAAACTCACCTTTAGTGCCGGTTTGTGTCATGAACCGAGATTAGAGGCTCCTATATAAACCCTTCGTCCAGCCGGCGAGCTCTTTGTTCTTCCTCTTTCCTCTCCTCTCTGTTTTTCCCCTCTTGCTCGAGCTCATCCTCCATTTTTACCAAAAATTATCAAGATTTGAAGGCACCCCATCATCCAAGTGTTCACAAAGGTTAGCAACTTTGTCCTTTCATCTCTCATTGCTAGGTTAACTCTTACGATGCTCTATAAGTATAATGATTTATGAGTTTTAGTTTGGGAGTAATTATATGTGATAGTTTCTTTGATTTTATATGCAATTTGAGCTCAAATTATGCATATGTAGGTGTGGTTTACTTAGTGCTTTTCCGTCCCCGTCCTAACCACCGTTGATCGCCCGCACCGTCCCGTCACCGGCACCACCACCTTGGTGAGCCTCTTGTTCTTATCCTTTTTATAAAAAAAATCATGTTTGTGTGATTTAGCTAGTTACTTGTATAATTTTCTTACCTGTACGTTGTTTGTTATACATAGTGGCATGGTTTTGATATCCGTCCCCGTCGGCCCTCGTCCGATTTATGATTCGGATGTGGTATATTCTCTTTTATAACTATTTGTTACATTTCGTGTTTATGACAAATTATGCTCATCAAGTTGACATTGATATTTTTATCTAGGAGGTATGTGAACCGGAAATTGCAACCGACCCTCTTGTCAAGAAGTTAAATTTAGTTAAAAAGAAAACGAGTATTTGAAATAAAAATTGAAAAGAATTGAAGAAGAGAAGATGAAACTCGAGTTGTATGTTGTCGATGTCGTCGATGATCACAAGATCAAGATGAATGCAATGCGCTTGAAGATTAGAAAGATTAGAACATATGTCATTGATAGTGAGGCTTGGTATCATTATGCTGTTGGATCATTTGTTATCTTAATTGCGATCTTGATCGCATTTGTTGTTG
Source organism: Triticum aestivum (assembly GCF_018294505.1). Classification (NCBI taxonomy): domain Eukaryota; kingdom Viridiplantae; phylum Streptophyta; class Magnoliopsida; order Poales; family Poaceae; genus Triticum; species Triticum aestivum. The sequence continues at coordinate 713,260,665 of NC_057807.1, forward strand.
CATTTAAATGTTTTAACCAGAGAGTGTGTATGTTATTTTATGAGAATAAGTGTGTATGAACTTTATGTATGAACTTGTATTAATTTGGTCTTTTCGGTGTTGTGTAATGAAGAGCCGACAATGGATGTACGATGACCGATGCTCTCGCCAGTTCATTAATGGTGTGCATACTTTTCTGCTTGCAGCAGAGGCAAACAAGCGGGCGGATGATTTTATGTGTTGTCCATGTGCTGACTGTAAGAATGATCGAAATTACTCTAACTCAAAAACTATTCACGTCCACCTGTTTGAGTCTAGTTTACCCAGCAATCTCTGTCATGATTCCCCAGAGTCGCAGCTTATGCCGAAAAAGATAACGAACAAACTCGTCAGGACTCTTTGGATGCCCTAGAAGAGGAACGCAATTTCGCTTAAGGATGGCAATTTTATCCATGGACATGGATATCCATGGATATCCGACCCGAATGGATAGGGTTTGGATGTGCTTTTGTGTCCATGAGCGGCGCTCAAACCCGACCCGATTGTTCGTGGGTAGGGCATGGATATAATATTCTACCCATGGATATACCCAAACCCGACCCGATAGTATGACTTAATGGGGAAAGATGTGCTATCCCTACCCCACAGTCACATGTCCCACGACAATTTTACACTTTCTTTTTATCTAAAACATGCATAAGAAATTACACAATTCCCATCGTAACTTTTATGAGTTGACATTCAATCCCCTCCGTAACATACTCCAATGCCCCTTTCCTTATTTTTATCTCCTTAAATGACTCGTCATTCTGATCTGTTAGAAAAATACTAAATGATCTTAGGTTGTTAGTGGATGTTGATTTACCATAAGTGAAGCCTAGCCTGCCACGAGGTGAAGAATGGAAGAGTTTATGTTAATATTGTGTTATGTCTTATTTATATGTCTCGAGAGGACCCAATGGATATCCAGTGGGTATGGATATCCATCGGATTTGGACATGGACAAAGTTTTTCACCTATGGATTTTTTCATGGGCGGGCAAAAACTGTCTTCATGGATATGGATATGGAATTCATATTGTTCAACCCGATCCAAACCCGACCCATTGCCATCCATGATTTCGCTGCAGCACGATCTGCGATATATCAGCAAGACATATGCCGCTAGAATGCGCAGTCGTACTTTCCAGGAGGATGACTTAGTGTTCCGTCTGATACAAGAACAAACAGGTATGCATAAGCTTTCACCTCCATGGAAAGGACCCTTTGTTGTCAGCAAGAACCTCAACAACGGGTCATATTATCTCATTGACATACGTAAACACAACAAGTCACGTACCTCTGAAGAAGAGACCCTTGGGCCCTGGAATATTGCACACCTTCGACCATATTATAGCTAGAGCCATTGGCTCCAGTTCTTTGTACATACCTAATGTATATATTTTATGATCAATATAATAAAGTCGGCACCCTCGAAACTCGGGACTTCTGTCGTTTCGTCTCATATATTATGCATGAGTCTTTATTTTTTGATAATAGGTCATTTGAGGGCTTCCAACTCATCGAGTTTAGCTATTAACAATTTAACATCCCTCTTGACCCGGCATATGCCATTATGAATCTTGGTTAAACCTGCATGTCTGCTCGATGCTACTCCGCAAATGTGATCCAGTGTATTCTTGATAAGTCAATCAATATTGACCCTGAACTTGTCAAGGTTAAAACGCCCGCTTTAGTCATGTGAGAGCCTATTTACAGAAAGCGAGGATAAACCATTGGCTATCACGCCAGCTTCATTGAAGCAAGACATGAGCCTCGAAAGCCGGTCTTTTTTGCCGTGCCTCGAACGCCGGCTTAATACTTATGCAACTTATTTATTCCACTTAATTATTATGCCCCTATATTATATTATGTTTTACAGGAATTGATTTGTCCTAGTCAATTACCGGATTAACCAGAGAGATTTGGGTTATTATTCCTTCGCCGGGTTATAAACATAAGGGTATACTGGATCGCACCGTGTCTAGTTAAACATTATGATGACCTTGGTGAATCCCACAACCAATGTTATCGTCTATCCGGAGATAAGCCGTTAAGCCGGGTTGACCACATAGTTGGACCTGCATGGGCTACCAATGACGGGGCTAAATCCGACAATATCTCGGATAGAGGGTCCCAAGCTGGTGATCTTGGCTAGGAAATAATAGGATGAACACGAGACACAGTATTTACCTAGGTTCAGTCCTCTCGAAGAGGTAATCCCCTACGTCCTGCTTTTGCTTTATTGATTGTGATGAAGTACAAAGTACATGTTGATCTACGTCGAGATCGTACGAATGTGTCTAACCTCTCTACCCTATGGACTAAACCCTCGGCTTATATAGGGACCGGGGTGCCTAGGGTTATATGTAGGCCAATTAAATACATGGATAAGTTTGCCGATGATTTGAACATGTGTTGAAGTGTGAGTCAAAGTCTTGGGAGGATTTCATCTTGAGCACGACAGGGTCCATGATAAACATGACCCATTCCTTGATAGTCCGGGGTCCTCGGCCCGACCCATTAATTGTGAACAGATGATGATTAAGTTAAGAAAAAAAGGGGTTAGATGATGATTAAGTTAAGAAAAAAAGGTGAATTTATGTACATCCAGCTTACAAATTGTGAACAGATGAATGGATACTAGAATTGTATGATGAAATGAAATGATTCACGTGTGGTTCCTTTGTCGGACGGCGCAAGCAGTTGAGGTGGGTAATAAAACGAGGACGACAGCCCAAGCCGGCCGGCAGGCAGGCTGGTGGGACCCACACGTCGGCCACCCCCATGTTCGGTTGCCAGTTGCCACCTGCTTTGCTATGCTACGCTACTCCTCTCGGCCCGGCCCGGCCCAACCCTAACCCGGCAGGCACCGCGCGGCTCGCAGAGGGAGAGAGAAAGAGGGGGCGACAGCGCAGCGCGGCGCACCAACGGAAGGAAGGAAGGGAGCGGCGCCGGCCGGAGCCATGGCACAGAGGAGCAACTGGGAGGCGGACAAGATGTATGTATCCAATCTCCTCCTCCTCCTCCTCTGCTTCCTCTCTCTCTCTCTCTCTAGTTCATATGGAATCGAATCGAATCAAATCGAAATTGATACTGAGTTCAATTCAATTTTGGGGGATTGGATTGTCCTGATTGGGGATTGTAGGCTGGACGTGTACATCTACGATTACTTGGTGAAGCGCAACCTCCACAACTCCGCCAAGGCCTTCATGAACGAGGGCAAGGTCGCCACCGATCCCGTCGGTACGCACGCATGTTTCTATCTTGTTCCCCTTCCCCTTTCTGAGGGAGGGAGGGAGGGAGAGAAGATGCATCTTCTTCTTCTCTAGTGACCCCAGTAGTATAGCTAGCTAATAATAGATAGATAGATAGATAGATAGATAGATGCTCAAACCAATCCCCTTCATTGGGGGAAAGGAAAACAGACACAAAAACAAGCAAGGTAACCATTTATAGATGTGCATCTCCCTCTCTGCCTGTGTGTTTTCTTTCCCCCAAGCCACTCACCACAACACAACAGATATACTATGTCCATGTTTTCTTTCCTCTCACCACACCACCCCAGGCAGGGCAGGTGTTTTGGTTGGTGTGAATTTTGGGTTGGGTGGCCTGTACAACCAGCATTACAACCAGGAGGAATATGTACCAGTACTACTAGTACTAACTCATGTGTTACCTACTTATTAATGGCTAATGCTTGTCTGCTTTCGCTTCCGTTCCCTTCCGTTTCGTTCCGCAGCGATCGACGCCCCGGGAGGCTTCCTCTTCGAGTGGTGGTCCATCTTCTGGGACATCTTCGACGCCAGGACAAGGGACAAGCCCCACGACGCAGGAGGGCCTGGGGCCGCCGCACCGCCTTCTATGGACGTATGTCATAACTCCCTCCTCCATGCCCAACTTCTTTCTACATTCCTTCACTTATTTTTATTATTTTTATTATTATGCCTTGCCCTGCTTTTAACTAGGATTTACTATTTCATATCATCCCACACCACACCTGTACCTGCACGTTGATGTTACTAGGTCAAACAGGATGTGCTATAACAATGTTTATTCTTGGCCTGCAACGGTAATAATGTGTGACTTCAATACGGATTCAACCTCTCTTTCTTGTTTTGCTAAAATGCTATTGGTAGCTACCTCTTCAGCTGAGCATCCACATTTATAATTACCCGTTCCATTTTCGCTGACATTCTATTACTTACTAGCTGGGAAGCAACCTACCATTCTACCTTCTATATGCTCCTCTATTATACCTAGGCTGTATGTACACAGGCTTATCCTTACTGCCGTGTCATCCGATGCTACTATGGCCAAGTCACATTGACCTCAAAGTGGAAAAAGAGAAACAGAGCGCCCCCAACACGATGCATTGACTATTTCAAAGTGGAATGCGACATGCATAATCTGGCAAAGTAAAACTGACCACTGAGTGTGACTAGTGCACTGACACTGAATTAGGCCGTAACATGGATACTGCATGTTGTAACTTACTGCCAATGCTGCTGTCTTTTTTTCCTATCTGTGAAATGTGAATGTGATATCTGCATTCTGTATATCAAGTTTAATGGTATGTCAAGTCACATGTGCTGCTCATTGTATATGCTTTTGTATTTATTTATGGAATTCTTTGTGCTGCGCTAGATGAAATCAAGGGAACACCAGATGAGACTCCAGCTATTGCAACAGCAGAATGCCCACTTGCAGAGAAGGGATCCAAATCAACCGGCCCTTAATGGTGCTATGAACTCTGATGTATCGGCTGTCCTGGCCTCTAAATTGATGGAAGGAATGAGGAATCACAATCCTATGGACTCTGAGGCATCACAGCAGCTCTTCGATGCAAATAGGATGGCTCTTCTCAAGTCAGCAGCTAACCAAGCTGGGTAGGTTTTTAGCAATTCATTCCAGCACCAACTAAGCGTTGGTGAGTTTTCTGATTAATCCTTTTGTCCACTCAGGCAACTTCAGGGCAGCTCAGTCAACATGGCAGCTCTGCAGCAGCAGCTTCAGTCAAGAAACCAGCAAGTTGTAATGCATACTGTCCTCTGTAACTCATTTCTATCCACAGTTTCGCTGCACCTGCTTGCTGTTTCTTAATCCTAATATTCCACTCAACTATTTTCAAGGACATCAAAGGTGAAGGTGCTATTCAACAAAGAACAATGCCTACAGACCCTTCTGCATTATACGGAGCAGCGATGCTCCAATCAAAATCTGGATTAGCCGCTTCTGGTGAGTAATATATCCTGAGATGATATACGTACTGCTGCTCATTGTGTCTCCTGATGTAGAAAACACATTGTACTGATGGAAGACCCATTATGTGTCCATGCCGGGTGTCCTAGTGAAAATTGCATCACGAGTTCTTTTGTTTTTGCCCATCAGTACCCTTTCGGCTTGCTGTGGCTAGTATTATCATATTCATACTTGAGTGTTTGTTGATTTAGATGTGAGCATGCAACTAGTTTGCTTGTGTCCATTGCACATTAAACTCACGACAAACACTCTGAAATTAAATTGGACTGAGATTTGTAAAACCATATGACAAACAATATAAATAGTTTCAGTAAATGGTCGAAGGTGTTTTTCTGATCCATCTTCCTCCACTTAGGACTAAATCAAGGAGTCGGGAGTGTGCCACTGAAAGGCTGGCCGTTAACAGTGAGTTCGCTGACATCTCTTTATACCCTTTGTTTACTTCTCTTTTTGAAAGCTTATCTGTTTTGTTGTTTGCTAAAAGGTCCCAGGTATCGATCAACTCCGGTCAAGTTTAGGCGCACAGAAGCAGTTGATGACATCTCCAAACCAATTTCAAATCTTATCACCACAACAGCAATTGATGGCTCAAGCACAGACACAGAATGAGCTTGCTAGAATGGGTTCTCCAGCTCATTCTGGTTCACCAAAGGTTCGGCCAGATGAGCACGAGTATATGATGAAGGTCAGTAACTCACTATTATGGCACCTTATGCAAATCATGCATTTTATAATTGACTACTATACAATATTTGCAATCTGTTAGTTGAAGATGGCCCAGATGCAGCAATCCTCGGGCCACCGGATGATGGAATTGCAACAACAGCAGCAGCACCACCAGCAACAGCAGCAGCAACATCAACAGCAACAGCAACAGCAGCAGCAGCAGCAACAACAACAACAGCAACAGCAGCAGCAACAACAACAGCACCAACAGCACCAACAGCAGCAGCAGCAGGTGGCCTAAGTTACCTTGAGATGTTTTTTAAGTTCTATAGCTCCATACATGTGATACCTAAGCGTGCCCATTATTCTTGATATCCAGAATAGTAGAAAACGGAAGCCAACTTCTTCTGGGCCAGCTAATAGTACCGGCACAGGAAATACCGTTGGGCCTTCTCCACCCTCAACTCCATCAACTCATACTCCTGGTGGTGGAATACCAGTAGCTAGCAACGTGAACATTGCGCAAAAAAGTTCAATGGCTTGTGGCGCGGATGGAACCAGTGGATTTGCTTCATCCTCAAATCAGATGGTACTATTATTACGTGCATACTGCTCTACTGTTTCAATTTTTGGTTGTCAGTTTGTTGTGCTCAAACAACTTCTGTTACTGACAGGATAATTTGGATAGTTTTGTTGATTTTGATGATAATGTCGATTCATTTTTGTCAAATGATGATGGGGACGGTCGAGACATATTCGCTGCATTGAAGAAAGGGCCCTCAGAGCAGGAGTCCCTGAAGAGTAAATATTTTAAGCTTTTGAGCTGTACTGCAAACTTCAGCCCTGAAAAAGTATAATCATTATAAACCGTTCATTCTTTTGTAGGTCTTTCTTTGAGTGAGGTTGCTAACAACCGTGCAAGCAACAACAAGGTTGTTTGCTGTCACTTCTCTACAGACGGGAAGTTACTTGCTAGCGCCGGTCATGAGAAAAAGGTAAGCTGTGTAAACTCACAAGTAGATGCGAGTTAACAATTTATTTTGTAAATTCCTTGCTTGTGCCAGAGCGTTCAAATAATTAAAAATCAGTTTCCTTCTTTTAAGAATATTAGGATTTTATAAGTAGAATTTACCTTTAATATTGGCACAAGATTTCATCACCGTTAACAGTACTTGTTATTGCTAACTCCAGTCACGATTGTTTTCAGTAATAAAATATTTATCTCATATTTCTTCTGCCGTACCGTACACCGGCACCTGCATCTTATTCTGTTTATTGCTGGAGATGCAATATTACCCTTTCACCCACCTTGACCTGCAATGTTGACATGTAATTTTGTTATTGCTTTGCGTCTCTGATAGAAAATTAGGCCGTTGTAAAGCAGTTTATATTTTCTTATATGTGATGCTTCTATGGTACTGTAGGTCTTCCTCTGGAATATGGACAATTTTAGCATGGATACTAAACCAGAAGAACATACAAACTTTATAACAGACATAAGATTCAGACCGAATTCGACTCAGTTGGCTACTTCATCTTCTGATGGAACTGTTCGACTATGGAATGCAGCCGAGGTATTTTCTTCTAGTTTTTTTTTATATGTGCTTCTCATTAGTAATTCTTACTTTCCTTATTTGCTGCAAGTTCCGGCCTTTTGGTGCTTTTCACTGCCTACCATTGACACTGAAATTTAAACTTTTGCACTTTGATTGTGGCAAGAGATCACTGCAAACTTGAGTTACAAACTCCATAGAAGGGGAATACCATAGAAGGTCTTTTATAGAGGAAGTGTAAATCATGCTCTCCTATTTGTTAGTGTAAAAGGGGAACACCTTTGTCTCTTTTTCAGTAAGCGCCAAGCTTCTGTAACTCCATGGAACACTTATATCTTAAATGCAAAAACCTCAACGGAATATCTAAGACTTACTGGTACCTTTAATTGCAATGTTTGATTAGTCAAAGCATGTGGGTACTTGCTAGATGTAAACTATATTCTGCAATCTGAAATAATATTGTGCCAGGACATGATTTGTCGTGGTTGTCCAAGAACATTTACTTATGGCATAAGCTACTATACAGGACCTTCAGGCTGTCTAACCAATTTAAATTCATTGGGTAGAAGCTGATCTTAAGGTAAAGCGGTCTAGTACTGTTCATGATTATGGAGTCCAGTCGGTTGACACAACTGTTCAAGTTTAGGAATCCAGACTCCAGTAATCAAATTGCAAGTCAAGTACCGTTCATGATTATGGAGTCTAATGGGTTAAGGCTGATCAGAAGTTAAAGTGGTCTGTTCTTTGGGCCAGACAGAAATTGATGATGGATTTAGTTTGATTTGTTTATTACAGAGCGACCCAGTAACCCTAGTTCTTTTGCTGTCTGTCGTTTTTTGGTACACATGATTGTTGATTGGACGCAGACAGGTTTAGTCAGATTGAGCTTGAACATAACATATATGTTTAGTATACAGCTGGTTGATCTAATTGTAGGAAACCAAACTTCACGCATTAATTCGCTAATCATGTGCACATATTGATGATGTGACTGATTTTTTATGGACCTATGTTTCACTTCACCATGTTAGTATTGACTGCCAGATACCTAAATCCATTATTTTCTTCATTTTGCAGCGAACCGGCGCATTGCAAAACTTTCTTGGGCATTCCTCCCATGTAACATCGGTAGATTTTCACCCGAAATTGACAGAGATTCTATGCTCGTGTGACGACAATGGAGAGATCCGGTTCTGGACAGTTGGTCAAAATGCGGCTTCACGCGTGTCCAGGGTTTGTCTCTAGCGCATGACGTTTGTAGATGTTTTGCAGCCACATAGTTTCAGTGACAATAATAATACTTGAACTGTACATGAATGGATACAGGTGAAACAGGGCGGTACTGGTAGGGTGAGGTTTCAGCCTCGGATCGGAAAGCTCCTTGCCGTGGCAGCAGGAAACACGGTGAACATGATTGATATTGACACGGACACGAGTTTACATTCGCAGGCAAAGGTAATCAAGAATTGCACGGTGGTCATGATGTTTCTTACAGGTGTTTGTGCAACGTGAGGAGGTAGTTGTTCACCATTGAAATATTTTTAAAATGATTTAGGTTCACACTAGCGAGGTAAACTGCATCTGCTGGGACGAAACGGGGGAGTATCTGGCGTCGGCGAGCCAGGAGAGCGTGAAGGTGTGGTCGGTGGCGTCAGGGCAGTGCATCCACGAGCTGAGGTCGCACGGGAACCAGTACCAGTCATGCATATTCCATCCGAGATACCCGAAAGTTTTGATCGTTGGTGGTTACCAGGTAAGCAAAGCATTGACATGGTTGCTGCAAATTCTGAATAATAATGTTCCCGTGCAACATAACAGAGACAAATTAAACCTGGACAGTTGGGTAACGTTTATTTATATATACATGTGGTGTGATGTGATGTGATGATGCAGACGGTGGAGCTGTGGAGCGTATCGGATAACCAGCGGAACGTGGTCGCGGCGCACGAGGGGCTGATCGCGGCGCTGGCGCACTCCCCGCTGACGGGGTCGATTGCGTCGGCGAGCCACGACAGATGGGTGAAGCTGTGGAAGTAGGGAGAGAGATTGGTTGTAAAGACGAAGCTTGTGGAGGGAGAGATTGGAAGTGAAGCACAAGGCAGCAAGCAAATACATGCATGCTACGTAGTAACTACTAGTAGCTTTTGACCTTTGTTTACCTTTGTCCGTCTGTTGTGGAGGGAGGGATGTACCTAGTCTACTTATGTTACCTCTTACCTGGATGAATGGATGAATGAACCAAGCAAGTTTGCAGGTGAGTAAGAAAGGAGAGAGAGAGAGAGAGAGAGAAAGGGTGGGTTATTTTGTGTAATTAAACTGCGGCGCGGCGCGTTGTCGATCAATATTAATATTAATTTTAGTGCAAGGAGCTGTGCTGTTTAATTAATTTTATTTGACTCATTGGAGGAGAGAATTGTTGAAAGAGAATGCAGAATATATGCTTGCTTGTTGCAACCAATCTATGGATAGTGCTTAACTAGTTGCCTAGTAATTAATCATCATCCGATGTCGACGACGATGATGATGATTTTGATGCTGCCGGTGACGGCGCGGGGCTGAAGGCGATGCCGCCGGCTCCTCGGAGGGGGTGAAGAAGGTCCGGCAGCGGCGGCGGCTTGGGGAGATCGTCGGGGTTGGGGTGGTCGGGCGGGATGCCGTTGTCGATGCTCATGATGCCGATGCCGCCGGCCCCGGCGCAGGCGCTGGCGCAGGACATGTGGCACACCACCACCCACCCGGTGCACCCCTCCAGGCACGTGTCGCGGCACTTGTGGGCGTCCCCAAGCTGCGCCGTCGCCGGAGACGGCCGGCCGAGCAGCGCCAGCAGCAATACCAGCGACATCGCGGCCGTCATGCTCCTCCCGCAAGCCCTGCTGCCGCTCGCATTCGTCGTCGTCGTTGTCGTTGGCATCTGGTTCGCGGCGAGCTAGCTCCGTCCGCCTGCTAGCTGCTTTATATATGCATGCGTTGCGTTGCCTTGTCTTGTTTATTTGGGGACGGGTGATGGAGAGGATGGATTCATGACCACCGTAACGTCCGGGCGTTCACCAACTTAGCCAGTAAAATGTTTTGGGAGGGAGGAGTCCATCAATTCAATTACCATGCGTTAGTTATGCGTTATGCTATTCCTTACTTGCCTACCTAAATAGCCAGCCCAGCTCAGCTGCAAAACTCACTACATTTTTTTTGCGAGGTAGGAGTAGATTTTCGAGTGCAGTGATTGGGTGCCCAGGCTCATCTCCACCAGTCAGAAAAAATTCAAAAACAATACTAAAGAAATTCAAAAAATTCCAATTTTTTTTCATCGTAGACGATTTATTGCGTGAGGTTCGCTCCAAATATTAGCTTATTTGGATATCTGAGTAGCTCTCAGCAAAAAAGAAAAATTAGGTCAAAACAGTACATGAACAGTAAACTGTTTTACAAACCCCGAATTTGTTTTTTTTTGCCGAGAGATGCTCAGTTGTCCAAATGATTTGAAAATTGGGGCGGACCTCACGCATCAAATTTTCTACCATGGTTTTTTTTGAATTCTTCTAGTATTTTTTATATTTTTTATTCAACACGGGTGCAGATGAGCCCGGGCTCAGAAAAGGATTTTCGTAGATCTTCTTCTTTCTTTCTTTTTTTGTGAGAGAACTTATGATCTATTCATCTTCAATCATGACAATACAACGAACACCATAAATAATAAAAATTACATCAAGATTCGTAGACCACCTAACGATGACTACAAGCACTGAAACGAGTCGAAGGCGCGCTGCCGTTATCGCCCCTCCCTTGCTGGAGCCAGGCAAAACTTATTGTGTCGGGAAGTCGTCATGCTAAGGCCTCACAGGGTGCGCACCAGAACAACAGCCGCCACTGATGAAGTGTAGCGAACGACAACCAAATCCGAGCAGATCCATCAAAGATAGATCCACCAGAGACACACCTCCACACGTCCATAGACGATGCTAGACGCACCACCGGGGCGGGGGCTATACGGGGAGGACATATTCCATCTTCAGGGAGCCGCCGTCGCCTCGCCTTCCTGAGCAGGACATAAACCCTAACAAAAACTCAAAGAACCATCTAAAAATGGAGCCCCCCGTTGGCAAGGGCCGGAATCCACCGTGTCCCCATGGCCCCAAGGCCATAGGAAACGAGGCGGATCGCCTGCAACGCCGGCAGGAGGCAGAGAAACCCTAATCTTTCTTGGGGAGGAGGACAGAGGAGGCGGGGCTCTAGATTTTCTTCTTTCAACATCTGCAAAATTCAGTTGACACAACTAGCTACGCTACAGGCCACCCAATCTGAGTTAGCTAGGAACTGATTTTCAACTGTTGCTTTCCTACGTGGGGCTGCATGCATGCTATTTGTATCATTTGTATGTGTACTTGCGAGCTACCACTGCATACAGATATGCATAATTGCATTCTTGTGGGTCAGTTGGTACTGAACTACTGATGATGACATGTTAACATGCATGATGCTGCATATCTTGCAGTAGCTTAGAGTTCTCTACCTACACGACACAGGGGTCCAGTCCACTCCACGAAAGCCCAACATTTGAAATGGATATTTCAACCATACATCATCCCCAACCATGCCTTTTTTCCCTTACTCCCTCTAACCCCTTTGGAACAAAGGAAAAGCGTAAAAATTGTATGATCAAATTCGTATGGAAGAAAAACCCTACGGTGCTGTTCGAAATAAATAAAGGAATGGCTCATCAAGATCCCTATGAAACTAGGAATTTTGCAGGAAACAAACATGAGGTAGGTCTTACCTCAATTCAGAGGTTTATGTGGGAAACCAAGTAAAAAACTATTGATCCAGTTTATGTGGAGACCTCAAACTCGGATCAAAAACCATAACAATCCGAGGGGCAATACATCTTGTCAAGGCAAGAACACAGAAAACACACACGCACGCACGCATGCGCGCGCGCGCACACACACACACACAAGTATAAGATTACAACACAACGCATTCAAGGCATCACTAGCAGAGAGGAGGCTGTTGGGCAGCACATCATGCAGAGGCAGCAAATGAGGTAAGCTTCAAAGGACACCACCACCAGAAGACCAAGCCTGAGAGACGATATAGTCCTATGCATTTTCTAAGAACTTTTTGGTAACTTGTTGTCAAAGGGGGAGAAAAAATGTATAGATCATAGGCTTCGAGAGAGAGAGAGAGAGATTTGCTTTTGTTCTCTCTTGTCTTCTTGGTTGAACTTCGTTTGCTTTGATTGCTTGAGATACTATGCTTTTACCTGTGAGACATTGATGATCATGTGTTTGATCATAAGCTACACTTATGCTTGTTATGATATTATCTTACTTATCCTTATATGATCATTCACTTTGCTTGGTGATGAGTGCATGTATTCAATCTTTATTATTTTGAGCGCTCCATCAAGATGTATGTGGCATGGAAGAGTAACCCATGAGCCTAATCCCTTGTGCATTTGCAGTCCAAAGCAATGCACAAATTTAGGGGGAGCTCTTGCTTATCACATACTTCTCAAAGCGACGATGTTTTTCAATCTTATTATCATTTGTCGAAGCTTTGATCTATATGTTGTCATCAATTACCAAAAAGGGGGAGATTGAAAGTGCAACTATCCCTAGGTGGTTTTGGTAATTCATAACAACATATAGCTCATTGAGCTAATACTATTCCAAGATAAATATTTCAGGAAAGCTCAATGAATGGCATGGCATGGATGATGAAAGTGGATCCCTCAAAATATTAAGGACAAAGGATTGGCTCAAGCTCAAAATCTCAAGACTCTTCATTTTACATTTTAGTGATCCAAGATCACATTGAGTCTATAGGAAAAGCCAATACTATCAAGGAGGGATGATGTGTTGCTTAATGAGCCTCTTGCTTCATGTGCTTAGTGATATGCTCCAAAACCCTCCAATACTTTCTCACATCCACATATGACCTAAACCTAAAGTCAAACTCGGCACTACCGATTCTTTCTATCCGGCGCCACCGAGTTCAGATGTCATAGCCACTGCCACAAACCCTAGGCAAATCGGTCTCACCTATAGGGATCTCGGTCTCACCAAGATGGGATTGTAATCTCTTTGTTTCCCTTCGTAACGTTTCGGTCTAACCGAAGTGAGCGACCGGTCCCACCGAGATTGCAATGTAAACTCTCTGTTTCCCTTTCGTAACTTTTCGGTCTCACCGAAAGAGCGAATCGGTCCCACCGAGTTTACCTGACCAACTCTCTGGTTAGCTAATTACCAAATTCGGTCTCACCGAATTTGTGTAATCGGTCTCACCGAGATTACGTTATGCCCTAACCCTAATCATATCGGTCCTACCGAGTTGCATGTCAGTCCCACCGAAAACCCTAACGGTCACTAGGTTTACTAAATCGGTCCGACCGAGTTTGATGATTCGGTCCCACCGAGTTTGGTAAATTGTGTGTAACGGTTAGATTTTGTGTGGAGGCTATATATACCCCTCCACCTCCTCTTCATTCGTGGAGAGAGCCATCAGAACAAACCTACACTTCCAACTTACCAGTTCTGAGAGAGAACCACCTACTCATGTGTTGAGGCCAAGATATTCCATTCCAACCATATGAATCTTGATCTCTAGCCTTCCCCAAGTTGCTTTCCACTCAAATCTTCTTTCCACCAAATCCAAATCCTGTGAGAGAGAGTTGAGTGTTAGGGAGACTATCATTTGAAGCACAAGAGCAAGGAGTTCATCATCAACACACCATTTGTTACTTCTTGGAGAGTGGTGTCTCCTAGATTGGCTAGGTGTCACTTGGGAGCCTCCGACAAGATTGTGGAGTTGAACCAAGGAGTTTGTAAGGGCAAGGAGATCGCCTACTTCGTGAAGATCTACCGCTAGTGAGGCAAGTCCTTTGTGGGCGACGGCCATGGTGGGATAGACAAGGTTGCTTCTTCGTGGACCCTTCGTGGGTGGAGCCCTCCGTGGACTCGCACAACCGTTACCCTTCGAGGGTTGAAGTCTCCATCAACATGGAGGTACGATAGCACCACCTATCGGAACCACGACAAAAACATCCATGTCTCCAACTGCGTTTGAATCCTCCAAACCCTTCCCTTTACATTCTTGCAAGTTGCATGCTTTATTTTCCACTACCTATATACTCTTTGCATGCTTGCTTGAATTGCGTGAAGATTGCTTGACTTGTTCAAAGATAGCTAAACTCTGTCAAAGTCTAAAATTGGGAAAAGGTTAAGTTTTTAATTGGTCAAGTAGTCTAATCACCCCCCTCTAGACATACTTCAAGGTCCTACAAGTGGTATCAGAGCTTTGGTCTCCATTCGCTTTGATTTCCATAGCTTTTGATGGTCATAGCCTTGGTTTCACAACCTAGAAGAGTATAGCGTCTAGCGAGAGAAATTATCACCGTAGAGGTCCTTACTTTGATGGCACCAATTTTGCTAGTTGGAAGCATAAGATGAAAATGCATATTCTCGGACATAACCCCGCCGTTTGGGCAATTGTGTGTATTGGCTTGCAAGGTAAATTCTTTGATGGGAGAGAACCGAACCGTGAAGCTAGCGCGGATGAGTTGAAGATGTTGCAATACAACGCTCAAGCTTGTGATATCCTCTTCAATGGCTTGTACCCCGAAGAATTCAACAAAATCAGCCGTCTTGAGAATGCAAAGGAAATTTGGGATACTTTGGTTGATATGCATGAAGGTACCGACTCCGTCAAGGAATCCAAGTTGGATGTGCTCCAAAGTCAGCTTGACAAGTTCAAAATGAAGGATGGTGAAGGTGTCGCTGAAATGTACTCTAGGCTTGCTCTTATCACAAATGAGATTGCCGGCTTAGGAAGTGAAGAAATGACCGACAGATTCATCATCAAAAAGATCCTAAGAGCATTGGATGGAAAATATGATATTGTGTGCACATTGATCCAAATGATGCGAAATTACAAAGATCTCAAGCCAACGGAAGTCATTGGAAGAATTGTTGCTCATGAGATGTCACTCAAGGATAAGGAGGAACTTCACAACAAGTCAAGTGGTGCTTACAAAGCCTCATGTGAAGCCCCCACATCATCAAGTGAGAAACAAACCTTCAACAAAGAATTGAGCTTAATGGTGAAGAACTTCAACAGATTCTACAAGAGTAGAAGCAAAGAAAGAAGCTCCAAGTCAAGGTCCTACAATGACAAAAGATCTTCTAGTCGAGAGCGCAATTGCTACAATTGTGGGAGACCCGGACACTATTCCAATGAGTGTACGGCACCCTACAAAAGAAGAGAAGATTCTCCCAAGAGAAGAAGTAGAAGAGAAGAATCACCACCAAGAGAGAGAAGGAGTAGAGATGATCGTTATGAACGAAGACCCTCACGCAGAAGCAAGGATTCGGAAAGGAAGGACAAGTCATCAAAGAGCTACACAAAACGAAGACATCAAGCTCATGTTGGTGAATGGGTATGCGGCTCCGACTCCGACGATCACTCCGAGAGAAGCTATCACTCTGACTCCGAATACACTCAAGATGAAGGTGTTGCCGGTTTAGCACTTGTGTCAACCAACTCCTACGACATATTTGAATCACTAAATGAAGGAATTGGAAGATGCTTCATGGCCAAAGGTCCTAAGGTAACACACCCCGAGTATGTTGATTTTAATAGTGATGAAGATGACTTGCTAGGTGATGATGATTTACTTGTTGACAACTCTAGTGATGAATACTATGATGAAACGTCAATTAATCATGCTAATCAAGATGAAACAAATGACAATGATAAGGAGAAGATTGAGCGTCTAACTAAAGAACTAAACACTCTTAAGTTAGCTCATGAAACTATCTTCGAAGATCATCGAGAACTTTTAAGGGCTCATGAGAAGTTACGCTTTGAAAAGCTCAATCTTGAGCAAGAGCATGAGTTCTTAAAGGCAATCAATGATGATCTTCGTAAGAAAAGTTCTTCTTACATTGCCAAGCGTTTACTCTTATCTACTTACATGCCTCAAGTCAAGTCTAATAACAAGAACAAGAAAGATTCTTCTTCTAGTAGTAACAATAACAATGCTAAATCCAATATTGTTGCTTCTAGTAGCTCTCTTGATTCCACTAATGATTCTCTTAGCCAAGTTACACTTGAGCAAGAAAACAACTTATTGAAGGGAATTATAGATAAAGGTGTATACAAGAGCCTTGCCGGGAGTAAGCAATTTGAGGAAATTGTACGCAAGCAAGGAAGGCACCGGAAGAATCAAGGTGTTGGTTTTGAACGAAAGTTCAATGCCAATGGAGTTGAGTGGGAAGAAGATCAATACCCCAAGACGAAGTTTGTTCCTCAACAAGAGAAGTATGATCCTACTTCCTTCAAGGGAACACAAGCACAAGATGATCTTCCACCACAAGACCACAAGAACAAAGGCAAGGACAAGCTTCAAGAGGAGATTGATGCATTTGAAGAAGCACCTAAGGCCTTGGTCAAGTGGGTTCCCAAGACTACGTCAAGTTCTACTTCATCAAGCACAACTACTACACCAAGGATTCCCATCAAGATGATGTGGATCCAGAAGAAGAAGAACTAGAGAGTTCTTGAGGGTGACTCCGCCAACATTTTTCACTCATATCATTATGGCAAGGACAAGTGCAATCAACTTCCATATCTTGCACTAGTTCAAGGAGTCACAAACCCTCATGTTGGTAAGGCAAGGGACAAGGTAACCTAATGTCTTCATGGACATCATTTTGTGTGTGCATCACTCTATGTCTATGGATATTCTTGTTTGTTCCTTGTGGGACTAACCCATGTAGGTATTGAAAGTGCAACTCACTCCAAAGGATTGCTCCAAAAGATCTACATCAACATTGAGCATCCACATCTTCAACACCTACATGAAGTCATCATCGACAAAACCCAAGGTTAGTTTATCCCTCTAAGGGGGGATCTCACATCTAGGGGGAGCTTAACTCTAAGAATTGATTCTAAGCAACTCTAATGATGTGAACACATAAATGCTTTATGTAAAAGTGGTAACCCCACTTGAGCTTAAACGATGAGTATGACCTATGATCAAATGTTCTCATTTGACTCCTAAGTCAATAAACTCATATATAGATGACCTAGTCATTGCCAATTGTTTGATAGATGCTAGAATTGGTTGTGCATGCTTTGGCACATATTTCATTAGTCATTTTATTGTGTGAGCATGTTGGTTGCATATTTTACTCATTCGAGGACATCCACTTGTTGTTTTGATTGATTGGTTTCTTTCTCTTTGGCCAAGTGGATGGACAAGAATGCCTAAGAACCTTCTCTAGCCATCTATGCTTTTCTCGTCTCAAACTCTATTCATGCTACATCACAAAATTTGATCAAGTCAGATTCGAACCACTCTGTGTGAGGAGCACTCGGAGTCCCCGATTCGTCATAGACTTAAACTTCCAAAACTTCTTTGTGATTTTCGGTCTGACCGATTCCTCCATTTCGGTCATACCGAGATTACTAAGTCGATCTAGGTTTTCAATCTCGATGCAACCGATTTGAACTTTTCGGTCACACCGAGTTGTTCCACTCGGTCACACCGACAGTGTCGGGCTATATATTCACACGGGCAAAATTTGGAAAACTTTCTCCGAAACTCCTCGCCCGCGCATAGCCCGCTCTGCCTACTAGGTCTACGAATCATCGACTTCGTCGCCAGCCGCCTCCAGCCGCTGGTCTCCGCCGTCGTCAACGGAATTCTTCTGCGCCGTTGCCGCCGTAGCGAGTTCACCGCCAAACTAGGATATGAACTCGATCACAGTGCTATCCTCGTCTGATTCTCAGCACATTGTGTTCGTAATGCATCTTGCCACGATTGAAACACCTCTATCCAGTCAAAACAATCCTTAGAATAGTTGTGATTCGAAAATTTATGGTTAGGTTTCCGCCGAAACCATCTCGGACCCACCGGGTTGAAAAACTCGGTCTCACCGATTTGGCTAACGCCATTGCACTAGTAAGTCTCGGTCTGACCGAGAATTACAAATCGGTGTGACCGATTTTAGAACTTTGTGAAACACTAGCAGTCTCGGTGCCACCGAACTGTGACTCGGTCTGACCAAGTTCACTAGTTTAGGTTCCAAAACTGCTTCGGTATCACCGAGTTTAAAAATTGGTAGATCCGAAATGCTTTCTGTGGAAAACTAAAACTAAGTTTTTTGAATCATTCTTTTGCAAAAATCTCTGCATTTTGTGATGCTCATCCACTCTACCTCATCTATAACTATTCACAGGGTCAGCAATCAGTGAGAGCAGCATGTCAGACCAAAGTGACAGCCAGAACAGGTCAGAAGAGCAGGTTCACATGAGTGAGGGAACTAGTCCCTCTAGCAGCTCAGATGAGGGGAGCAGAAGCACTCCTAGTAATTTGCCCAAGGCTGCCACAAGGACAAGAAAGAAGAAGACCTCAGAGTCTGAGGATGAGGATTATGTGGCAGTTGAGGATGAGGCCAGTTCAAAGAAGAAGGTGCTCAAGAAGGAGTACAGCTCAACAGTAGTTAAGCCTGGAATGAAGATCAAAAGGCTAGTAGGTAGACAACCAATGTCCAAAGCCAGAGTCTCCACTCAAGTTTCTTTGGAATCCCAACCCAAAGAGCCTGCTGCTGCTGAAGGAAAGAAAAGGAAGGAAAGGGTCAAGAAGACCATGGCTAGAGTGATTGAGAAGCCTTCTGTGATGGAGGAAGAAGAAGAAGAAGAAGAAGAAGAGGTTGCTGAACCAGCACCCAAGGCACAAAAGCTGATGGGTGATGCCATAAAATCAGGGGCTGCAACTTCAAAGCCCAAAGCTGCCCCTAAGCCCAAGAGTGCACCAAAGAGGAATACCAGGAGTATACCAGCAGCTGAGAAGAACAAGGCCCCAATGCCTGAGGTTGATGCTGAGGAAGATGAAGAAGGGCAGGTCCTAAGGAAGCTCAAACCCAAAATTCCAGACCACAATGATGCTCATCCTGTGGCTGAGAACATGAAGATCAGGAGAGATCAAGGGTTGAGGCTATGGAGAGAGGCAGATCCATATGCCACCAGAAGAAGGGTTGCTGTAGATTACAGGTTCCACACCAAGGAGCAGCAGGACTTCTATGAGACCATCTTATTGGATAAGAAGCCCATATTTGTGATATGAGATGGGTCAACTGGACCTACATGAAAGAAAATGAGGAACACTATCCTGAAGTGTATGACAACTTCAGTGCGTGTGGAGTTGCAGATTTTGGTGGGAAGAAGCTCACAAACTGGAATGATGAGCTCATTATGCAATTCTACTCCACAACACATTTCTATCCAGATGGCAGGATAGTTTGGATGTCAGAAGGAACGAGATACCAATCAACCATAGAGGAATGGGCAAGTCTGATCAATGCCCCAAATGAAAATGAAGATGACTTGGACATTTATGCCAAGAAGAAGATGGGTCACAACTCAATGTCACAGATGTACAAGGAGATCCCAGATGATGCACTTGAGACTTTCAAGTTTGGATCAGTTCATTTTCTTCTGTCAAGGCTGCCTACGATCAACTGGATCCTAAGGCACACTCTGTTGCCCAAATCAGGTGACCACAACATGATCAGAGGGCTTGCAATCAATTTGCTTCACATTTTTGATGTGCCTCAGAAATTCAAAGTCATGAGCCTCATAGTTGAAACTACCAAGAGGACAGCAGCAGACCAGAAGAGGAGCTGTGGATATGCCCCACAGATTCAGGAGTTGATTAACTCAAAGATGGGCACAGGGAAGTATCTGTTGGATAAGGAACACATGGTTCTCTATCCTGACTTTGAGGACAATCAAGTTGTCATGACTGAGAATGAACCATCATCAGTACAAGCGCAAGAGAAGAAGGAAAAAGCAAGGAAAGAGAAGGCTGCCAAGATGCCAACTCAAGCAGAGGCATCTGATTACTTTCTGAAGAACAAGCAGGAGCAGCTTGGTTATTTGATAGCATCAACTCTACGGATTGAGAAGGGGTTGGCCACCCTAACTCAAAACCAGGAGAGCCTGGAAAGAATCATGGAACAAAAATTCTATGATTTTGATGTCAAAGTAACTGAGATTCAGTCAGCTGTGGAGTAGCTACAGGATGACATGCAGGAGAGGAAGGGCAGAACAATGACTGATGCATTTGCTAGAGTGCCACGAGCTCAGAGATCAGCTGCAGAGCCAGTCACCAGAGTCACTTCATCAGCTCCAGCTACAGCTCTAGCACAACCAGCTACAGCACCAACTCCTTCAGCTTCTTCCACATCGACTGAAGCCTTCGTTCTTGGAGTTCTCCGGACACCACCACCAGAAGACCAAGCCTGAGAGACGATATAGTTCTATGCATTTTTTAGGAACTTTTCGGTAACATGTTGCCAAAGGGGGAGAAAAAATGTATAGATCATAGGCTTCGAGAGAGAGAGAGAGAGATTTGCTTTTGTTCTCTCTTGTCTTCTTGGTTGAACTTCATTTGCTTTGATTGCTTGAGATACTATGCTTTTACCTGTGAGACATTGATGATCATGTGTTTGATCATAAGCTACACTTATGCTTGTTATGATATTATCTTACTTATCTTTATATGATCATTCACTTTGCTTGGTGATGAGTGCATGTATTCAATCTTTATTATTTTGAGCGCTCCACCAAGATGTATGTGACATGGAAGAGTAACCCATGAGCCTAATTCCTTGTGCATTTGCAGTCTAAAGCAATGCACAAATTTAGAAGGAGCTCTTGCTTATCACATACTTCTCAAAGCGACGATGTTTTTCAATCTTATTATCATTTGTCGAAGCTTTGATCTATATGTTGTCATCAATTACCAAAAAGGGGGAGATTGAAAGTGCAACTATCCCTAGGTGGTTTTGGTAATTCATAACAACATATAGCTCATTGAGCTAATACTATTCCAAGACAAATATTTCAGGAAAGCTCAATGAATGGCATGGCATGAATGATGAAAGTGGATCCCTCAAAATATTAACGACAAAGGATTGGCTCAAGCTCAAAAGCTCAAGACTCTTCATTTTACATTTTAGTGATCCAAGATCACGTTGAGTCTATAGGAAAAGCCAATACTATCAAGAGGGATGAGGTGTTGCTTAATGAGCCTCTTGCTTCATGTGCTTAGTGATATGCTCCAAAACCCTCCAATACTTTCTCACATCCACATATGACCTAAACCTAAAGTCAAACTTGGCCCTACCGATTCTTTCTATCCGGCGCCACCGAGTTCAGATGTCATAGCCACTGCCACAAACCCTAGGCAAATCGGTCTCACCGATAGGGATCTCGGTCTCACCAAGATGGGATTGTAATCTCTCTGTTTCCCTTCGTAACGTTTCGGTCTAACCGAAGTGAGCGATCGGTCCCACCGAGATTGCAATGTAAACTCTCTTTTTCCCTTTCATAACTTTTCGGTCTCATCGAAAGAGCGAATCGGTCCCACCGAGTTTACCTGACCAACTCTCTGGTTAGCTAATTACCAAATTCGGTCTCACCGAATTTGTGTAATCGGTCTCACCGAGATTACGTTATGCCCTAACCCTAATCATATCGGTCCTACCGAGTTGCATGTCAGTCCCACCGAAAACCCTAATGGTCACTAAGTTTACTAAATCAGTCCGACCGAGTTTGATGATTCGGTCCCACCGAGTTTGGTAAATTGTGTGTAACGGTTAGATTTTGTGTGGAAGCTATATATACCCCTCCACCTCCTCTTCATTCATGGAGAGAGCCATCAGAACAAACCTACACTTCCAACTTACCAGTTCTGAGAGAGAACCACCTACTCATGTGTTGAGGCCAAGATATTCCATTCCAACCATATGAATCTTGATCTCTAGCCTTACCCAAGTTGCTTTTCACTCAAATCTTCTTTCCACCAAATCCAAATCCTATGAGAGAGAGTTGAGTGTTGGGGAGACTATCATTTGAAGCACAAGAGCAAGGAGTTCATCATCAACACACCATTTGTTACTTCTTGGAGAGTGGTGTCTCCTAGATTGGCCAGGTGTCACTTGGGAGCCTCCGACAAGATTGTGGAGTTGAACCAAGGAGTTTGTAAGGGCAAGGAGATCGCCTACTTCGTGAAGATCTACCGCTAGTGAGGCAAGTCCTTCGTGGGCGACGGCCATGGTGGGATAGACAAGGTTGCTTCTTCGTGGACCCTTCATGGGTGGAGCCCTCCATGGACTCGCTCAATCGTTACCCTTCGAGGGTTGAAGTCTCCATCAACGTGGAGGTACGATAGCACCACCTATTGGAACCACGACAAAAACATCTGTGTCTCCAACTGCATTTGAATCCTCTAAACCCTTCCCTTTACATTCTTGCAAGTTGCATGCTTTATTTTCCGCTACCTATATACTCTTTGCATGCTTGCTTGAATTGCGTGAAGATTGCTTGACTTGTTCAAAGATAGCTAAAATCTGCCAAAGTCTAAAATTGGGAAAAGGTTAAGTTTTTAATTGGTCAAGTAGTCTAATCACCCCCCCTCTAGACATACTTCAAGGTCCTACTATCGGCATGAGATTTCTCCCCATACCTATTGTGAAGGAGACCAGTCTATCGGATTACGGGTTCCGCAAACCCTTAAAAGGTTCGAACTCTGGGGTGCACGCGAGGATCTCAACCTACCCATCTTGCCTACTCGCAATCCTCCTAAGCCTAGCGCGTCGGGCTCAAAGAGACAAAGAGACACGGTAGATTATCCTGGTTTGAGCCACCTTGTGGTGTAATACCCTACTCCAGCATTTTGGTGGATTGCCTCGAAGGGCTGAGGATGAACTAGTACAGTGGATGAATTGGCCTCTGGAGGTGAGGTGTTCTTGAGCTCAAGAGAGCTGGTGAGGTGGTCGGGTGAGAATGGATTCGATCCGACCAGATCTGAACTGGATTCGAACTAGCTTCTCACTGGATCTGAACTGGACCCCCCTTCTATGGTGGTGGCTAAGTCCTATTTATAGTGGCCTTGGTCCTCTTCCCAAATGTTGGCGGGAAGGGATCCCACAACGGCCGGATTTGAAAGGGGACAAGCAGTACATCCTATCCTGACTAAAATGGTCTTCGCCTGCGAAAAGCCTCTGGTGGTGACGCTGCGGTGGGCTCGGTGATGACCTCCGTCCTGCCGTCCTAGCGGTCTTGGTATAGTTGCACCAAAATGGAAACCCTTAGCCGATTCCTCGGGACTCCGCGCCTGTGACTTGCCTCCCTTGCATCGAAGAGGAAACTGGCGCTCTGTGCCCGCTGGCGCCCGCCTGACCTTGGTAGTCATGGCTCACGTCAGCTGAGCCTCGTGAGGTGCACCTTGCATAGAACTCTCCGCCCCTCGGGAGCCAGCCTGAGGAGGCTGATTTCCTCGGGGGTCTTGGTGCCGTCCGCCTCGCGAGGCTTGGCCCCTCGCGAGGGTCTTGAGTCGTTGATGCTGAAGCTGGGCCGTACCAGGCCGTTGATGGAGCCACACAGTGGGCCGCAAGAAGTCAACTTTGAATAGCCTCATATCCAGTACGCCGACAGTAGCCCTCGGGCTCAAGGCGCGCTCGGACATGGCTTCTAGGCGAAGCCAAAGGACAAGTGCGGAGCGCCGCGGGCCCTAACCGCCTGCGGCCTTGATGATGCGTGGCGATTGATGTGACGTGGGCGTCTCCACTTCCCCATGTTGCCTCGGCAACTGTTCGACTTGACGGGACGATGCGACATGCAGAAGATCATCATGGCACGAGGTCGTGGAGGCTGGCGGTTGGTCTTCCTCAGCTATAAATGAGGGGGAGGGGCAGAGCCCCCTAGCTCATCTCTCCTTCATCTTCTTGTCGCATGTTCCTTCTCCTTCTCCGTCTTGCTTCCATGACGTCGATCAGGAGGTTCTCGGCGGCCGAAAAGGGTAAGGCCCCTAGGGAGGGGCCTGATCCTCTCCCACCGAAGAAGTGGCTCCGCCTTCCTCACAACGCCAGCGCAGGACGAGAGGTGACCAGGCCTTGGCAATCGAGCACCTAAATCCATAGTCCCACGCCATGCCACCGCACCTAAATCCCCATCTTCCCGGACTTAGGGAGCAAATCCAGTAGTCC
This sequence comes from Triticum aestivum, assembly GCF_018294505.1. Lineage (NCBI taxonomy): Eukaryota > Viridiplantae > Streptophyta > Magnoliopsida > Poales > Poaceae > Triticum > Triticum aestivum. The sequence goes on from NC_057807.1 coordinate 713,285,214, forward strand.
AAGGGAAGGGATGCCCCACATTAGCAGGTCAAGATCATATTGAGGTTGTGCAGAAAACATTAATGGAGGATCAACATGCTTCCTCTGGTGGTATTGTTTGTGGCTCCGGGCAAAGAATGCGGGTAGCAGATGCATTTGGATCTTGGGAGAAGGCTGGAGGGTGAAACAAAGGTTTCTATTCCAACCCGAAAGCAGTCAAGTCCTTAGACCCGTTTAGGGCCTACCGACGGTGTTACGGCCCTTGGGTGCCTCAAGCCACTGGAAGTCGGCCCACCAGGCCGGCCGGAGCCCCCTAGGGTGCTACATGACCCCAGCCATCAACATGTCATGTGGAAGCTCTACAAGGACGAAACCGGCATCTTTGCGTACAAGGTAAGAAGACCAGATATCCAGGAGGGTTCTCTAGCTGCCTTAGTTGACTAGGATTCGTGTAAACTCTAAGCCTCAACGCCCGTTATAAGCCGAGTCTAGGCTAGCTGCTAGGGCACTTTAAAATCCCTCGGTATACCTACGTTCCTTGAGATCAACCCTATACCTAGTACACCCCATCAATCTGATATAACAAGACTAGGAGTAGGGTTTTATCTCCGGAGAGAGGACTCGAACATGGGTAAATCTGTCTCATGTTTCCTCTCTGGGCTTTCCGACTAGTCGTGACACCCTACTGAGGGGTCTACCGCATAATTTCCTGTGTTTTTTGAATGGCAGTCTCCTAAGAACCAACTTGTGGATAGTTAGGAGGGAAGTGATACCCCATCGCACTTGGGATCAAACCCCAGGTTTGATACTTTGGTGTCTCATAAAGGCTGAATATTCTTTTAGTGGTAGACGACACTCTCGTCAATAGCGAAGCACCTGTGGTGATTTCGTCATCTCAAGACCCGTCGGCTTAGTCTTTCAGAGGTGCTCATAGAGGGGATAGGGTGTGCGAGTATGTTCGCCTAAAAAATGGCAGCAAACGGAGCCTACAAACTCAAAAGACTTTGCATCTCAATTGCATAGATAACCGATCAAGAGAGTCCTTAGCAGGAAGACCGAGTAAGACACTAAATATGCATAGCTAACTAACACTTGCAGAGTATATACTAAGACCTCTCATAGTATATTATACTCCCCCAATTTCAAAATAAGTGTCTAAACTTTAGTACAAATAACTTTGTACTAAAGTTGGTACGGAGGGTGTACTTAGAATCATAGAATTTGTAGAATCGCAATATGAAGTTGTGACAATATTTATTTGGCACTATATTTTCTCGTTTTTGCACTATGATATTTGTATCATAGCATGGTACTCCCTCCGTCCGGATTTATTAGGTCTCTCAGCATCACAAGCATGTCCCCTTTTATAAGGCCCCGCTTTGAAAAGGTGCATGCATGCAACCATTTCATTGGTTGCATTGAAAGCTATTGTTGTTAGTGTCATGGCTGAAAAGGTAATACACTTCATGCGTGCTTTTTCATTGGTTGCATGCATGTGAGAGAGTGCATTGGGAGTGGAATAGAAGAATTAATGTGAGCAAATTACTATGTGTCTTGGTCTAAGAGAAGTTGTCTTTAGGCCTAATAAACCCGGACGAAGGGAGTACTACTACCACACATCACATCATTAATTATAGTGGTACATAATCTTTTCCTTAGGTGGCACTGCATGCTATACTTGCACTGTGAGCTTAATCTTGCCAGTCAACTGTCAGCTGGCTATATAGTACACCTCCATAAACAAGGAATAATTGCTGCATGCATGACATTGCTTTTGGAGTTGTTGTGCACGGATCGGATTAGGGCAATTAGTGACTGTATATATAAACAACGCGTCTATTTGAGTAGGTAGGCAGCGCAGGCCCCTAAAAATTTGCATGAAGTACTCCGTCTAGTCCTTTTTAATATAAGTTTTGTTCGAAGTCAAACTATCTCTAGTTTGACCAAACTTATAGAAAAAATACCAACATTTACAATGCCAAGTCAATATTGTTAGATTCATTATGAATGTAGTTTTATAGTATATATATATATATATTTGGTATTGTAGGTGTTGGTATTTTTTAACATAAATTTAGTCAAACTTTGACACAAATCTAATATGTAGAGTAAAAAGGACCGGACGGAGTATTAAAATGTCCACGGAATCAATCAAGTGGCTAGCTAGGTAGCACGTGTGATGCAGATGCAGGGCATAAGGCGTTGTTTGCTTTCTTCACCAACCAATCAATCAAGCACAGGATTAGAATGAGATGCCATCCAACCAAATCAATGTAATTAATGTATTTCCGTTATTAATTAGGAGAAGAGAAGAGAATATGAGACACTAATAACACAAGTCAGGCTCACATGTCGTTGTTTTCCTCAATGGTTTGTACTCTACATTGTAGTAGTATCTTGTTTAGTAATTAAGATGCAACAGTTGTTGGGGAGCTAGTAATTTAGAAGACTCACATGTTGGAGTGATTAACAATGGATGGGCTAGTAAAAAAAAGGCATATGCATGATTCCCAAATAAAAAGTAGCTAGAAATAAAAATGAAAAATAGCAACGGCATCACCACCCTAGCCACTAGCTAGAATTAATCAAGCAATAATTAAGGTATTTAATAAATAGAGGCACCGACGGAGCCAGCCAGCCAACAATCAGCAAGTGACAGCAAAAAAACACAAGCTCGAACCAAAAAAGGAGGAGGCAAGTTGGGCCCAACCCTAGAAAAATGTGTGCACACGCACGCACACAAGAAAGTAGTACTCCCTCCGTCTCAATTTACAAGTCCTACGCGTATACCTAGGTTGCCAATTTGACCACCCTAATATAAATTATATAACACAAAAATTATATCTTTTGAAAATAGAACATCTGAAGTTTATATTGGTATATTTTTTGTAATATATGACTTGCATTAGGTTGGTCAAATAGACGACCTAGGGGTACGCGCATGCCCTGTAAACTGAGAGAGAGGTAGTACTAGTAGTAGTAGAAGAAGAAAGAAGATAAGTAAATATGGAGGAGAAGATGGCAACCACCGGCTGCCCTCCATGATTTTGATTTTGAGTTGGTTTGACATGATCATGTGCATCATTATTACTACTACTTCACCCATCAAGCCAACAAGAATAAACATAAATTATTAGCCTCCCAACATGGCATCATGCATGCTAATTGAGTAGACTAGTAGTATCTACTTGGTCTTGGTCATAGCTCAGTTGCACTCCTACTACCTTTTTCAGATGCTATACTAGTACTCCCGTTAAGGTTGAGGGCAGATTTCACATGGAGTGTCAGAGAAGTGGCCGGAAGCAGCTCATAGTTTAACTTAATTGGCCTTCCCAAGTGAGTTAACTAAGAATTTGAGATCAGGATGTCATGATCCCTTGCAGGGGCAACCATAGACCTGACTGTTCCATCAGCAAGCAAATCCACGTCTGCTGATGCTGCCTGCAAAGAATATAAGCTACTACCCATGCATCTAGCTGTCAATGAAAACCAAACCACTCAACCAAATTAAAGCCATCAAGCAAAGCAAAGGAAGCTTCTTCCTTGGCTATCCCATCTCTCTCCCTTAATCTTAATCTCACCAACTTAATCAGCTAACCACCCGAAATTACCAACATAACCTCCACCCTCCCTGGTAATCTGGTATACTACTAGTAGTATGCTTACATGGCATGCCACATGCTCCTGATTGACATGACATTGACATGAAGGATGCCGGATATGGTATATTTCGCATCATTCTTTCAGTATGTCATTCTCCTGATTGGTTGATTGACACGGGTGCTAATGTGCATGTATGCAATGATATTTCCATATTTTCGTCTTATCAGACCACATGGACTTCCACCGTCCTAATGGGCAACGGTTCAAGTGCTTTTGTTCGTGGTGTTGGCACGGTCGATCTAAAGTTTACTTGGGGAAGATCGTGCGGTTGAAGAACGTGCATTATGTCCCCCCCCCCCCCCCCGTTCAATATAATCTTGTTAGCATATCTCTTCTGTGTAGAGATGGCTACAAGCTTGTCTTTGAGTCGAATAAATTTGTAATATCCAAGTGTGGAACTTTTGTTGATAAAGGCTATGAGTCAGGAGGCATGTTTCGTTTATCCTTGTCAGATCTCTGCAATAAAGTTGTTAATCATGTTTGCAACAAATAGTGAATCAAATATGTGGCATTCACGTCTCTGTCCTGTTAACTTTGGTTGCATGTCGTGGCTAGCCAAGTTGAATTTAATCCCTAGTTTTACCACTGTCAAGGGATCTAAGTGTCAAGTTTGTGTGCAAGCTAAGCAACCTCGTAAATCTCACACGACTACGGAAACGAGAAATCTTGCACCACTAAAGCTCATACATTTAGATCTATGTGAAATGAATGGTGTTTTGACAAAAGGTGGGAAAAATATTTCATGACGTTAATTGATGACTCCACTAGATACTGCCATGTGTATCTTCTGAAATCTAAGGATGAGGCTTTGAACTTTTTCAAGATCTATAAAGCTGAAGTGGAAAATCAACTTGATCGTAAAATCAAGAGGCTTAGGTCCCGCTCGTGGTGGATAGTAGTTTTCCAATGAATTTGATTCTTTTTGTGCAAAACATGGTATAATCCATGAGGGGACGCCTCCCTATTCACCTCAGTCAAATGGGGTAGCCGAAAGAAAGAACCGCACTCTAACTGATTTGGTTAACGCCATGTTAGACACATCGGGTCTCTCCAAGGCATGGTGGGAGGAGGCGATATTGACTGCATGTCATGTCCTAAACCGAGTTACCACAACGAACATCGGGTCTCTCCAAGGCATGGTGGGGGAGGCGATATTGACTGCATGTCATGTCCTAAACCGAGTTCCCACAAAGAACAAAGAGATAACTCCATTTGAGGAATGAGAGAAGAGAAAGTTAAAACTCTCTTATCTACGAACCTGGGGTTGTTTGGCGAAACTCAATGTGCCAATTCCAAAGAAACGCAAGCTTGGACCAAAAACTGTGGATTGTGTTTTCCTAGGATATGCTTTTCATAGCATTGGCTATAGATATTCTTGATTGTAAAATCTAGGGTATCTGACAAGCATGTCGGTACAATCATGGAGTCGAATGATGCAACTTTGTTTGAAGATATCTTTCCCATGAAGGATATGGCTAGCTCATCAAATCAGGAGATGCCTAGTTCATCAAATCAGGAATTAGTTCCAATTACTGAACCTACCATTTCACACTTTGAAAGTCTTGTGGAGGAGAACCATGAAGTTCCTACTAGGAGCAAGAGACAGAGGACTACAAAGTCCCGTCGTGATGATTTTCTTGTGTATCTCATAGATGACACTCCTCGTTCTATTTCAGAGGCATATGCATGTGAAGACACTGACTACTGGAAGGAAGCAGTTCGTAGTGAGATGGATTCCATCTTGGCAAATGAAACTTGGGAGATCACTAATCGCCCTTATGGGTGCAAACCTATAGGGTGCAAATGGGTATTCAAGAAAAAGCTTAGCCATGATGGTACTATTGAGAAGTACAAGGCACGGCTCATGGCCAAGGGTTACACCCAAAAGGAAGGTGAAGACTTCTTTGATACTTACTCACCCATGGCTCGACTAACCACTATTCGAGTACTACTCTAGCTGCCTCACATGGTCTTCTCGTTCATCAAATGGATGTTAAGACTGCTTCCCTAAATGGAGAGTTGGATGAGGAAATTTACATGGAACAACCAGATGGGTTTGTAGCAGATGGTCAGGAAGGAAAAGTGTGCATTGCTGAAGTCTTTGTATGGACTTAAGAAAGCACCCAAGTAGTGGCATGAGAAGTTTGAAATAACTTTAACATCTACAGGCTTTGTTGTCAAGAAGCTAATAAATGTGTGTACTATCGCCATGGTGGGGGCGAGGGAGTTATCCTTTGCTTGTATGTTGATGACATACCGATTTTTGAAACAAATCTGAATGTTATTAAGGAGGTCAAGGATTTCCTATCTCGTTGTTTTGAGATGAAAGATTTAGGAGTGGCTGATGTTATTCTAAACATCAAGTTGTTGAGAGATGATGATGGTGGAATTACATTGCTTCAATCTCACTATGTGGAAAAGATCTTGAGTCGCTTTGCTATAGTGATTGCAAGTCCTCTCCAACACCATATGATGCTATCGTGCTGCTTTGAAAGAACCGAAGAATTGCTAGAGATCAACTGAAGTATTCTCAGATCATTGGCTTTCTTATGTATTTAGTCAGTGCTACAAGACCTGACATCTCTTTTGCTGTTAGCAAATTGAGCCGATTTGTTTCCAAACCGTGAGATGATCATTGGAAAGCTCTAGAGAGAGTTATGCATTATATTCAAAGGCACTGCTAATTATGGAATTCACTACACTTGGTACCCAACGGTGCTTGAAGGGTATAGCGATTCAAACTGGATCTCAGATGCTGACGAGATAAAGGCCACGAGCGGATATGTATTCACTCATGGAGGTGGCGCTGTTTCTTGGAAGTCTTGCAAGCAGACGATCTTAACGAGTTCAACAATGGAAGCAGAACTCACATCACTAGATACAACCACGGTCGAAGCAGGTTGGCTTCGTCGGCTCTTGAATGACTTGCCTGTTGTTGAGAAACATGTATCGGGTATCCTTATGAACTACGGCAATCAGACTATGATCACGAAAATGAGCAGCTCAAAGGATAACATGAAGTCATCAAGACACGTTCAAAGAAGGTTAAAGTCTCTCAGAAAAATGAAAAATTATTGCATTGGATTATATTCAAACGTCTAGAAATTTGGCAGATCCTTTTACTAAGGGTCTATCACGTAATGTGATAGATAATGCATCAAAGGAGATGGGTATGAGACCCACAATATGAGTTGTTCATAGTGATAACCTAGTCTATGTGATAGGAGATCCCGTGAATTAGATGTGGAAGACAACCTGTTGGTCAACTGAGAAGAGAGTATCCTTACTATTAACAATACCACTCCATGAAGATGCAATACTCTCCTAATCTGCATGACATGTTGATGTATATCTTAATGTGTTCTAAGTGGCTCACTGAAGCAGAGATGTTGTCATGCAGAACATCTTTTGAAGAACACACCTATGTGAGTCTGATTGTTAAACGTCGCAATCTATGAGAGTAAGGTGCTCTCTTGTAAACTCATGAAAGGTCTTGGAGTATGATGCATAAACTCCACCCGCGGGGAAGACCCACGGTATCCTAGTATTGGTCAAGGCTTTGTGTGAAGCTAGATTCGCAGAAAACTTGCAGTTCAAGGCCCAGTCCACTGTTCAAGTTGCTTACTAGTGTAGCATAGAGTTCTAGGTGGAAGTTCAACTTAACAATCTCTACTGCAGTACCGGTATATAAAATAATGTTATGGAACCATAGGCAAATTTTGTGTGCCTCTAGGATCTGGTGGGGGATTGCTGAATTTTTTTCTATTTTGGGCCAGCCCAATAGCAATTTCAGAATTTCATAATAAATCCTAGAGGCTCACACAGTCCATTCGTGCAAGGCAAGAGGTGGAACTAAAGTTAGTCCCACATTGCTAGTCGGTGGAAGTTGGACCTCCTTATAAGAGAGGTTGTTTCCCCACATGTATGAGCATGAGAACAAGAGAGACATTCACGTGCGCTCCTCTCCCGCCGCCCGCCTCGTCTCGTCACGACACACACAGTGCGGGTTGCGGGAATGAGCTGAGCCGATGGCTATTCACCTCCTTCTCATGTGCCTATAAAAGGGAGGTCGCTCCTCTCCAGAGAGACACACCAGAAGATCATCTCCCTCTCGGCACCAAGTTCCAATCTCTGAGCTACTGCTACGATCTTCCTCATCCCGGCTTGCAGCGTGCACCATAGGTCGGGACAGTAGGCCTCCGAAACCCCACCTCTTCGAGTCCTGTACGGAGAAGGGTGATAAGGTTTTTGGGGAGCGCTCTGCGCGACTACTGACCGGTTCATCATGGACGCTCTGAACACCGACGACCACTTCCCCAACGACGACTTTTCCCCGACGTTGACAACCTCTTCGACGACATGGCTGGCAAGGATGTCGATCCCAAGACCAGTGCTTCTGCTGCTGTACCGTACGTGTTCATACTCTTTCTGTTTGAGGTTCTGCCATAGTTTCTTGCTTTAGTGTCTGCTCTAAATATGTTTGGTTCTACTTCATATACGCTGATGCTATTTACATTCTCTCTGTCAGATCGCATGCCTTGTTTAATCTCTGCTATATTAGTCATGCTTTATCTAGTATTTCTGTTAATAAAATCATATGGTAAATTGCTCATATATCCAACAGGACAGTCATACCACTGGCCCACCAGAGATCAAAACCCAGGTTTGACACTTTAGTGTCTCATAAAGGTGGAATATTCTTTCAGTGGGAGGCGACATTCCCGTCGAGAGCGAAACACTTGTGGTGGTGTGTTCCGCAAAAAAAAGAATGCCAGCCTCCAAGCGGAGTCTATAAACTCAAAAGGCTTTGCATCTCAATTGCATAGATAACCGACAAGAGAGTTCTTAGCGGGAAAACCGAGCAAGACACTAAATATGCATAGCTAACGCACACTTGTAGGAGTATATACTAAGACCTCTCATAGCATTATAGTGCCATGTTATTTGTTAACTTGTAGAATCTCAATATGAAGTTGTGCACATGATTTGTTTGGCAGTATATTTTCTCATGTTTGCACTATGATATTGTATCACAGCATGATACTAGTACTGCCACGCCCATCACATCATTGATCGTAGTGGCACATAATCTTTTCCTTAGGTGGCACACACTGCATGATATAATTGCACTGTGAGCTTTCTTGCTAGTCAACTATATATATCAGCTGGCTATATAGTACTACATTGCGATACCCCGCAAAAAAAGGTACATTGCGATAAACAAGGAATAATTGATGCAAGCAAGCATGCATGACATTGCTTTTAGAGTTATCAGTGCAATAAGTGATTTGTATAAACGATGCTTCTATTTGAGTAGCTAGGCTAGGCAGCACGGGCGCCTAAACTAAAATGTGCAAGGAATCAATCAAATGGCAGGTTTGATGTACGGCATAAGATATTGTTTGCTTTCTTCACCAACCAGTTAACCAATCAATCAATCAATCAACCGCCGGATTAGAATTAGATGCCATCCAATAAAATGCATGCAATCAATTAATTAGGAGAAGAGAAGAGGAGGCACTAACACTGTCCTCCCAGTGGTTTGTACAATTGTAGTAGTATCTTGTTTAATTAGGATGCAACACTGTTCTTTCAATGGTTTGTATAATTGTGGCATCTTGTTTAATTAAGATAGAATCTCATCTTGTAACCAAGTTAGCAAGCTAATTCATAAAGACTCTCACGGCGGAGCACTGAGAGACTACATACAGTGGTTAATTCCAAATTAAAAGCTACTCCCTCTGCTCCAAAATAGATGACTCAACTTTATACTAACTTGAATACAAAGTTGGGTCATCTATTTTCGAACGGAGGGAGTAGAAAATAAAAATAAAATTAGCAAACGGCCTCACTATCTTAGGCCCTCGCTAGCTAGAATTAATTAAGCAAGCAATTAGTTACAAATAGAGCCACCGACGGAGCCAGCCAAGAATTAGCAAGTGACAGCAAAAAAACACAATCTCGAAAAGAGGTGGGGCCCAACCCCAGGGACGTGTGCACTCGCACACACACAGAAGAAAGAAGAAGAAGAAGAAGATAAATATGGAGGAGGAGGAGGATGGCAACCACCGCCTCATCCTCCATGATTTGATTTGACTGACATGATCATCCTCTTCATCATCATCACTTGACCCATCAAGCTAACAAGAATTAATTAGCCTCCCAACTTGGCATCATAATTATTAGAGTATGTACTACTGCTTGGTTACTGCAGATGATATGCCAGCAGTCAAAGGTTCAGACTTCACATGGGGTGGGTGCCACTGCCAGAGAAGTGGCTCATTGTTTAACTTAATTAATCAGCCTTCCTAAATGAGTGAATAATGTAGACCCAATTAAATCAGAAATTGGGATGAGGGTGTCATGCAGATCCCTTGCAGTGGCAACCATAGATGGATCTGACTGTTCCATCAGCAAGAGCAAGCAAATCCACATCTACTAAATACTGATGCTGCCTGCAAAGAATATAGTTGAGCATCTACCAGTACCTATCTAGCTGTCAATCAAAACCAAACCACTGGACCAAATTAAAGCCAGCCATCAAGCAAAGCAAATGAAGCTTCTTCCTGGGCTCTCCCTCCCTTAATCTTATATAATCTCACCAACTTAATCAGCTAACCAGTCAAAATTACCAACATAACCTCCATCCTCCCTGGTAATCTGGTAGTAGTATACTACTACTAGTAGTAGTACTAGTATTGCTTATATGCCATGCCACATGCTCCTCATTTATTATTTTGTCTGTCACTCTGACTGAGGTGATTTGTAGTTTTGCTCCCATTCCATTTCCCTTCCCAGGCTGTCTAGGGGAATCCAATGCCATCTGATCGATCTTAGGTTGTTGGCACTTGATCTAAACTACCTAAATAAATGATCTTTTTTTTAATCTCACAATAATGGAGTGGAGTGGAGTGGAGTGGAGTAGCTTGAAATCCTAATAAAACCGCCGAAAATCACAACTGGATTTGTTCCCACCCTTTAAACCACTGATTAAAGGGCCATTAGTACAAGGAAGTTCACCCTCAACAAACAAACAAACAAACAAACAGCTTCAGCTTGGAGTCTTGAAGTCTTGGAGATGGACTGCACATCCTCCATTTCTTCTTCTAAATAAATATAAAGTCCTCTCTCTCACTAATCAGAATCAGGAGCAGAAGCAGAGCAGAAGCACTCTCTTCCTCCCCCCTCTCCATTTTATTTATTTATTTTACCCTTCCCTCCTCTGATATTTATCCCATCCTCTCTATCTATCTATCCATCCATCTCTCTTCTTGATTCCTCTTCTTCTTCCTCTGGATCCTTGCATTTGCTCCTGCTCCCCCATCCAATCCAGGGGCAGGGAGATTCCCACTTTTTCTTGGCCGTTTTTCTTCTACTAACACCGTCGGCTGCCGCAAGATCTGCACAACTGAAGCCCACCGACGGCGACGGCGGCGGCGATGAGGCCGGAGACGCGCCTCGACTCGGCGGCGTTCCAGCTCACCCCCACCCGCACCAGGTAACCTTCCATGCCTCCCATACAATACGGATCTGCGCCGCCACCAAAGCTCTGCTCTTTTCCTTGTGCTACACCCAACTGCCCTTATACTTCTACCACTAGATCCAATCCAACCTTACTTATCGCTGGATTTGTGCTCTCATTACTGCTACTCCTATATCGCATTGCAATCTGCAACCCCCTTTCCTTTTTCCTTTTTGTGTGTTGGTGTGTTCTTCTGTCGGCGGCATCAGCGATTTTTATGTTTCTCCCCCACTTTTTTATTTTGTTATTTTATTTATTGCAGGTGTGATTTGATTGTGATAGCGAATGGGAGGAAGGAGAAGATCGCCTCCGGCCTGCTGAATCCCTTCGTCGCCCACCTCAAGGCCGCCCAGGACCAGATTGCCAAGGGAGGCTACACCATCCTGCTCGAACCGGATCCGGCGGCCGACGCGCCATGGTTCACCAGGGGCACCCTCGAGAGGTTCGTCTCGTCTTTATCTGTAGGTGTCTCGTGTTTGTCTGCCAGTTTCTGACGGCGGCGGTGTTAGTGGCTCATTTGCGTGGTTGCTTCTTTCTTGTTGGCATCAGGTTCGTCCGTTTCGTGAGCACGCCAGAGGTCCTGGAGCGGGTGACCACGATAGAGTCCGAGATACTGCAGCTCGAGGACGCCATCGCCGTCCAGAGCAACGAAAATCTAGGACTCAAATCTGTAAGTACACAATTGTAATCTGTAATGTACTACTCATACTTACTTGACACTGACTGCAGAGTGAGTGATGACTTGTTTCTATGCCTTTGTGTTAGGGAGAAGCCCATAATGGGAAGCCGGTGGACTCCTCCATGGAAGGTACAATAGATAGTTACATACTACCGATTTCATTTCATTTCTGAATGTTGCGTCGCGCACTCACAGTATCCACGAACAAATCTTCGGCAATGCCTATCCGTAACCGAAAAAATCCTCTGCCGTGCGTTGCATTGAGTTTGGACCACGGAAACTTTTTCTATGGCGACCGACCGCACCGCACCGCTGTTTTAGAATCTATCTATCAGTTATAGAATTTGGTGCGGTGTACCATCAGTCACAGCTGTTGAGTTAGCTAGCAAGTTAGGTGCATGATAGTGGACGCCTTAAAAGTATTATTAGGGTGGCTGTACTTGTACAGGGGAAATGACAATGTGTCATGTTTGATTGACGACCTATCTTTTATTCGCGTTTATTATGCATTGTGTTCTGCTTTTTTACCTAACTTATATTGGAAGCTGATTATTCTGTAAGATGGATCTAACCATCATTAAGTGCGCAAGTTTTCAGGACAATTCGCAACTACATAAAAAGATTCTGTGGGAATTATATATGTTCTTTTATGATAGATGAACTGGAACATGATTTCGCGTCCCTTTTTCCGTTGGTAAATTTACCTGGCATGTCCCTTTACAGGTGGCAAGACAGGGTACAATGCTGATGGTGATAAGGCACTTGTTCTGTACAAGGTAAGGTTGTATGGATAAATTACAACTGCATTTTTTTTCTGTAATAAGTGTGTCATGGTAAAAGGGTATCATAATTAACTCTGATGTTCTTGTATCAATGGCAGCCTGACACACATCCAGCATCCCAACTGCAGAATGACGACGGAGTACATGAGGAGCATTCAAAGTATTTATATGCATAAGCCCCCTTTTTCTCCATGATGTTTTCCTTGAAGACGTTTTATCTCACATTTCTGTCTTGTTTATATGAAAAAAATCTGCACCGTCATAATTCTTTTTTTCGTGGAGTAACATATGCTTTTATCTAATGAACGATTGCTCACACTCATTCTATTCTAAAATTCAGCTCTTTGTTTACTTTATCTCCACTTTTTCGGATGATGTCTTATTTTTTGGAATTTCTTTCTTGGAAGAAGTATTTATCCGCATCTTCGTAAGGTGTTAATCGAAATATATATTTTTACAATGTTTTGCAGAGTTCAGCTTCTCAGAGTGCTGGAGACTCGCAAGACTGTCTTACGTAAAGAGCAGGCTATGGCCTTTGCACGTGCTCTAGCTGCTGGGTTTGATATAGACAACCTGATATATTTGATCTCGTTCGCAGAGCGTTTTGGTGCTTCACGCTTGATGTAAGTACGGCCTTCTAATGAATAAAGTAGTATCATGCTTGATATATCGGATAATTGATAATGTGAGCCTGAGGCAGATAATTAATTTGCGCCGACTCCGTATGATAACTGCATAACTTATTGCATTCCATTCTGATGCTAATTCCGACGCCATTTCAGATTGTTGAATGTTATTGCAATGCACAATTAGCACATCATGCTAGATAATGCACACAGTTCCATTGCTGTACAACTGTACTTGGTCCATGTCTTACTTTACTACTGTACTTGAACCTTTTCTTGATCAACTGGAACACACCTCCATTGATTGATCTCCTTGCCATGTTTAACTGTTAGATCTAAGTAATTTCTGTGAGTGCATAAGCGCTAACTTCGTTGGTGTTCGCTATCAATTTATAGGAAGGCATGCACACAGTTCATTGATTTGTGGAGGCAAAAACATGAGACTGGACAGTGGATTGACGTTGAACCCGAAACAATGTCTACACGCTCTGAATTTCCTCCCTTCAATGCTTCTGGGATTATGTTTATGGGAGATAAGGAAACAATGTCTGTCTCTAATGGAGATACAAATGGCGAAGATGCTGCTAAAGCTGGTATGTTGGTGCCATGACATAACTTACTTTCCAAATGCTCACTTTGTTTAGCATTTTATATCTTTGCAGTTGATAAGCGGATTTTGTTATCTGCATGATTGTTCACTTTATTTCTTCCATACCGCCACATTTTATTTTAAGTTTTTGTTATCTAAACATTGTGATCCAGATTATTCCTAATATACAGCCGCCTTCTGTTTATTTTTACATGGCAAATTTTCTTCCAATTTGAAATGGCCCTTTTGCCTGGTAATTGTGCAGCCATATTGAATTTGTACCATTTCTTTTGTCAATCCGCATGCACAATTAATTTGTGTTTCTCCTTTGTTTTACTGTGAGAGGGAACTTGGATCTGAGGAATCGTTTTTCCGTTGCTTGACAGATCACAGGTCACATCACCACCCAGGAGCTCCCCATGAGTACCATCATGGCCCATATCAATCAGGATATCCACCATGGGCAATGCATCCACCTTACCCCATGCAAGGCATGCCACCATACTACCCTGGGGCAAACCCATATTACCCTCCTCCCTATCCCCCAACAGATGATCCCAGGTACAACCACTCGGAGAGGAGACCATCAAGGAAGCACTCAGCAGACAGCAAGGACTTCGACAACTCCGATGATGAAAGTGACGACCAAAGCGGTTCAGAGAGGGAGAGTTCTCATGGCCGCAAGTCCAGTAAAAAAGGCAAGCGCTCGGGCAAGAAGAATGTAATTGTCATACGCAATGTAAATGTAACATCAAAGAAGAAGCACAGGTCATCAGAGAGCGAGTCACACTCAGGCTCAGATATGTCATCAGAGGATAGTGATGATTCACACAGGAAATCCAGCAAGAGGAATCATAAGCGCTCGAGTTCGAAGAAAAAAGGGGGCAAGAAAACCATTGAGTCTGAAGATGAGTACACCAAGGATGGAATGTCTAATGGGCAGCAAGATGGAGATCAAGGAAACTGGAATGCGTTCCAGAACTTCTTGCTCAGAGATGAAGAGAAGACAAGAGATAATAATGACGCGGATATGTTCGCCAGTGAAAGAGAGCCACCACCACCACCTAGGAGGAGAGAGACCACAGGAAATATGGGCGATCCTATTCTTTTATCCGAGCGGGGTTCTGCTGATGTCGATGAGCGAAATGGAATGCCTTTCAACACAGCCAATGGGAGAATTAGGGCCAGGCAGATGATGTCTGGTGATGAACTTATGATGTCTGGGGAAGGTCGGAGCTTTGTGGATGGTGACATGAAGGAGATAGAAGCCGGAGGTGGGGGATACAGAAGAGGGGCAAATGATGACTTCATGGTTTATGGACATGAAAACTCAATGGACAGGGGGAGCTCCTTGGACCCCCTTGCTGAGGGGCATTACAAGAGACCCACTCTGGAGGAGAAGAAGAATGTACACGGTGTGGATGAGTCCATGATACCTGTTACCTCCAACTCACATGATAACCTTGGAGCTGACGGCCGTACTGCCATTGACATAGATGCTGAGCTTGGCACAAGTGTTCAGAAAACATCGGATGCCAAGGCTGGAGGTGAACTTTTCTATGAGCCAGATGAATTGATGCCAGAGCGTGGCTTTGAAGATGTTTCATTTGGATATGATCCATCAATGGACTATGATAGCCACATGCAGATTCATCCTGACGTCGGCGTTGAAGATGCAAATGCAGAGGATTTATCAGCTTGCGTCGACGATGAAGGAAAGATGCCAGCAAAAGTCAAGAAGCTTAGAGGTTCACAGGAGGGTTTGGATAAAAGAAGGAAGGATGCCTCAGCAAGGAGACTGTCAGCGCCCAAAGGCCCACTAACTGATGCGCAGAAACGTGCACAAAACCTACGCGCGTATAAAGCGGGCCTACAAAAGGAAAAGAAGGAGCTGGTATTGATGCATTACTTTCCATTTTACCCATTGAATGGTTTATTCGTTTCTTCTATCTGTGATTTATACCTCACGAGACTTAATTAACTCATCTTTTAGTATCCTCCTTTGGAGCTTGTCGCTTATCTTAAATGACTAAGTTGAATCTATATACAAACAGAGTGCTAGAGTATATCTTTTGGTACGGCAAAATATTAACCCCCTCTCCCTCCACCCTCCATGCACAGACCAAGGCTTAAATGCCTTTTAGACACATTGTTTCCTGCCCCTGTTATTGGTATAGCCAAAATGACTAATATTAACAAACTGATACCAACTTGTCAAGATGAGATACTTTTTGCTCGAGGTAGTATGAGCTCTTAGTTCGAATTTTCTGGTCTGGTGTTCTCCTATTTTTTGTTTTCCAAGAATCTTTTAACTGTTTGCTATAAGATAATTTTAATGTAAAAAAAAATGGCATGCCCTCGCTTGTTCTTTTGATAGGTTTCTTCTTAATATCAGTTACCGCAAAAGAATTGTAATTTTCTGCTGGATTGCTCAAACCTGTGTTTTTCTCGTATTTTCAGGAAGCAGAACAGATTAAACGGCTCGAAAGGCTTAAGCAAGAGAGGCAAAAGAGGATTGCTGCAAGAAGTGGCGCATCTAATCCAATATCAACACCGCCGCAAGCTAAAGCAAAACCTTCTCCAAAGGTTTCTCCCAGTACCCACAAGAGTTCCAAGTTCACTGACGCTGAACCAGGATCCTCTTCGCCTCTAAGAAAAATTATTCCTGCCAGAAGCAGTACCCCAGGGAGTGATCCTCACAAAACAGCCAAAGCAAGCAAACTCGGCGGTGACAGCTCAAGTGCAGTGAGCAAGTCAACCTCATCACTGGCTGAGATCAAAAAGGAGAAAAGTGGCAGAACTGAATCGTCGATTGAGCGATTGAAGAAGCTTGCTGAACCTAAAAGCAATGCTTCGACTGACCATCCTTCGAATCCCAAGTCAGCGAGCGCGGATCACCCGCGGAGAAGAAGCTTGCCGTTGCCGGAAGATGTGCAGACCAAGAAAATCTCCGCTATAATGCAGCTCGACGAGACCAAGTCGGCAGCCCTACCAGAGCTGAAAGTCAAATCCCCCCGAACCCCTGCCGCTGTCGTTGTGAAGAACAAGGCGGCGGCTAAAGTAGCAAAAGAGGCGCCACGTGTTGGACCTAAAGCACATGCTACTTCAGAAAGTAGAGATGGAAAGAAATCGTCCAACGGTAAAGTTTCCAGGGTAAGCAGCAGTGATGACAATGTGGTGGTTGAGAAGACCGTCGTGATGCTTGAAAACGAAGTGGTCTCTACGCCTCCTGTTGTTCTACCTCCTGGAAGAAGTGCGGAGAGCGAAACTCGCAGCGATGACCGAATGGACTATCCCAGTCTGGAGCAGGAGTATGTTGCCATCAGGGCTCCACCTTCTCCCGTTGATCTTCCTGAAGATGCAAATCCTACCATCCATGCATCTGACAGCCAGTTGAATTCCTACGAGGTATGTATGATTCAACACTAATACTTCCCCTGTTCATTTACCATATGCTGTGTTCTTTGGGGTATCTGTTTTGCTGTTTCTCTTCATTAAGTACTTTTTAGCTCAGATTATATGTGCGGAAAAATGCAATGCTATTCCCACGCTGTTAAATCAAACATTGCTTTTAGATTTGTTAATTCAGACGACATTGATAAGAGAATTACTGCTTGTTATGGCTAGGTGGATGTGCCTGAGTACAAGAAGGATGAGCTTGAGAAACCAGCCCCGTTGGCTCCGATGGAGGAGAAACCTTATGAGGCCCCTTTTGCCAGGGTAACATCATTGGAGGATGCTTCAAGCAAGACTCCTGCTTACAACCACCACTCGTTACCTGCGCAGGAACCCGAGACACTTGCGCGCGCAGCGAGCGTGAGGGCACGCGTGCCTGAGCCTGCTGCATATGCAGTCTCAGCCGAGGAGACACATGGAGAAAATGGCAAGCCTCGAAGCAAAGAACCGAAAGGCTTCAGGAAACTGCTGAAATTCGGCAAGAAGAGCCACACCTCAACGATGGATTCCGATGCATCGTCGGTCGACGAAGCCCCTGCAGGAGATGGTAATCAATAAATCTGAGATTATACACTATTGCAAGCGGTCGCTCATTGCTGTAACTAACCGCACTTCATGTTTCATCCAGGTTCGATGCTGAAAAACCTCATTTCGCAAGACGACTCCGCGGGCTCTTCATACAAAGGTTAGAACATCACCATGCATATAAGATTCATATATAAGAGAATTGCTCAGTGATGAAACTAGAATAAGTTAGTTTTGTCCCCGAACAGTAGTATAAATCTAGTTTGTTTGGGCGAAAATGAAATGAGATAAATGTACATGTCTACTTTAAAAATGCAGCTTCTCGGTCCTTCTCCCTGCTGGCGCCGTTCCGCAAGAACAAGGTGGTCGTGCTGTGAGGATTTTCTTGTACTATTTTTGTTGTTGTTGATGAGGCCGGCCAACAGCTTGATTGGGTATCGATTGAGATTATTAGTTTGTTGATTTCTTCTAGTAAATACATACGTACGTGCATACTATTTCGTATATATATACTTGCACTGTACGCTGGTCCTGTGTTGTTTGTAAGCAGTATGTGTGATCTGTCCTTTACATTGTATTACAATCTACACATCAACTCTTGCTCGCATATACTTGTGGATCGGATCGTATTGATCTGAAAAGCGGCGTATTAGTTCTGGTGTATATATGATCATATATATACGGTGAAGAATTACTTTCATGAATTTTTACGCCCTTTTTTCCAAGCTTTTTTGGATGGAGGGAGTAGTAGTTAAAAAAAACATTTTTGAACTCCGCAACAATCAAAAAAACATTATGGGGCGGAGGGAGTACTTGCGAATAGGAAGAGCAAATATTCCAAACAAAGAGGACGTCCTGACAACATGTTATTAAGATGCAAATAAATTTATCTCTTTGATTGAAACTATGGATGATTAACCTTTTTTGTAGCCACTTGGCAGGCCAAAATAATAAAACATGTTCACAGGTTAGCGTGCCTATGCAGAATGCTTTTGAGGAAATTCATACAGAATCCTTTCTCAGTGTGCTTGCTTGATCAAATAACTAAAAAGAAGCATATGCAACAGTAAAGAAAAGAAGCTATTACCCATGTAAAGATCAAGTGATTTTTGGTCCCGAGTCCAATCTAGTTTCAAGTTGTTTCATAGATCCAAAAAAAATATTGGCGGTATGCTCAGTAAAAAGTTGTAATGTTTCTGACAGACAAAAGACCAACTGAATAAGCATGGGTGCACAAAGATGAGTGAGAAGTGGCTTCTAAAGGGGTGGAATGTGTTGCTTCTGAAGCCAGCTGGACTCAAAATTGGAGCTTTCAAGCACTTTTAGGTTTCGTGATTCCTCAAGACAGTAAGTAGAGAGTATCCTAAACTGAGTAAACACTAGTATCCAGAATAGTTATTTGCTTAAGCTCAAGTTTGACATGTATGATATTGATACATGTAAGAAGCAGAACAATGCCAAAGCCACAACCTCAAATCAGGAACAAAAATACAACACCCAGCGGCCATATAAACATCTAAATTTATATACTGAGCATTCATGGCAGTTCTAGCAACAACATCAAAATCAAGGAGAGATAGCTAGGTCAGATTACACAAATAGGTTCCATATTCTGAGAAAAGAACAAGTGATAAAATGTCGGAACTCTTAAGAAAAAGTTGCAGAAGCTTGTAAAGCTATACTTTGAAGTTGAAGCTTTTAAGAAAAAAGAACATCCGGATAACTGTAAGGTAATGACTACTCATACTGATGTTCAGAATAACTAATCCACTCTCCAAGAAGATGATGGCAGATAATGATTATAATGATACCACTACAAGAATAGGAATTTGCATTTCATAATCTTGGCAACAAGTACTAGAACAACTGCTAGCTAATCCTTATGTAGGAGATGGAATCGAACATCCTGATATGCACTTGATATATGTGGATGAAATTTGTGGATTATTTAAGCTTGCAAATTTTCCCGGAGATGAAGCTAAGAAGAAGGTTTTCCCTTTATCTTTGAAGGGAAAAGCATTGGCATGGTATAGGCTATGCGATGATATTGGATCTTGGAACTGGAACCGTTTGAAATTAGAATTTCATCAGAAATTTTATCATATGCATCTAGTTCATCGTGGTCGGAATTATATATATATATATATTTTGGCCTCGTGAAGGAGAAAGTATCGCTCTAGCTTGGGAGAGGCTTAAGTCAATGTTATATTCATGCCCCAATCATGAGCTCTCGAGAGAAATTATTATCCAGAACTTTTATGCTCGACTTTCTCGTAATGATCAATCCATGCTCGATACTTCTTGTACTGGTTCTTTTATGAAGAAGACTATTGATTTCCGGTGGGATCTTTTAGAAAGAATAAACGCAACTCTGAAGATTGGGAACTCGATGAAGGTAAAGAGTCAGGTATTGAACCTAAGTTTGATTGTGTTAAATCTTTTATAAATATCGATGCCTTTCAAAAGTTTAGCACTAAATATGGACTTGACTCTGAGATAGTAGCTTCCTTTTGTGAATCTTTGGCTACTCATGTTGATCTCCCTAAGGAGAAGTGGTTTAAATATCACCCACCAATTAAAGAAGAAGTTAAAGAACCGATAAAAGCTAAAGAAGAAACTATCATTTACAATGTTGATCCAGTTGTCCCCACTGCTTATATTGAAAAACCACCTTTTCCTGTTAGGATGAAGGAACATGCTAAAGCTTCAACTGTGGTTAACAAAAGTTATGTTAGAACACCCAAACCTTCTGAACAAATCAAAGTTGAACCTAGTGTTGCTATGGTTAAAGATATCTTAGTTGATAATATTGATGGGCATGTTATTTACTTCTGTGGTGAAGCTTCTAGAATTGCCAAACTTGAGGGAAAAGATAAACATAGACCAGTTGTTGGCATGCTTGTTGTCTCAGTTAAGATAGGAGGTCACTATTATCATGGGTTATGTGACCTAGGTGTTAGTGTGAGTGCTATTCCTTTCTCTTTATATGAAGAAATTAAAGATGAAATAGCACCTGCTGAAATAGAAGACATAAATGTTACTATTGAACTTGCTAATAGAGATACTATATCATCAATCGGGATTCTCAGAGATGTTGAAGTCTTGTGTAGGAAGGTAAAATACCCTACTGATTTTCTTGTTCTTACCACCCCACAAGATGAATTTTGTCCCATTATATTTGGTAGACCTTTCTTGAACACCGTTAATGCTAAAATAGATTGTAAGAAACAAACTGTCGGTGTTAACTTTGGTGATGAATCTCATGAGTTTATTTTTTCCAAGTTTAGTAAACAACCTCATAAGAAAGATTTTCCTAGTAAGGATGAAATTATTGGTCTTGCTTCTATTGCTGTGCCTCCTACTGATCCTTTGGAACAATATTTGTTAGACCATGAAAATGATTTGCATATGCATGAAAGAAATGAAATAGATAGATTCTTTTTTGAACAACAACCTCTGCTTAAACACAATTTTCCTATTGAAACTCTAGGAGGTCTACCGTGTGCACATTGATCCAAATGATGCCAAATTACAAAAATCTCAAGCCAACGGAAGTCATTGGAAGAATTGTTGCTCATGAGATGTCACTCAAGGATAAGGAAGAGCTCCACAACAAGTCAAGTGGTGCTTACAAAGCCTCATGTGAAGCTCCCACATCATCAAGTGAGAAACAAACCTTCAATGAAGAATTGATCCTAATGGTTAAGAACTTCAACAAGTTCTACAAAAGTAGAAGCAAGGAAAGAAGTTCCAAGTCAAGGTCCTACAATGACAAAAGATCTTCGAGTCGTGAGCGTAATTGCTAAAATTGTGGAAGACCCAGACACTATTCCAATGAGTGTACGGCTCCCTACAAGAGAAGAGAAGAATCTCCAAAGAGAAGAAGTAGAAGAGAAGAATCACCACCAAGAGAGAGGAGGAGTAGAGATGATCGTTATGAACGAAGAACATCCCGGAGAAGCAAGGATTCGGAAAGGAAGGACAAATCATCAAAGAGCTACACAAAACGAAGACATCAAGATCATATTGGTGAATGGGTATCTGGCTCCGACACCGTCCATCACTCCGAGAGAAGCTATCACTCCGACTCTGAATATACTCAAGATGAAGGTGTTGACGGTCTAGCACTTGTGTCAACCAACTCCTACGACATATTTGACTCACCAAATGAAGGAATTGGAAGATGCTTCATGGCTAAAGGCCCAAAGGTATCACACCCCGAGTATGTTGATTTCAATAGTGATGAAGATGACTTGTTAGGTGATGATGATTTACTTGTTGACAACTCTAGTGATGAATACTATGATGAAACGTCAAATAATCATGCTAATCAAGATAAAATGAATGACAATGATAAGGAGAAGATTGAGCTCCTAACTAAAGAACTAAACACTCTTAAGTTAGCCCATGAAACTATCTTAGGAGATCATCGAGAACTTTTAAGGACTCATGAGAAGTTACGCTTTGAAAAGCTCAACCTTGAGCAAGAACATGAGTTTTTAAAGGCAATCAATGATGATCTTCGCAATAAAAGTTCTTCTTACATTGCCAAGCGTTTACTCTTATCTACTTACATGCCTCAAGTCAAGTCTAGTAACAAGAGCAAGAAAGATTCTTCTTCTAGTAGTAACAATAATCATGCTAAATCCAATGATGTTGCTTCTAGTAGTTCTCTTGATTCCACTAATGATTCTCTTAGCCAAGTTACACTTGAGCAAGAAAATAGCTTATTGAAGGGAATTATAGAGAAAGGTGTTTACAAGAGCCTTGCCGGTAGTAAGCAATTCGAGGAAATTGTACGCAAGCAAGGAAGGCACCGGAAGAACCAAGGTGTTGGTTTTGAATGAAAGTTCAATGCCAATGGAGTTGAGTGGGAAGAAGATCAATACCCCAAGATGAAGTTTGTTCCTCAACAAGAGAAGTATGATCCTACTTCTTTCAAAGGGACACAAGCTCAAGATGATCTTCCACCACAAGACCACAAGCAAAAAAGGCAAGGACAAGCTTCAAGAGGAGATTGATGCATTTGAAGAAGCTCCTAAGGCCTTGGTCAAGTGGGTTCCCAAGACTACATCAAGTTCTACTTCATCAAGTACGACTACAACTCCAAGGATTCCCATCAAGACGATGTGGATCCCGAAGAAGAAGAACTAGAGAGTTCTTGAGGGTGACTCCGCCAACATACCTCACTCTTATCATTTTGGCGAGGACAAGTGCAATCAACTTCCACATCTTGCACTAGTTCATGGAGTCACAAACCCTCTTGTTGGTAAGACAAGGTACAAGGTAACCTAATGCTTTCATAGACATCATCTTGTGTGTGCGCATCACTCTATGTCAATGGATATCTTTGTTTGTTCCTTGTGGGACTAACCCATGTAGGTATTGAAAGTGCAACTCACTCCAATGGGTTGCTCCAAATGATCTACATCAACTTTGAGCATCCACATCTTCAACACCTACATGAACTCATCATCGACACAACCCAAGGTTAGTTCATCCCTCTTAGGGGGGATCTCACATCTAGGGGGAGCTTTACTCTAAGAATTGAGCTAAAGCAACTCTAATGGTGTGAACACAACAATGCTTTATGTAAAAGTGGTAACCCCACTTGTGCTTAAACGATGAGTATGACCTATGATCAAATGTTCTCATTTGACTCCTAAGTCAATATACTCATATATAGATGACCTAGTCATTGTCAATTGTTTGATATATGCTGGATTGGTTGTGCATGCTTTGCCACATATTTCATTTGCCATTTTATTGTGTGAGCATGTAGGTTGCATATTTTACTCATTCGAGGACATCCACTTGTAGTTTTGATTTTTTGGTTTCTTTTCTATTGCCAAGTGGATGGACAAGAATGCCTAAGAACCTTCTCTAGCTATCTATGCTATTCTTATCTCAAACTCTATTCATGCAACATCACAAAGTTTGATCAAGTCAGATTCGAACCACTCTGTGTGAGGAGCACTCGGAGTCCCCGATTCGTCATAGACTTAAACTTCCAAAACCTCTTTGTGCGTTTCGGTCTGACCGATTCATCCTTTTCGGTCATACTGAGATCACTAAGTTGATCTAGGTTTTCAATCTCGGTGTAGCCGATTTGAACTTTTCGGTCACACCGAGTTGCAGTAACTGCTTGTAGTTTTGCATCTCGGTGCCACCGAGTTGTTCGACTCGGTCACACCGATAGGGTCAGGCTATATATACTCACAGGTCAAATTTTGGAAAATCTTCCGAAACCCTTTGCTCGCGCACAGCCTGCTTTGCCTCGTCGGGTCTCCGGATCGTCCTCCTCATCGCCAGCGACCTCCCGCCGCTGGTCTCCGCCGCCTTTAATGGGATTCTGCTCTGCCATTGCCGCCGTAGCAAGTCCATCACCGCATTAGGTATGGATTTGAATCTTTGTGCTATTCCTTACTCCGATTCCTAGCACATTGCATTGCCATGAATCTTGCCACGTTTGAGATCTTCCTATCCAGCAAAACTACTCTGTAGATTAGTCTTGGATTGAAAATTTAGGGTTAGGTTTCCGCCGAATTCATCTCGGACCGACCGAGTTGTAGAAATCAGTCTCACTGATTTGGCTTAGGCCATTGCACATGTGATTCTCGGTCTGACCGAGAATTGCAAATCGGTGTGACCGAGATCGATTCTCTGTGAAACCCTAGCAGTCTCGGTGCCACCGAACTATGACTCGGTCTTACCGAGTTCACTAGTTTAGGTTCCAAAAGCTGCTTCGGTATCACCGAGTTTACAAATCGTTAGCTCCGAAATGCTTTCTGTGGAAAACTAAAACTAAGTTTTTGACTCAATTATTTTGCAAAAACCTCTGTGCTTTGTGATGCTCATCTACTCTACCTCATCTACATCTATTCACAGGGCCCGCTGTCAGAGTTTGCATCATGTCAGATCAGAGTGACAGTCAGAACAAGTCCGAGGAGCAAGTTCAAATGAGTGAGGGCACTAGTCCCTCCAGTACCTCATATGAGGGTAGCAGGAGCACACCTAGTAATTTGCCAAAGGCAGCCACCAGGACAAGGAAGAAGAGAACCTCAGATTCTGAAGATGAGGACTATGTGGCTGTTGATGATGAGGCCACTTCTAAGAAGAAGGTGCTGAAAAAGGAGTATGGCACAGCTGCTGCCACAAAGCCAGGAATGAAGACCAAGGCTCCTGCAAGAAGAATTCCAATCTCTAAGGCAAGAGCCTATACTCAAGTAACTTTGGAATCTAAACCCAAAGAGGCTGCTCCTGAAGGGAAGAAAAGGAAAGAAAGGGTCAAGAAGACTATGGCCAGAGTTGTTGGGAAGCCCTCAATGATGGAAGAAGAGGAAGAGGTTGCTGCACCAGCACCTAAAGCTCAGAAGCTGATGGGAGATGCTATAAGATCAAGGGCTGCTCCATCTAAGCCCAAAGATGCTCCCAAGGCTGCTGCTCCTAAGGCCAAGTCTGCACCTAAGAGGAACACCAGGAGTATTCCAGCTGAAGAAAAGAACAAGGCCCCAGTGCCTGAGGCTGCTGATGAAGAAGAAGATGACTCACTTGTCTTGAGAAAGTTAAAGCCCAAGATCCCTGACCACAATGATGCAAATCCAGTTGTAGAGGACATGAAGCTCAGGAAGGATGCATGACTGAGAATATGGAGACAATCTAACCCCTATGCTATCAGAAGAAGAACTGCAGTGGACTACAGGTTCCACACCAAGGAATAACAAGATTTCTATGAGACAATTTTGCTTGACAAGAAGCCCATAGTATGTGACATGAGATGGTTTGACTGGGAGTACATCAGGGAGAATGAAGATAACTACCCAGAAGTGTATGACAGCTTCAAGGCTTGTGGAGTTGATGACTTTGTTGCTCAGAAGCTCACCAAGTGGAATGATGAGCTCATCATGCAGTTTTACTCCACAACTCACTTCTACCCAGATGGGAAGATTGTATGGATGTCTGAAGGTACAAGGTACCAATCCATAGTTGAAGAATGGGCTGAGTTGATCAATGCTCCAAAGGAGAGTGAAGATGACTTGGATGTCTATCCCAAGAAGAAGAAAAACCACTACTCCATGGCTAGTATGTACAGAGAGATCCCAGATGCTGCACTAGAGACACATAAGTTTGGATCTGTACATTACCTGTTGTCTGGATTGCCTACTATCAACTGGATCTTAAGGCACACTTTGTTGCCCAAGTCAGGTGATCACAAGATGATCAGAGGCCATGCAATCAACTTGCTGCATATATTTGATGTGCCTCAGAAATTCAAAGTCATGAGTCTGATTGTGGAAACAATCAAAAGGACTGCTACTGATCAGAAGAGATCTTGTGGATATGCCCCACACATTCAGGAGCTCATCAACTCCAAGATGGGCAAAGTCAAATATCTTTTGGACAAGGAGCACCTGCTCATCTACCCTGATTTTCAGGACAACACCATTGTGATGGATGAAAATGAATCATCATCAACTCAAGCACAAAAGAAGAGAGAGAAAGCAAGGGCTGAGAAAGCTGTTAAGATGCCAACTGCTGAAGAGGAATCTCAAGTGTTCCTGAAGAGCAAGCAAGATCAGCTTGGCTACTTGATTGCCTCCACCTTGAGGATTGAGAAGGTCTTGGCCATCCTGGCTCAAAACTAGGAGAGCTTGGAGAGAATCATAGAGCAAAAATTCTATGATCTTGATGTCAAGGTCACTGAGATCCAGTCAGTTGTTGAGCAACTTCAGGAGGAAGTGGAGGAGAAGAAGGGCAAGTCTACTATAGATGCATTTGCTAGAGTGCCCAGAGGACAGAGATCTGCTGCAGTGCCTGTTCCAGACACTAGAGCTACATCATCTGCACCAGCTACAGCTTCAGTGCCACCAGCTCCAGTAGTCACTCCACCAGCTCCAGCTACATCAACTGATGCCTTCGTCCTTCGAGTTATTGATAACCAACAAGTGTAGGGAATCGCAACAGCTTTCGAGGGTAGAGTATTCAACCCAAATTTATTGATTCGACACAAGGGGAGCCAAAGAATATTCTTGAGTATTAGTAGTTGAGTTGTCAATTCAACCACACCTGGATAACTTAGTATCTGCAGCAAAATATTTAGTAGCAAAGTAGTATGATAGTAATGGTAACGATAGCAAAAGTAATATTTTTGGGTTTTGTAGTGATTGTAACAATAGCAACAGACAAGTAAATAAGCGAAGCACATATATGAAAAGCTCATAGGCAATGGATCAGTGATGGATAATTATGTCGGATGCATTCCTCATGTAATAGCTATAACCTAGGGTGACACAGAACTAGCTCCAGTTCATCAATGTAATGTAGGCATGTATTCCATATATAGTCATGCGTTGCTTATGGAAAAGAACTTGCATGACATCTTTTGTCCTACCCTCCCGTGGCAGCAGGGTCCTAGCGGAAACTAAGGGATATTAAGGCCTCCTTTTAATAGAGTACCGGACCAAAGCATTAACACATAGTGAATACATGAACTCCTCAAACTACGGTCATCACCGAGAAGTATCCCGATTATTGTCACTTTGGGGTTCTCGGATCATAACACATAATAGGTGACTATAGACTTGCAAGATAGGATCAAGAACACACATATATTCATGAAAACATAATAGGTTCAGATCTGAAATCATGGCACTCGGGCCCTAGTGACAAGCATTAAGCATAGCAAAGTCATAGCAACATCAATATCAGAACATAGTGTGATAGAGGCGAGGGTCCCGATCTTTCGATGAGATGATAACTATCGATTTGGTGGAGACGACTTTGACGATCCGACTACAAACGTGCACGACGTTGCGCCTTAGCAATCGCTAAACCAATCTCCTGAGGTTACTGACGATGCTGGAAGCACGGTCAGCCTGACCACGAAGGTCTATTCCTGCAAGCAATCGAAGAACGAGCAAGAATATGATAAAGCAATCTGAATATTGCAAATATATATGAAGTATTGATAATGGTGGGGATCCGGAAGCGGTCTTGGTCTGGTCGTTGGACACACACGAAGTACACGAAGTTGCAATGGCTAACTTTTAACTAAACAAATCCCAAAGAAAAGCTACTAGATGGATCTACTTATATAGGAGCAAGGGGTGGCGGCCAAGGAGGTGGGAGGACGTCCCAAGGCAGCCTAAAACTAAATCTAGGTCGTACAAGGCCAATGGGCCCAAGTGGAGCTGATGTAACACCTTTGGACTTATAGTTTGACTCGGATTCTGCTGCAGCATCAGATTGTTTCGTCCACAACTCAACGCTCCGGACGAATTTGAAGGTGATTCCAATTGGGTTGGAAAGTGCACGAAATCTAGTTTCCAACAAAAAAAGAATCATCCAATTCGGAGTCCGTATGAAAAACTTGTGTGCGTTTTGAGTCAGGTGTGTCTGTGCAGTCCGAATCTGAATCCAGAACGTGAGAGACTTGGACTCTATCTTTTCTTGGGCCAAAAGTGACGTGAGAGAACTTTTTGGACAGCAAATAAACATCTCTTTCTTCCTTATCTTCATATGTGGATTGTACAAATGTCCCATACACCTGCAATTAGACAAAACACAAAAGTGTGTGAAGTATTTTTGTTCTGGATAATATAAATAGATTATTGAATAGTTTGCACAAGAAATCACCTGACAAATATGCATATATGCAATATTTTTGGTCATATCCAAGGTAGTCATGTCCTCATCATAGTGGATACTAGGGATCAAACCCTAACAAAACTAACTTGATTACATGGTAAATATCATCCAACCCATCACCATCCAGCAAGCCTATGATGGAATTACTCACGCACGGTGGTGAGCAGCATGAAATTGGTGATGGAGGATGGTTGATGATGACGACGGCGACGAATCCCCCTCTTCGGAGCCCCGAACGGACTCCAGATCAGCCCTCCCGAGAGAGATTAGGGCTTGGCGGCGGCTCCATATCGTAAAACGCGATGAAACTTCCTCTTTGATTTTCTTCTCCACGAGACGGAATATATGGAGTTGGAGTTCAGGTCGGCGGAGCTGCAGGGGGCCCATGAGACAGGGGGCGCGCCCAGAGGGGGTGGGCGTGCCCCCCACCCTCATGGACAGGGTATGGGCCCCCTGGTCTTCATCTTTTGCCAGTATTTTTTATATTTTCTGAAACTTATCTCCGAGGATTTTCAGGTCATTCCGAGAACTTTTGTTTTCTACACATAAAACAACATCATGGCAGTTCTGCTGAAAACAGCGTCAGTCCGGGTTAGTTTCATTCAAATCATGCAAGTTAGAGTCCAAAACAAGGGCAAAAGTGTTTGGAAAACTAGATACGTTGGAGACGTATCAGTTATCACAACACCGTCTCATGAAGACAAAGCCTAAGAGTCATTTAGTACTATGCATATTTTATGAACTTTTTGGTAACTTGTTGCCAAAGGGGGAGAAAATGTATAGATCATAGTCTTCGAGAGAGAGAGTGTTGCTTTTTGGTCTCTCTTTGCTCTGCTTGAACTTCGTTATTTGTGTGTTTGCTTGATACATTATGCCTTTTGTGAGATACTTGGATGATCATGTGTTTGATCATATGCTATGCTACTTTAATGCTTGTTAGATGATATTATCTCTTATATTCTCATATGATCATTCACTTTGCTTGGTGATGAGTGCATGTGTTTAATTATTATCATTTTGAGCGCTCCACCAAGATGTATGTGACATGGAAGAGTGACCCATGATCCTAATTCATTGTGCATTTGCAGTCCAAAGCAAATTTAAATAATGCACAAATTTAGGGGGAGCTCTTGCTTTTCACATACTTCTCAACGCGACGATGTTTTTAAATCTTATTATCATTTGTCGAAGCTTTGATCTATATGTTTTCATCAATTACCAAAAAGGGGGAGATTGAAAGTGCAACTATCCCTGGGTGGTTTTGGTAATTCCTAACAACATATAGCTCATTGAGCTAATGCCATTTAAAGATAAATATTTCAGGAAAGCTCAATGATTGGCATGGCATGGATGAGAAAAGTGGATCCCTCAGAAATACTAAGGACAAAGGGATTGGCTCAAGCTCAAAGCACAAGACTCTACATTTTCTATTTTGGTGATCCAAGATCACATTGAGTCTATAGGAAAAGCCAATACTATCAAGGAGGGATGAGGTGTTGCTTAATGAGGTTCTTGCTCAAAATGCTTAGTATTATGCTCCAAAGCCCTCAAATACTTTCTCACATCCACATATGACCCAAACCAAAAGTCAAACTCGGCCCCACCGATTCTTTCTATCCGGCGCCACCTAGTTCAGATGTCATAGCCACTGCCACAAACCCTAGTCAAATCGATCTCACCGATAGGGATCTCGTTCTCACTGAGATGGGATTGTAATCTTTCTATTTCCCTTCGTAACATTTCGGTCCAACCGAGATGAGTGATCGGTCCCACCGAGATTGCAATGAAAACCCTCTGTTTCCCTTTTGTAACATTTTGGTCCCATAGAGATGAGCGAATCGGTCCCACCGAGTTTGCCTGACCAGCTCTTTGGTTAGCTTATTACCAAAATAGGTCCCACCGAGTTTGTGTAATCGGTCTCACCGAGATTACGTTATGCCCTAACCCTAACCATATCGGTCCCACCGAGTTGACATGTCGGTCCTACCGAAAATCCTAACTGTCACATTATTTGCTAAATCGGTCTGACCGAGTTTCAGGATTCGGTCCCACCGAGACTGGTAAGTTGTGTGTAATGGTTAGATTTTGTGTGGAGGCTATATATACCCCTCCACCCCTCTTCATTCGTGGAGAGAGCCATCAGAACATGCCTACACTTCCAACATACATTTTCTGAGAGAGAACCACCTACACTTGTGTTGAGGTCAAGATATTCCATTCCTACCATATGAATCTTGATCTCTAGCCTTCCCCAAGTTGCTTTCCACTAAAATCTTCTTTCCACCAAATCCAAATTCTGTGAGAGAGAGTTGTGTGTTGGGGGGACTATCATTTGAAGCACAAGAGCAAGGAGTTCATCATCAACACACCATTTGTTACTTCTTGGAGAGTGGTGTCTCCTAGATTGGCTAGGTGTCACTTGGGAGCCTCCGACAAGATTGTGGAGTTGAACCAAGGAGTTTGTAAGGGCAAGGAGATCGCCTACTTCGTGAAGATCTACCCTAGTGAGGCAAGTCCTTCGTGGGCGACGGCCATGGTGGGATAGACAAGGTTGCTTCTTCGTGGACCCTTCGTGGGTGGAGCCCTCCGTGGACTCGCGCAGCCGTTACCCTTCGCGGGTTGAAGTCTCCATCAACATGGATGTACGATAGCACCACCTATCGGAACCACGACAAAAACATTCGTGTCTCCAATTGCATTTGCCTTCTCAAACTCCTCCCCTTTACCATCATATGCAATTGTTTTACATTCCGCTGCTATACTCTTAAAATTGCATGTGTAGGTTGATTGCTTGACTTGTGCTAAGTTGCTAAAATCTGCCAAGAACTAAAATTGGGAAAAGGCTAGATTTTTATTTGGTCAAGTAGTCTAATCACCCCCCCTATACATAGTTTCGATGCTATAGATGGTGAAGCGTGGAAGCGCTTCGATGCATTACATAAGGAAAAAACGGCAGATCTAAGGCATCCTCGAGTCGCTGTCAACACAGATGGGTTCAGTATGTTTGGTCAGATGGCAGCCCCATACAGCTGTTGGCCCGTGTTTGTCATTCCACTCAATCTCCTCCCCCCCCGGGCAGATTATGCAAAGAAAGAACATTTTTCTGACGTTGATAATTCCAGGGCCCAACTATCTGGGGAAGAATATGAATGTGTACATGCAGCCGCTTAAGGACGAATTGCAAGAAGCTTGGGATAATGGGTTCAAGACATACAACTCCTTTAGCAAAAAGAACTTCATAATGCGTTCCTGGTACATGTACTCGACGCATGACTTGCTGGCATATGCGCTATTCGTTGGCTGGTGTGTGCATGGAAGGTTCCCGTGCCCCACATGCAAGGGAGCTCTTGAGTTTCTTTGGCTGACGGCGGGGCGCAAGTATAGTTGCTTCGACTTGTATAGACAGTTTCTAGATCCTCGCCATAAGTTTATGAAAGACAAGAAGAACTTCATGAAAGGTAGAGTTGTCAAACACTCTGCACCACCTGCGTTGACAGGCCAACAGACCCTAGATCAGATAAATGCTCTTGAGCTAGATCCAGAGCGTCCAGGGTATTTCAAGGGGTATAATAAGGAACACGCATGGACTCACAAGACATGCTTCTGGGATCTGCCTTACATCAAGGACCTCCTTTGCCCACACAACATCGACGTGATGCACACTGAAAAGAATATCGCCGAAGCCATTTTTGGTACATTGTTTGGCATAGAGGGGAAATCAAAGGATAATACTAAGGCTAGAGACGATCTACAGGAGCTCTGTGATAGACCGTTACAGAACATGCAAGAACCGAAAGGAAAGCGGAACTGGAAGAAGCCAAAGGCATGGTTCAATCTTGGAAGGCCAACTATGAAGGAAATTCTTTTGTGGGTGAAAATGCAGTTGATGTTCCCCGATAGGTATGCAGCAAATCTAAAGAGGGGAGCGAGTCTTGATAAATTGAAAATATTTTGTCTAAAAAGTCATAATTGGCACATATGGATAGAGCGGATAATGCCGGTGATGTTGCGTGGCTTCATCCCTGAGGATGAATGGCTAGTACTGGCAGTGCCGAGCTATTTCTTCCATGTTCTTTGTGCGAAAGAACTATCGCCTGGCCTCCTAGAAGAAATGGAACAGTTGGCGCCGGAGTTGATCCGCAAGGTAGAGATGATCTTTCCGCCAAGCTTCTTTAATCCAATGCAACACTTGATTTTGCATCTCCTGACCGAGGCACGATTGGGGGGGCCCGTGCAAAATCATTGGTGCTACTCAACTGAGAGGATGCAGAAGACACTTCGAGCAAAATGTAAAAATAAACGTAGAATAGAAGCATCGATGGCCGAGGCATTCATCACCGAGGAGGCGTCAAACTTCGTGACATCACACTACGAAGCCAAAAAACGTCATTTGCATAATCCGAAGCCTCTGTACAATGCTGACGAGCCTACAAAGGGTCAATCCAACTCAGCCTATTCAAAGGGAACATCGCACCATCCAGTGCTTGGAAACCAGTATCATTGGATGTTGAAGAATGGCGGACCATTTCGCTGTATCTCTTTAACAACCTAACAGAAGTGCGGCCGTACATCAAGTAAGATCTCGTTACATTATTTCGCAACTTCTAATTTCTTTGAACTGCTCTTATTCCTGTATATTTGATGCAGTCGATACGCCGCCATATTCTCGTTTGGAGCGGTGATCCAAAAGGATTCCGTCGAAGAGTATGAGCTTTTGGCAAAGCAAGGAGGCGAATATCCCAGTTTCATCTCTTGGTTCAAAAAAGGGGTAATTTCCATTAAACCCTTTCATTTCTTTGGCTAATTTGCGACTAATGCAACAATCCTTTCTTATTAAACTTGTAGGCTAATTCAGAGATTATGGATGCCGAATTGAGACAAGTAGCTAATGGTTTTGACTATAAGGTCCGTTCATTTGACAATTACGACATCAACGGGTATCGCTTTTGTACCTATGGAAAAGAGCTATCTATGGCCGACCGAAAGTCTACAAATTGTTGTGTCTCTGCTATCGGCGAAGGAGGTGTCGAGTATTATGGAAGAGTTGAAGCAATTTATGAACTTCAATTCTATGGTGATAACCCACCAAACGTCGTACTCTTCAGATGTTATTGGTTCCAGCCCAGGGAGACTAGAAGGACTCATGAACATATAGGGCTAGTCGAAATCAAACAAAGCACCCATTTGGATGTTCCTGATGTCTATATTATGGCTCAACAGGCAACCCAAGTTTTCTATCTACCATGGGCCTGTCAAAGTGATCCAAATCTCAGTGGTTGGGATGTCATTTATGAAGTGCCGCCACGTGTTAGACCACCTCACCCCAATGAAGAGGATTATGAACGTCACGTTAACCAAGACACATATGACGAAGGAGAATTCTTCCAAGAAACACGTCTTGCCAAAAAACATTTCAAGAAACGCTCTACTCCACCCCAGAACATTGAAGTAGACAA
Organism: Triticum aestivum; assembly: GCF_018294505.1. NCBI lineage: Eukaryota > Viridiplantae > Streptophyta > Magnoliopsida > Poales > Poaceae > Triticum > Triticum aestivum. The sequence continues at coordinate 713,319,138 of NC_057807.1, forward strand.
CGATAGTGAATCCGATCCTGAGCCAGAACAAGAAGAGCCAGAAGAAGAAGAAGTTACTGCTGCAGATGACCTATCAATCCTTGAACAATTACGTAAAGGTGGCCTTCCACATGATGATGCATTTATTAATGATGATGAGCACGTCATTACCGATAGTGATGGTGATGATGCATTTATTAATGATGATGATGAGCACGTCATTACCGATAGTGATTCTTAGGTATTCAAAATTTTATGTTGTACTTTGTATGATTTATATAGGTGATATGTATAATTTTCTTACTTTGTATGATTGTTTCTTATATATAGTGCCATGGTCTTGATTTCTGTCCCCGTCGGCCCTCGCCTGCTTTATTATTCAGATGTGGTAAATTCTTTTTCATAACTATTTGTTGCATTTCACATTTGATTATGAAAATTATGGCCATCAAGTTGACATAGAGATATTTTAATCTAGGAGGTATGTGAACCGGAATTCGAAACCGCCCTTCTTGTCGAGAAGTTAAATTTAGTTGAAAAAGAAAATGAGTATTTGAAAGAAAAAATTAAAAGAATTGAAGAAGATAAGATGACATTGGAGTTGTATGTTGCCGATGTCATCGATGATCACAAGATGAAGACGAATGCAATGCGCTTGAAGATGGATGCAATGCGCCTGAAGCTTAAGAAGATTAGAAAATATGATAATGAGGCTTGGTATCATTATCCGTTGGATCAATTGTTACCTTAGTTGCGATCTTCATCATATTTGTTGTGATGAGGGTAAGTTTTCTCTAATGTTTTGCTTTACAAATGGATACTTAGCTTATTTTCCTCCTAAATGACATAATTACCTAAGTTACATAAAAAATGAGCTATGCTTGCTTATTCAGTTCATTTATGACATACTTAGCATACTTAGGTAAAAAATGGATGATAATCTTTGTTACATCCAAAATGATATAGACTTACCTTATTTTCCTCGAAAATGATATAATAACCTTACTAAGCTCCAAAATGACGTATTTACCTAGCTTAGCTCTAAAATGACCTACACTTAGCATTTTTGACTTTCTTCTTCTAACTTTCTTCTTTCCCTATTTGCAGATTTGCTTTAGATGAGGAAGCTTGCGTGGATGGAGTCTACTCTTCTCTTTGTGCTTCCTTTTTGTTTTGATTTTGTAGGATGAACAATGTGAAACTTTCTACCTATATATGCATGTATGGATGAAACCATTGTATGCTTGTTGTTGGATATGTTGGCTAGCTATATATGTTGCATATGGACTTTTGATTTGCTATGTATATGTGTTGGATGATCATATCCATATGGCAGGGATATGATTTGGTATGTATATGTGTTGGTATGCTTGTCGAAAGTATTTTCATATATCTGTGAAATTCTGTGAAATTGAATGAATTTAAGAAAAAACAGAAAAAATAAGGGCTATACAGGATCTTTGCCGTCTGCTAGCAGACGACAAAGATGTTTGCTGTCAGCTAGCACACGGCAAAGAGGACACGTGGCAGTCACCTGTGCAAACTGGCAACACTGGCTGCCTATTTGGTCATTTTGCCGTCTGCAAGCGGATGGCAAAGTGACCAAATAGGCCTAGCAAACAGGGCCATCTATGCCGTCTGCTGGCCGACGGCATAGCTAGCCACGTGGCAGCATGCCAGTGCTACCCTAGCTAAGCTCTTTGCCGTCCGTCAGCGGACGACAAAGAGCTTTGCCTTATTGCCGTCGGCTGGCGTATGGCAAAGAACGCCGTTAACCCCTAACGGCTCTCACCTCACACTGCTGCCGCCCGTCGTCGTTGCCGTCTACTGGCCTCGGGTGGCTGACGGCACAATCCTTTGCCGTCCGTTTCTACGAAGCGGACGGCAAAGAAGTCCTTTGCTGGCACGTGTTCAGCCGGACGGTTTGCCTTCCGCTGGCTGACGGCAAAGAAGCTGATTCCAGTAGTGCTATGCTAATTATATTGTTGCTAAATACATACCACCTAGCTTCACATACCAACAAAAGAAAAAATTCTTCCATGACTTAAGACATTATTTTTGGGATGACCCACATCTTAATAAAGAAGGAGTAGATGGTATTATTAGACGTTGTGTACCTGGGCATGAACAAGAACATATACTATGGAAATGTCACTCCGAAGCTTATGGAGGACATCACGCGGGAGACAGAACCGCTCATAAGGTATTGCAATCTAGTTTTTATTGGCCTACTCTCTTCAAAGATGCCCGTAAGTTTGTCTCATCGTGTGATGAATGCCAAAGAATAGGTAATATCAGTAAGCGTCAAGAAATGCCTATGAATTATTCACTTGCTGTTGAACCATTTGATGTTTGGGGATTTGACTTCATGGGACCTTTTCCTTCCTCTAATGGGTATACACATATTTTGGTTGTTGTTGATTATGTTACTAAATGGATAGAAGCTATTCCAGCCAGTAGTGCTGATCACAACACCTCTATTAAAATGCTTAAGGAAGTTATTTTTCCAAGGTTTTGAGTCCCTAGATATTTAATGACTGATGGTGGTTCACACTTTATTCATGGTGCTTTCCTTAACATGCTTGCTAAGTATGATGTTAATCATAGAATTGCGTCACCTTATCATCCTCAGTCTAGTGGTCAAGTTGAACTTAGCAATAGAGAAATAAAATTAATCTTACAAAAGACTGTTAATGGTTCCCGGAAGAATTGGTCTAAGAAATTAGATGATGCACTTTGGGCTTATAGAACAGCATACAAAAACCCTATGGGTATGTCTCCATATAAAATGGTTTATGGAAAAGGTTGTCATTTACCTCTTGAGTTAGAACATAAAGCATTTTGGGCAATAAAAGTACTCAATTATGATTTCAAACTTGCTGGGGAAAAGAGGTTATTTGATATTAGCTCATTAGATGAATGGAGAACCCAGGCCTATGAAAATGCTAAGTTATTCAAAGAAAAAGTTAAAAGATGGCATGACAAAAGAATCCAAAAGCATGAGTTCAAAGTAGGTGAATATGTTATTTTGTACAACTCTCGTTTCAGATTCTTTGCAGGAAAACTCCTCTCCAAATGGAAGGACCCTATGTCATCGAGGAGGTCTATCGATCCAGAGCCATCAAAATAAGTAACGCTAGAGGGACTAACCCGAAGGTTGTCAACGGGGAACGAATAAAACACTATATCTCAGGTACGCCCATTAATGTTGAAAGTAATGTTATCCAAACTTTGACACCGGAAGAACACATAAGAGAGTCCTCCCGGAACACTCCAGAATCGTGAAAATAAGGAGGTACGTGATACGGTAAGTAAACAGACTCCGAAAAATCCGCAAAATTATTTTTTGTCAATTTTGTAATATTTAGAAAATTAGGAAAATAAGAAACTCCCAGGAAAGTGACCCTGGTGGGCACGATACACCAGGGAGCGCTAGGCTTGCCTGGCGCGCCCAGGTGGGTTGTGCCCACCTCGGGTACTTTCCAACCTCCGTTTTTCTTCTATTATGCTTGTTCCCCAAGATAAAAAATCTATATATACCTCCCGAGCCTGCTAACCTCCGTATCACGGAGAAATCTCCAATTTTCTTTTCTTGTTGTTTCCTGTCAGATCTGTTGAGCCAAGCATCATGTCTTCTCCTTCCTCTAATCGTATGGAAGAAGATGCTTGGTTGATGAAGATCGAGCTGAAGAGAGAGGACCCCGTTGGAGCAGCTAAGGAGGAAAAGAGGAAGGAGGCACCCAGAGAGCAAGTCCCGATGGACGAGCAAGCATTGCCCGCCGATGAGGAGGAGGAAGATATCCTTGAACCCTACTATGCTCATCTTACCCCCGTTGAGATTGCAGCCTTCGGGGTCATTAATACGGTTCGTATACAAAATAAGTCTCTCAATCGTGAAAATATTTTGCATATGGAGCACATTGCTTCCCTGCGGAGAGTCATCCAAAAATTGGAGAGCCTCTTGATCCTCAAAGACCGGATTGCTTCTACTTCATCACCACCATCTTCTTCATCACCACCAAAATAAAACTGAGTATCGGGTATGGGCACTCCCCTTAGCTTCCGCCAAGCTTGGGGGAGGTACCCCGGTATCGTATCAATCTCCACTATCTTTTGCCTTTACTTTCTTAGTTCGATCAATGGTTATCTTTTGCTATTAGATGAATAAAAGTTTAGTTCGATCCTTTCTTTTTGTGAGTTTGCTTAGTAATCAATCCTTGTAATTGTGTGCGAGATATAATATAGTTTAGTTTGAGTTTTACCTTCTTTAATTTCTTGCTGCAATAAAAAGAAAGGAAATAAAAGAAAAAGATCATATGCTAGCCTTATGGTAAGTGATGAATTACACAAGGAAAAGTATAAGAAGAAAATTTTATTGTAGATTGACAAACATAGCATTGGTCAATTATGCAACACATGAAGAATTAATAAGGGAAGAGAAGATTCACATATAAATACACTATCATGCAAATCTTTTGTGATCGTGAGCACCCACCAAAATATTATATGCCAAAATTGTTGACGTTGGACAAGGAAGACAACTTAATGATTTATGTTTGTTCGTATTCACACAGAAGTCATATTGTCATAGATCCTTCAACATGTGGTGCTTGCTGAGGGAGTCCTAGATTAGGGGGTATCCGGACAGCCGGACTATATACATCGTCCGGACTATTGAAGCGTGAATATATAAGACTCAAGACTTCGGCTCGTGTCCGGATGGTACTCTCCTTTGCGTGGAAGACAAGCTTGGCGATCTGGATATTATATCTCCTTCCTTGTAACTGACTCCATGTAAACCCTAGCCCTCTTCGTGTCTATATAAACCGGAGAGGATGGTCCTTAGAAGGCCGATCACAATTACAATCATACCATCATAGGCTAGCTCCTAGGGTTTAGCCTCTACGATCTCGTGGTAGATCGACTCTTGTACTACTCATATCTTCAATATTAATCAAGCAGGAAGTAGGGTTTTACCTCCATTGAGAGGGCCCGAACCTGGGTAAACATTGTGTCCCTTGCTTCCTGTTACCATCAGCCTAAGACGCATAGATTGGGACCCCCTACCCGAGATCCACCGGTTTTGACACCGACATTGGTGCTTTCATTGAGAGTTCCTCTGTGTCGTCGCTGCAAGGCTTGATGGCTTGTCTCGTTGTCAAGGACGACATCATGTCTGGAGGAACGCTGGCTGTAGGCCAGATTCTCCGACTTGGCGGCTTCATTATGGCCGCCCCATTGGCTGTCGCACCAATGATGGCCTCTCGGGTCATCACGCATAATCTTCGCATCAATTCGGAGCTGGCTGAATAGATGTATCCGATAGAGCTCACCTCTCTTAATGAGCTCTTGGATCGCATCGCCGCTTTGGGAGTCGCTACGGACTATGACCAGATTGGGCTTAAATCCGACCAGAGGGACATTAGATCCCCGCCGGTCACCCATGAGATAGCGGTAGTGGAGGAACCGCACACGGGCTGCCCCTCAACTTTGAGGACAAACTATGTCCGGATCACCGAACTCAGTAAACCGAACACATGTTCAAAGGAAGACATGACCCGAGTCCCGGGCTTAGAATCGGGCATCGGGCCGAAGAGATCGAGTGATTCTCCGGACCCCGAACTGTCGGGCTCGGAACCTTCCGTGCCCTCGGGTGTCAGATCGAATCAAAATCCGGATTCAGCCAATGACACTCGCTCGGACTTAAACCGTCTCTCCAGCATTAGGCAAGAGCCCCTAGAGATGGTACACCGTTACTCGGCTAGATTCCTCCTTGCACTTAACAAGGTCGAGGATTGCCACAAGGAGGAGGTAGTCTCACTCTTCTGCAAAAAACTCCATGAACAAAGGACTCCTTAATGCTATAAGTCGCCGTGACATAGTACACTTTGAGGACTTAGCAACCATAGTACAGAAGTACTGTGCAACGGAAAGCGCCTGGAAGACCCAAATGGAATTTTGGGATAGTACGGCCCTCACCAGAACCTTTGTCCGAACTAAACGACCGAACTCTCGTAAGTCGACCGATTCGATTCCCAAGAAATCAAAGCCCGCCCAGGGCGTGGAACCGTATTGGAAGGGTGGATCAATGGGCCATGTAAGCTTCACATTACGCCGGACGCAACACCAACCCATAGCCTTAGGGCATGTTGGATACTCCGGCAGGTAGCTAAAAGTGGCGAGGATCTCCTCGAGAGCCATAAAGCAGAACAACATCCTGCCAAGGAACACAATACGGTACTAATAGTCTTCGAGACTTTCGCCTCAAACAATAGGCGCAAGCGAGCTCATCGAAGCTCTGCTGAAATCTGCCATGTGGCAAAAGTAAATCCGTGGAATGACACTGCTATAACTTTCAACGCCAGTGACGAACCCCAATTCCAGACCATCCAGGCACTAGCCGCTCTGGTCCTTAGCCTGATAGTGGACGACTTTCGGCTCACTAAAGTACTTATGGATGGCGGAAGCGGATTAAACTTGATCTACGAAGAAATGCTCAAGAAGATGGAAATTGATAAAAGCCGCATTGAACAAAGCGGCACAACCTTCAGGGGAATTATCCTCAGTCGGGAGGCACGGTGTGTGGGAAAAATCACACTCGACGTGGTATTCGACACCCCAGAGAATTACAGGTCCGAAGAAATCACATTCCAAGTGGCTCCTTTCAGCAGCGGATACCACGCCCTTCTAGGACGGGACGCGTTTGCAAGCTTTCAAGCTATACCCCATTATGGGTACATGAAGCTTAAAATGCCCGGACCCAATGGAATAATCACTCTAGCTAGTGACCCGGACGTTGCACTCCGTGCCGAAAACAAAACCGCAGCACTAGCCTTGGAAGCACTGTCCGAAGCCCTAGCAGCTGAAGAATTAACGATGTTGCGCGCCACCGTGGACAGGGACGACATGATACTCGACAAACGACCCAAGTCCACCTCATTTAAACCCGTAGATGAGATAGCCAAATTCCAAGTCCACCCAACGGACCCCACGAAGACAGCTTCCATCGGGACACAGTTGAGCCCCGCTATGGACGCCGCACTGCGAGACTTCTTACGCGAGAATTGGGACATTTTCGCTTGGCACCCATCGGACATGCTGGGCAGCCCACGCGAATTGGCCGAACACAGCCTTAACATACTAAAGGGATACAAACCTGTCAAACAGACCCTAAGGTGATTTTCAGAGCCCAAACGACAAGCCACGGGAGAGGAGCTAGCCAAGCTACTTGAGGCCGGATTCATCAGAGATATCAAACATCCGGATTGGCTGGCAAACTTGGTAATGGTACCAAAGAAAGACAAATCCTGGCGCCTATGCGTCGACTTCAAAGACCTTAACAAGGCTTGCCCCAAGGATCCCTTTCCTCTCCCTCGCATCGATCAAATCATCGATGCCACAGCAGGACACGACTCGCTGTGTTTCCTCGACGCATACTCTGGATACCATCAAATAAAGATGGCAGAGTCCGACCAAGCTGCAACAGCTTTCATAACGCCATATGGCCCTTTCTGCTTCAACACTATGCCTTTCGGGCTTAAGAATGCCAGCGCAACCTACCAACGCATGATTCAAACATGCCTGGAAAAGCAAATCGGCAAAACAGTGGAGGCATACGTGGACGACGTAGTCATAAAAACAAGACACGTCGAAACCCTAATAGATGACTTGAGGCTTACGTTCGACAACCTACAAACATACGACATCAAGCTGAATCCGGAGAAGTGCATTTTTGGCGTCCCCTCTGGAAAGCTGCTGGGCTTCATCGTTTCCAATAGAGGAATTGAAGCTAATCCAGCAAAAATCCGAGCTTTGTCGCAGTTGGCTATACCAACAGACCTCAAACACATCCAGAAACTAGCTGGATGCGTGGCTGCTTTGAGCCGCTTTATCTCCAGGTTAGGAGAAAAGGCATTGCCTCTTTACCGCCTTCTTCGGCGCACCGAACACTTTGTGTGGACAGATGCAGCCGCGGCCGGACTCGATGAAATAAAGACCTTATTGGCCAGTAATCCAGTCCTAACAGCGCCAAATATCGGCGAACCTATGCTGTTGTACATAGCTGCAACACATCAAGTTGTGAGCGCAGTACTCGTCGTCGAACGAGAGGTTGACGGATACAAATTCCCGCTACAGAAGCCGGTTTATTACGTATCCATGGTCCTCACCCATGCAAGTCCCGATACCCACACTATCAAAAAATAGCATATGCGGTCTTCATGGCATCCCAAAAGCTACGACACTACTTTCAAGAGTGTCCGATTACGGTGGCCTCTGAAGTACCACTAAATGATATAATAAATAACCGCGATGCCACGGGTCGGATCACCAAATGGGCAATCGAGCTCCTTCCGTTCGACATACTATACAAGCCTCGGCGGGCTATCAAGTCGCAAGTATTAGCTGACTTCGTCGCCGAATGGACGGAAGCCGAACTCCCTAAAGAGTACGACGCGTATTCCAATTGGATCATGCACTTTGACGGCTCTAAAATGCTGGCCGGATTGGGAGCAGGTGTAGTCCTAACGTCTCCCACCAGAGACACGGTCCAATACGTCCTCCAAATATTATACATAGACTCCAACAATGCAGCCGAATACGAGGCTCTGTTGCACGGTCTTCGGATGGCAGTCTCTATGGGCATTCAACACCTAGAGGTGCGCGGGCATTCAAACCTTGCAATATGCCAAATAAACAGAGACTTTGATGCCAAGGATCCGAAAATGGCGGCCTACCGTAACGCCGTCCTTAAAATGTCAGCTCGGTTCGAGGGGCTCAAATTCCACCATGTGGCTCGAGAAAACAATCAAGCGGCAGATGTCCTTGCCCGCATCGGCGCTAAACGTGACCCTGTCCCACCTAACATATTCCTGGAAAGGCTCTTCAAGCCATCCATGGTATGGGAAGGGGAGTCCGGCAACACCAGCACGGATCCGAATACATCCCCAGATTCCGAACCATGAGACATAATCGGAGGCTCTACCATCGAAACAACATCGTCAGCCCACGAAATAATGGCTGTCATCGCCCCGTGGAATGAGCCTTTCTTGGCCTACCTAAATAGGCAGGAGCTCCCTAAAGACCAAAATGAAGTGCGCTGAATCGTCCGGCGTTCTAAAGCTTACAAAGTCCATGAAGGGGAACTCTATAAGAAAAGTGCGACCAGAGTGCTCCAAAGGTGCATCTCCGAGGAGGAAGGGTGGCAGCTCTTGGCTGAAATCCATGCCGGACTGGGCGGGCACCACGCCGCGGCTCGAGCACTAGTCAGCAAGGCCTTCCGTATAGGTTTCTATTGGCCGACGGCTCGAGCAGACGCACAAGACCTTGTCCAACACTGTGTCGGTTGCCAGCTCTTTGCCAATCAGAGTCATATGCCCCCTACCGCCCTCCAAACAATCCCCATAACCTGGCCTTTCGCGGTCTGGGGGCTGGATATGGTTGGACCCCTTAAAGGGGGAAGCCACAAGAAAAAATACTTACTGGTCATGGTCGACAAGTTCACCAAATGGATAGAAGCCAAACCAGTGAAAATGGCTGAATCCGGACCAGTAATAGACTTTATATCCGGGGTCGTACACCGGTACAGTGTCCCCCACAGCATTATCGCCGATAATGGCTCAAATTTCATGGCCGATGAGGTGAAAGCTTGGTGCCGCAAAATGGGCATTAAGCTCGACTATGCTTCCGTCTACCATCCTCAAACAAACAGCCAGGTCGAATGGGCAAACGGTCTCATCATGAGCGGTATTAAACCCAGACTAGTGCGATCCCTGATAGAGTCAGATACTCATTGGGTCGAGGAGCTCGTCTCCATGCTCTGGGGGCTGCGGACCACGCCGAATCGCACCACTGGATACACACCATTCTTCATGGTGTACGGTGCGGAAGCAGTACTACCTTGCGACATAATACATGATTCGCCACGCGTACGCATGTACGAAGAGAAGGAAGCCGAGTTAGATCGGCAGGACAATTTGGATGCCCTGGAGGAGGAGCGTGATGTCGCTAAGGCCCATTTCGCATTCTATCAACAATAGGTTCGACGATACCAAAGCAGAGAAGTACATGCCAAAACATATAATATTGGCGAGCTCGTCCTACGCCTACCGGAGAAGAAGAAGGACAAGCTCAAACCCAAGTGGGAGGGTTCCTTCGTCATCGACCAAGTTCTCACCAGAGGAGCGTACTGCCTACGTAATGCGTCCGATAATAGACTCGAGCCAAACCCATGGAACGTGGCCAGACTCCGGAGATTCTACGCCTAGCGCCGAACTCAGTGTTCGTCTCCTTACCTCCTTTTTAATTATGCTCCCCCCTTTTTCCTTTCTCGTTCTTTTTCTCTTCACACAAAGTATTTAATACAGTGCGGACTCCCGGATTATTTCGGCCGCGTTATGTGTGTAAGCAATACCTGGGGGCTTCCTATACGGAAGCTAAATATAACTTACTCTATAAGGCCTTTTGCCCATCACACATGTATTTTCCATGTGTGCCTTTTCTTCACCATTATGTGCATTGATATGACTTAAGACGTGGCCAAGCTGGGTTGCTTGGCTCCTGTGTTTATGCCCTACGTTCCCGTTAATTCGGCTAGGGCATAAGGGGAGCACCTCTGCGATTGTTACTGCCGGTTGAGCCGGATGTGTACCTCACACTGGGTGAAGCCGAAAGCTAGTTTCCTTAAGAGAATATTCAGTCTGTGAACAAAAGATGTCTTTGTTCATTATAACATAAATCCCCAGATGTTTTGTATCCTGCACCATGGTTCGCAATTCGGACATGTGCCTTGTCACATGCTTACCCAGGGAAAGGAACCCTTAACGGAACTATTCTCCCTGGAAGATGTTTCTTACTATCAATGTAATATAACATAACTAGGGTACTTGTCTGTTCAAGCACTTATGACCCCTACGCCTGGTTTCCACGCATACTCCGGTTTTGTATAACTGAGCGGGTATTCAGAAACACCCCAGACTATAGGATCCGGGGGCTGAAGCGAAAAGGTCCGCCATGACAAATGATTTTAATCTGGCTAGGGGCTACTTATGTCCATTAAAATTACACAATCACTTGGACTAGCCATATTCCTCCTCTATACCATCCAACAGGCTATCTAGCTTACAATCCTGTTGAGAATACTTTGCGGCTAATGACACCTGGTCATATACCAAACTCACGGGAATTTCTTGCCCATCTGGCCCTGCCGGTCCAACTTCGGCCATATGGTTTGGGTCCAGCTTGGTGTAGCGCGTCTTCACCATAGCCCATGCTTCCCTTGCACCTTGCCGGCAGGCTGACATCTTCCACAGTCGAAAGCGCCGCTGTGCTCCTTGAAGCATGTCCACAAGCTCTCCCATGCCATTTGGCAGGAGGCTTGACGGCCACAAGGCCTGCGCTACACCCTGCATCGCCTGCCGAGCTCGCTCGTGCAGCTGTGAGAGGTCTTGCAGTAAATCGCCTGCAGATGCAGGCATCTCCTCCTCAGGGTGACCTGTCAGCATTCCTACAAGCAAAGCTCTTTCAATATACTTCCCCGCCGAACTATGCTACAGTTCATTTAGGCACTTACCATAAATGCCGCGGCGAAGCCTTTTGTTCTCCTTAACGGAGTCCGCCAGCTGCGTGCGGACGTCTTTCAATTCCACGTCCAGCCGAACATTGGCATCTTGGAGAATATTCTTCTCATGCTTAACTTGCATAAGAATGCGCTCGCCGGCCTTTAGTTGCTCCCGGAGATGCGACTCGTCATCCCTCCCGCCCTCCGGATTTACTCCGGGGTTATCTGCAGAATTCTCTGTTAAATTTATCATACCAGCCAGTTGCTAACTAGTACATCTTCGTACAATCGAGATAAATGTTACCATATGAGGCCTTCTGGGATTCCTCTAGCTTGGCAACCTTGGCCCTCAGTTGAGTCTTGCACTCCTCTAGCTCCCGAGACAATTGCTCATTCTTATCTACAAGAACCTACACATAAATTGATAATTAAAACTATTGTGCCAACTGTTTCAAGTCTCAGGGGCTACTGCTATACATGCTCATCAAACTTTCTTACCCATATATCTTTGGTATACTGGACTGTCGCCCGGGCGAGTCCACTTTGAGCAGCTCGGATATATGCGTCTCCTGAATTGAAAGCATTAAATGCCTCTTCGGAAAAAATGTTGTGGCGAAGCACGGCCTGTCGACGCCGATGATTCATGGTGCTGTCTACTTCGGAATTCGTGGCAGAGAGCATATCTGCATCCTCTGTCAGAGGACTATGCGGCATTGGCCCTATGTCCGCCTCCTCTCTTGAAGTCGGTTCTGGAGTCCGACTGGTGGAGGCATGGTTGGCAGGATCTCCGGATATAGTCCGGATACTCCTCTTCCTGCCATGACGTAAAGGGCGCTGTTATACTTCAAATAACAATAATTACATGACATGTTGTTTTCTTACCTCTGTAGAGGCATGTTGGCTCTAACTGCCTTCCTCTTGAGCCTACCCAATCCGGACGCCTGTGGCTGACGGGCCGGTCCCTAGGGGCTCGGCCCTGCGCTTCGAACGTCGCTTCTGCAACAGCACAACGTATCAGGGATAAGGTGTGACATCGGGAAAGAATCCTCTTCGGAGGATTGAGTCTTCGGCTTGGCTTACACGCGACGAAGGTAACAGTCCGGGATAATCAGCAGTGATAGTCACTGAGGCGCCGTCACGGCTCGCCCGATAAAATATCCCGCCGACAAGCTCCACGACCGCATCTGGGTCTTCTTCGAGTCCTGGATCCAGGGCCCTTTCGGGGTTCTCTGGCTGCGGGGAAGGGCTGGAGATTCCCTCTATGGCCCTCCTCAGTTCCTGCTCGGAAATATCGATGCAGGTAACCTTAGCAAAGAACGCCACAATAAGTGAAACGAGAAAATAAATGGCAACTTACCCAGTTTGGGGGATTATACATGGATAATCCGTCCCACGGTTTGATATGGAGGAAGTCGTCCTCTTCTCCTTTGTATAGGTCAGACAGTATCCTCGCCAGAGCGGCGGGGGAGTCAGGACCCTTACAGCCACAACGGGTGGCATCGTCTGTCCCGTTGTAGTGCCACATGGGATTGCTCCGATATTGAAGCGGTTGCACTCCCCGCATTATGCATATTGCCATGACCTCGACTATCGTCAGTCCAGGTTTGACCGGTAACTTTATCCTGCTCATCAGGAAATGTACTTCCCTGGAATCCTCTTCTTGGGGGCCTCGGGGGCGCCAGCTTAGACATGCCCTCGGCGGGGTGTTACTGAACTTGGGGAGTCCTGTCCGGACTAGATCCGGAAGGGGAGCATCGTCAACATAAAACCACTCTGAAGCCCAGTTATCTGGTGCCTTCTTGGGAGTGCCGGATAGGTATCCGGTCTCAGCGATACGCCATACTTCGGCCCTGCCCACTTGACATAGGGATTCTCCCTGGTTGCGGGGGACAAGGCAGAACAGCTTCTTCCACAATCCGAAATGAGCCTCGCAGCCTAGAAATAGCTTGCAAAGGGCGACATACCCTGCTATATGTAGTAGGGAGGCTGGGGTAAAGTCGTGCAACTGGAGGCCGTAGAACTCCAGAAGCCCACAAAGAAATGGATGAATAGGAAACCCGACGCCCCTTAACAGATGCGGAATTAGGCATATTCGCTCCTCTGGAGAAGGATTGGGGGATCTCTCCGCCTGTTATCCGCCGTTATAGGTGGCCACTCCGGCTCGAACAGGGACCATGAACGCCAGCGGGAGGAGCCCTTGGGTTTGTAACTTTATCAAACGGCTATGAGAAACTGAACACTCTCCCCAGTCCCCTGGCTTGGGGCAAGGGGAGCGAGCAGAAGAGCTGCGACGACCGGCCACGTTGGAATGGTTTTTTCTGGGCGCTCTGTTGGATGCTTGCTCGAGGAGGGAGAGTGAGGTTTGGATTTGGGAATTCCCGTCTCTTCAAATAGATGGCTAGCCCGAAGGACCGAGGGTGGCAAATGCAAAAATGCCTTGACTCCTCGCATTTGCTCGACATGTGGAAATGGTCATTATTGAAGCACTGAAGCCGAGGAGTACAACATTAATAAAGATGCCGGACACTTTTCGTCGTGATAGGTACATTGGAGTATTCGGAGAAGGAACCCGCCTTTCAATGTCGAAGACTAGACTGTGCGCCGGACTCATCGTCATTGAAGCCTGATTCAGGGGCTACTGAGGGAGTCCTGGATTAGGGGGTATCCGGACAGCCGGACTATATGCATCGTCCGGACTATTGAAGCGTGAAGATACAAGGCTCAAGACTTCGGCTCGTGTCCGGATGGTATTCTCCTTTGCGTGGAAGACAAGCTTGGCGATCTGGATATTATATTTCCTTCCTTGTAACCGACTCCATGTAAACCCTAGCCCTCTTTGGTGTCTATATAAACCGGAGAGGATGGTCCTTAGAAGGCCAATCACAATTACAATCATACCATCATAGGCTAGCTCCTAGGGTTTAGCCTCTACGATCTCGTGGTAGATCTACTCTTGTACTACTCATATCTTCAATATTAATCAAGCAGGAAGTAGGGTTTTACCTCCATCGAGAGGGCCCGAACCTGGGTAAACATTGTGTCCCTTGCTTCCTGTTACCATCAGCCTAAGACGCACAGATCGGGACCCCCTACCCGAGATCCGCCGGTTTTGACACCAACACTTGCCCCTATCTTTGCTAGCCAAAAATTCCGCACTAAGTAGAGATACTACTTGTGCATCCAAAACCCTTAAACTCTATCTTGTTTGAAAGTCCACCATACCTACAATTGGATTGAGTAAGATCCTTTAAGTAAGTTGTCATCAGTGCAAAAAGGGCAATAAAAATTGCTTATAAAAATGTGAGATCATTTAGTGTAAGGGAAAATTGAGCGTTGTACGAACTTGTGATGGTGAAGAATAAAAGTGACAGACTGCATAATAAAGGTTGCCATCACAAGGAGAAATATAACGTGACGTTCTCTTGCACTAAGGGGTTGAGCATACAAACAAAAAGCGCATGGCAACCTCTGCTTCCCTCAGCGAAGGGCCTATCTTTTACTTTCATGTATTTACTTTTATGCAAGAGTCAAAGTTTTTCTCTCTATTCCTTTTATTTTTCTCTTTTGGCAAGCATCATGCGGTGAGGAAAGATCTAGGCACATATGTCCAGTATAATAATGCTTTTTGGAGTAATTCTAATGCCTTTTCTCTCATAATATGCAAGGTATGCACCAAGGGGGAGAATTCTGGCAGCTGGAAATCTGGACCTGAAAAAGCTACGTCAAGTAACCTATTCTACACAACTTCAAACGAGCTAAAACTCCCCGAGGATTTTTTATGGAATATTGGAGCAAATAAGTACCAGAGGAGGGCCACCAGGTGGGCACAACACTATTAGGAAAAGGCCTACTAATGGCGCACCGGTTTTGCCTACTAATGGCGCACTACCGGTGCGCCATTACTAGCACGCCATTAGAATTTTTTTACTAATGGCGCACCACTGGTGCGCCATTAGTATCTGGTATACTAATGGCGCACCTGCCAGTGCGCCATTAGTATGTAACACCATGCGCCATTAGTATGCCTCCCGGGGGGCCATATGTAACCATGTGCTTTTTCACACTAATGGTGCACTCTGCCACGATGCACCATTAGTATCCTTTGGCATACTAATAGTGCACTCTGCCTTGATGTGCCATTAGTATGAATATTTGTTTTTTTGTTTTTTGCTTTTCTGATTTTTGCACAGGTTACAAAATATATTATTGGACAGAATATAGACAGCAGCACACAGCAACATCAGATTCATCGAATACAATAGAAGATTAGTCTCCGAATACAATTCATCATATTAGTCTCCGAATTCAAAAGACCGAACAAAGATAAAACATTACAAGTCTCAAGACCGCGAGTATCGAGTTTGTCTTCACATTACAAGTCGATATCGATCATCTAAACTACCATCACATAAAAGAGAGTTGTGGTCATCACGATGAGCATCATCGTGATCAAACTGGTCCTCATCCGGTTCCTCCAACGCCCCCTCCTCTCTCCCGCTAGATAGCGGGCATATCTAGATTCGGCCTCCGCCCTAGTGGTGTACCCTTTGTAACTGTTACCGCTGAAACGGTGAACCTGTCTCCGACACTCCTCCCAGTCATCGTAGACTCCGGGAACCTTACCCTTGTACACGACATACGACGGCATCTCTATGCACAAGCCAAACAATAGATAATACATAAGCAATATGTATGCAACAAAAGGATCGAAAGAGAAAAGCAAGACATTAATAGCACGATTCATGGTCCTACTAATAAATAGCATCGATTACATCTAAGTTGAACGACTGTCCAAACCAAAGAGACATACGAATTCATTAAAGTTTAATTACAACATGAGCTAATCAATGTTTCAGAACTACACATCACTACTTTCGACTCGACTCATCGGACAGGAGCGTCGATGAAGCCGCCGTCTGTCGTGATGGTCATGAAATCGCGGTCGTTGTCACCCTGCATTTGTAGTGTTTCATCTATCTCACTGTTGGACGGTTGATATCTGACGAAGAACTGCCCCGAGGTATGAAGGACATCTTGATGGATGATGTCCGCAAACTCCGACTGGATGCGAAAGAATTCTTGTCTGAGGTCCGCGTCCTGGACTGCCGACAAGCTCGCGGCCCAATCTTTGAGATTATCTGGTAGCAGAAGTTGATGATGGTCCCTTACGATCGCCCGCATGTGATGGAGGGCGTAGTAGGCATCCTTCTGACCGCCAGGCGGCTGCTTGACACAGCAGAACTTTGTATTGTGTGAGAACATGTGCTTGCCGTACTTACGAACTGCCCTGGTGAAGGTGCCTCCAGATTTGGCGTAGCCGGGGAGAACATCATCAATAACTTTCTTGACATTTGTGTAGTCTATCTTGGAGTTACGGTTCGGGTCGAAATACGTGGCCATGGAATATTTCGGGCTTAAGAGGATGAGTGTGCAATGTGTGTCACTGCACAGAACATGGAATGTTAGAAAAAAAAGAATGATCAAAATCTAAGAAATCATATGTTACGGGGCGGTTAAGGGATGACTTACTCGGGAAAGTAAGCCACAAGGAAGTTATCCTTATCTGGGTTTGCCAGAATGACGCCTTCGAGGTGTGAACTCGCAATTTGGCGGTCCCCAGCATTGTTCAAGTGCTTGGCACGCATGTAGAAGGGGTCGACTATCACGATGTCCGGGGTCTTGTCTCCAATGATCCGCATCTCCATACTCAGCGAAAACAGCCGAACGAAGGTGTAGTGCAGCGGATGAAGGTTAAACATAGCAAAGATGTCATCAAACCGCAGGACGATCGTACCCCCGATGTCGCCATCCGCAAAGCCCTTGCCCTCTGGCACCTTGGCCACAAAAACCGGGTATGCCACATCATTCTCTCTCAGACGCTGCTTCTCCAAAGAAAGAACACTGTCGTGCAGACTCCGCATAGCACCGGTTGCAGCATTCAACATATTTGGCGGTAGCATCACCCTACCCGCCACATGCACCCTCCTCGAGATATCCTTTGGTGAAGGTGGCCCGTCCTGAGCACGGATCAAACTCGGTGCCGGCTGGCTCGCACCGGCGCCCTTGTTAGTCTTTCGTTTCCGTCCCTTCTTCTTGATCTCCTGTAATGGGACCGAGTTCTGCTCACAGACCGCTTTCTTGAGCGTGTTGGGGCTGATAATATTTTGCACCTCAGCTATCTGAGGCTCGGTGAAGGCGGGAGCTGGAGGCGTCTCCTGAGAACTGAACGGCAGACGACGCCTATTGCAATTGGATTTCTCCACCGTACCAGCTAGATTGCGATCGTCTTGGTTGGGTTCTTGAGAAAGAGGCCCACAGAACTTGTCAGCGTACCCATGTTCGGCAAAGTACTTATCGACTTTGGTAAATGTACCGTCGTCGTTGTCCTCGTCGTCCGGATCCTGTGCCATAGGGCTGTCCGGATCCTGTGCCATAGGGATATCCGACATAGGGATGTCCGGCAGGTCCGGTAGCGTTGCGGCGTTCTTGCCATGGCTTTGCGCCGGCACGACTGGCGGTCTTGTTTGTGGGATGGTGTCCCCCGCCCCCAAACGAATCTGGCTCTTCGGCCAAAGCAGCGGCCAGTTTACGCAGGCGCTGAGGGTCATCTCATCTTCTTCGTCGGCCCCAGCGGGTCGAACCGGAGGTAACAGCTCGTCGCAGCCTGGCAGCACCCGAACCACTTCAACCCTATACACTGTGGGTGGCATCGGATTACCGTGGAACATGCGGTTGCCCGGTTGAACGATTCTGCCCTTGGCGACATCGACCAACTCGGCGCCCACGAAGTGCAGAAGAGTGCAAGGAACGTCAGCGGTGCCCTACGAAAACATGTACAGGGCGTCAGGGATGCCCAGTCAAAGGCAAGGAGATGAAGTCATCGGCCGAGAGGCTTAGTTACCGTGATGCCGTCGAGCTCGGCTAATGTCCAGGCACCGCCAACGGCGGGCATGCAACTGACGGAGAGGGAGCTTGCTGGCGAGGTGCCGACCGGCGTACACCCGGGTGCATTAAGCTCCAATGCCCGTGCCGGCGCCGGAGACACGAAACCGCCTCCGCCGGAGACACCAATGGCGCCGCCGCCGGAGACACCAATGGCGCCGCCTGCGTGTTGTGCGAGTTGCTGGACGTGAAGCTGGGAACCGGGGGAGGCCCCTGTTGGCCGCCCGCAATCCACGTCGTCAGCCCATGAATCAACATAGGCACCATGGCGTTGAGCTTCGTTCCTAGTTGTTGTTCCACTTGCTCTTGGACAAGCTCCGGAATCCGCGCCACTTGTGCCTTGAGTGCTTCAACCTCGCGCGTCTGGCTTTCCGAGCTGGCCTTTTTCTCCTTTCGCACACCAGCGGTATAGTATGACCCCCATTTTGTGAACAAGCCTTTGCCGGCCACACGACCAGCTGACGTCGGCTTAGTGAGCTTATCCTTGCTTTTCATTATGTTCAACGCCCTATTTAAAGGGCTATCGAAAGGGGAGCTCTGAGACGACCCCGCGCTACTGCTTTCAGTTTCCTGCGAAAGGAACGTGAACCATTTAGAAATATTGGGGATTAGTTAGAGTGCAACCATATGGAGCTAATTACGTGGGGGTGTATTCCTTACCAGAACAAGCTCAAGCGCCCTGGTCTTCGGATCTGTGGTAAGCTCCTTTGTTATCGGGTCCTCCTTGTACCGGACCCTGACATAGTTCCTGGTCTGCTTGTTACCGTTGTATTTCTCGAAGCAGGGCGGTAGGCCTTGCTCGGCACGCTCCGCGTCCTCCTTGTCCCATATAGGCTCCACCACTCTGTAACCGCCGGGACCGAGTTTGTGTACCCCTAAGTTCAACTCCCGCATTTCTTTCCCCCACTGACTTGATTCGGTGGTTGCACTGCTCTCGCACTTTATCTTGAACTCCTTGTAGTCATCTTCGCTCATCAAAGGATATTTCGCCTTGATCTTCTCATAACTATCACCTTTATCAATCATTCTCTTCACCGTGCTTCTCCAAGTAGACAGGGACGTGCTCATCTTCGTGAGGGCGGCACTGTTCACTTTATTCCCTGAGAGGCGTGTGTTTTCAAATTCGGCGGGGAACTTGTATCATTCGTGCAGCTTCGTGAAGAGGAGGCTGCGCAAATTCCCTCGGTCCTTATGCTTAAGGTTCTCGGTGTTGATCGAGACGGTGCTCCGGAGAATGCACCCGAGCTGAACCGAGTACCCCTTGACTATATGTTTGGGCTCCGTTGGATTCCCGTCGGAGTCCACTTGAGTGAGTTCCTCCTTGAGGGTGCGGAGCGCATTCGGGCGCCGGTCCTTCCTTTGCTTCTTCGGTTGGCTGCCATCTGTGTGTGCGCCGCCATCATCAGTGGTGGCATCCTCGGCGGCACCATCAGTGGTGTCATCCCCGACGCCACTAGGGGTTGTGTAATCAGGATCGGTGTCTTCCGCGGCGTCCTCATAGCGGTGAGGTTGTTCCTCCATCTCCTGAGATAGCTCCCAGAATTGCTTACCGCCCGAACCACCGGCCTCATCGTTGTGGGCCATGTTTCGCTCTTAGTGGGGAAAAAAGTTTGGTCAAAAAGTTGGTTATTGTGAAGGAACAAGATCATGGTCTCAATATTTAGGGTTTGTCGACACCGAGGCACCCTAAAAGCCTAAGCTTTCATCATTTAGGGTTTGTCGACGCTGAGGCACCCTAAAAGCCTAAGCCGAGGCACCCTAGGTTGGGCCTAATCACTTGGCACTAATCACTTGGCTCTATTGCCACCTATGGTTTAATGCAGCAAGAATGGCGGGGCATTTGATCCTACTTAACTAAGTACTAAGATACCCCGGTCCATGCATTAGTCGCAAGTACCCCATATGTCCTATTTTTAGCAAAGTCATGCTAAAATTTCAGCTTGACCTTTGCTGAAAATAGGACATATGGAGTACCCGAATTTGCCAGAACGGAAGTTAATCAACATTCCGGCAAACTCAAGGGCCTCTCGGGGTACCTGCAAATTCATCATGACACGATGGTCGGAGACAAAACCCAGCAAACTAGCAAGATGATCATCATCTTTGCAAGATAGTAGCTCAAGTTTTTGATAGTAGCCTCTGAAGAAAACAGCATTGCAACATTCAAGTTCACAGGATAAAAAAATCATCCACATTCACCAACCCACATGATGTTAAAACCCACATGAGCTGTAAACAGACTTAAAAAACCCACATGATGTTATAACTGTATACACTGAACATGATGATACCAAATGGGAAGGAAAATTGTATCACTCTAGATTAGTGTAGCCACTATCTAACAAAACCAGAATGTTAACAAAATTACACCATGATGATACCAAATTCTTGTAGCAGTACAATGAGTTCACAGGATAAAAAATCATCCACATTCACCAACCCAAACTGGTGGAGATACAGCAAACCAGAACCTCCCAGGTTTCTGCCATTTTATTTTTCCCACCGTATATGTTTTTGATTCATGTCATGGTACTTGCTGTCAAACCAAGTATTTTCTTTCTACATAATCTAGGAAGTTTCCTTCTTACTGTCTCACTATCTTACTGTCTCACTACAAAAAACTAGTATGCTTAGTTGAGACTAGTATGCTTAGTTGCATTATGACAGACAAAAACTACAAATATTTGTGTTTTTAGTTGAGCAATACAGCGACAGTGTGATAGGCAAGTTTCAGCTGGCAAAGTGTCATGATTCAGACAACAGAGCAGCTAAGCATAGCAAGTGGATAGTTAAGTCAGTATACTAATACTCCTTAGCAAGCATGAGACATATATTACCTGGAGGAGACTTCGTCGGAGAGTTGCCTGTGCATTGAAAATAGAACGAGATCAGTAAAGGATAGTAAGATATATACTGAAATTATCATAACAAAATGCCAGCTACTGCCATGGTCACTGCAAATGGGCGTCCGCAGGATAAAACAATGCATCCAAGACTGGGCTTAGACTAATATCCTCATAGCATAATCTGACATCAAGCAAATATTATAAGAACAGTGAAAATGTATGTTCACTGCAAATGAATATGGACCAAGTATCCTCTAAAATGCATCGAAATGCAAGCTCAGAGATTTGAACATTTGGAAAACCCTAGCTACTTAATTATCCAACCCCCTTTCCTTGTCCAAATTTCTCCAACCCCCAACCCTAGAACACATCAGAAGTAAATAAAGAGGGGGAAGAGGGGGAAGCGGCTCGGGTGATCACTTGGGAGGTCGAGGGCGACTCGGGGCAGCCGGAGCTAGTCGAGGCGGCGTGAATCCGGCGTCGAGCGGTGGCGCTCCTCCTGGGCAGGCTGCACGGTCGAGGGCGTCGAGCGGTGGCGGTCCTCCTGGGCGTCCGAGCTCATCCGGGTCCTCGTAGTCGAAGAGGAAGACGGCGGCGGTCCTCCTGGGCAGGCCGCGCGGTGTTGGACGGCGAGCACGTCAAGGGCGCAGGCGGGGCCGCCGGGGGAGGGGGCGCTTGGGCGGGAGGACGTCGAGGGAGGCGGCGCTCGGCTCGGGGATGGCGAGGGAGGCGGCGAGGGAGGCTGCGCTGGGCTCGGGGACGGCAAAGGAGGCGAGGGGGCGGCGAGGGGGACGGCGAACACGGGGGGCAGCAGGTGAGATCGATGAGGTAGGGGAGAGATTAGAGAGATTGGGGATTTAGTATGGGGGGAAGCTTTCTAATGGCGCACCACCCACTCGTGCGCCAGAAGTACGACTATTCTAATGGCGCACCAGCCCACGGTGCACCATTAGAATTTTGTTTTAATCTAACCCACTAGCCCTATCTACAACCTAGCCCTATCTACAACAGAACCCACCCACTAGCCCGACTGGTCAGCACGCAACACACACACCAGGATGTCCTTGCTTCGATTCCAAGGCTTCCCAATATTTTTTTATGCATTTTAAATGTTGTTTTTTATATTTATTTGTGTTTAAATATGTTCAAACTTGTTTAAATCATAACAGTAATATTTTTTTATAAAAACAGTAATAATTTAAAAAGTGCCCATGAAATTTAAGTGTCCTCTTGATTTCAAAAAGTGTCCATGAAATTTATAAATATTCATGATATCAAAAAGTGCCCATGAAATACAATCGAGAAATGAAGACTACGATTTAAATACAATCGATCTTAGCTAGCTATCTGTTCACAATCTTCTTGCCCTTCTTTTTCGCAAATGGAGTTCTTCTGTGGAACGGACGTCCGTTAGGTAGGGTGGTCCTGCTTCTTCTTGTGGTGTGTGCTGCTACTTCATCATCGTCGTCATGTTCGATCTTCGGGTCGCCATACTTGTCGAAGTCTTGCTCATTGGCTACTCCATCCATTCCGATGATCTTCCTTTTGCCTCTCCTCACGACAACACGACTGGGCTTTGGCGGGTCGGTAATGAAGAAGCATTGGTCCACTTGGGAAGCCAGTACCCATGGCTCATTTTTCGCGGTAACGTTTGTGCCCGCGGTCTTGGATTTGGCTTCGGGTATAACCATGGTGGTGAAATACCGGTCTTCTTTTAGGACGCTCTTGGCCCATCTGACACGGAACATCGGCACCTTCTCTCCAGTGTAGCTCAGCTCCCAGATCTCTTCGATCCTTCCGTAGTATCTGTCCTTGTCCTTACCGGTGTAGGATTCCATCGTTACCCTAGAGTTCTGATAACCATCGCTCTTCATATCCTTGTCCTCAGTGTAGAATGTGTAGCCGTTGATATCGTACGCCTCATAGGTCATCAGGTTGTGCTCGGCGCCCTGTGACAAGGCGAATATGAGTTGTTCTTCCGCGGAAGAATCCTCATGTAAAGGGTACGACAGAAGCTTCTACTTGAACCAACGCGTGAAACATGAGTTGTGCTCTTTGAGTATATCTCCGTCCGTCCTCTGTTGGCCTCGGTCATTGTACGTCTTCTCAATAAAAGTTTTGTGCTCTACCACCCAAGGATCGACCACGTCTATGTGTTGTAGCGCAACTAGCTTTGCTCTTTCAAAGTCAGCGAGTCGACCCTCGAAGTCGACATGCATTTCGCAGCGACCCTCACGGTGACCCCATCCAGCGAGCCTGCCGAGGTGCCTGTTGACGGGCAGACCAATGGGGTTCTCGATGCCTAGATAATTCATGCAGTAGGAGATGCACTCTTCGGTTAGAAAGCCCCTGGCTATACTTCCCTCTGGACGTGACATGTTCCGAACATATCCTTTTATGACACCATTCATCCTTTCGAACAACATCATGCTGTGCAGGAACGTCGGCCCGAGTTGGATGATATCCTCCACGATATGGACCAGCAGATGCACCATAACGTCGAAGAATGCGGGCGGGAAGTACATCTCAAGCTCGCATAGTATCACCACGATCTCTTCCTGTAGCCTTCTGAGTTGCCTCACGCCAATCGACTTTCGAGAGATGACATCAAAAAAGTTGCATAGGCCAAATAGCGTTTCACGGACATGCACGTCCATGATCCCACGGATTGCAACTGGAAGTATCTGCGTCATCAGCACGTGACAGTCGTGAGACTTCATCCCGCTGAACTTCTGCTTCGCTGGGTCTAGGTATCTGCTTATCTTCCCCGCGTAACCGTAAGGAAGTTTTACTCCTAGGAGGCAGGTGAAAAACTGCTCGATCTCCTCCTGACTAAGAGTGAAGCACGCGGGAGGGTAGTCATTTCCGGTCTTCTTGGCCTTTTTGCCTTTGGGACGACTTTCTGTGTCCTGCTTCGCCTCATCATCATCATCATCATCATCATCATCATCATCATCATCATCATCATCATCATTAGCGTGAAGCTCCTACCTGATGCCCATTGATTTCAAGTCTGCCCTTGCTTTCGGCCCATCTTTGGTCCTCTCTGGCATGTTGAGCAGGGTACCAAGCAGACTCTCGCACACGTTCTTCATGATATGCATGACATCAAGGCTGTGAGGCACACGGTGGATCTTCCAGTACGACAAGTCCCAGAAAACAGACCTCGTTTTCCATACCTTCAGCAGCAGCTCTGGCGCCTTTCGCTTCTTTCCCGGCAGTGGGCAGTCTTTCCAATTTTTCAACAGCTCGTCTATTTCCTCGCCGCTCCTCGTACACGGGCGTTTTCGGGGTTTGGTTTTACCATCGAACAGATGCTTGCGTTTCCTCCACGAGTTATCGTCGCGAAGCCACCTTCGATGTCCCATGAACACGGTTTTCGAAGACCCGGGATCTCTATCTAGCTGGCGATACGTTGTGTCATCCATGCACCTTACGCATCTAGAAAATCCATGGACTACCTGCCCCGCGAGATATCCGTAACCGAGATAGTCGTGCACCGTCGTGAGCAGTGCGGCTCTCATAGGGAAATATTCTTCTCCTTAGGGTGACTCAGCATCTTGTCTTTTTTATTTATCTCCGGATCATTTCCGTCATCTTCCCGCTTCTTCTCCTCCCTATCCGCGTGCCAATGCAGGAGCTTTGCTACCTTAGGGTCCGGGAAATACGTTGCAGACGAGGAGTGATCGGAAAGTACCACACCGATTTTCGAGGAGCTTTCTTCCTCTTCTTGTATCGAGTGACGCCGCACACCGGACATATGGTAGACTCCGCGTGCTCGTCCCGATAAATGATGCAATTGTTCATGCACACATGGTATTTCACGTGCGGTAAATCCAAAGGACACACGATTTTCTTCGCCTCCTCGAAACTGGTCGGGCACTTGTTCCCCTTGGGAAGACGTTCGTGCCAGAATGACATGTTCTCGTTGAAGCATGCGTCGGTCATTTTGTGTTTTACCTTCATCTCCAGAGCCATGAGCGTTACTTTCAGGCGGGTATCCTCGGGCCTGCATCCTTCATACAATGGAGTAACCACGTCTATCTCCAGTTGATCCAGCTTGGCTTTCTCTCGGGCGGCAGCTCTTGCGTTATCCGTCTGCTTGTGAAGCAGCTCTTGAATATGAGGGTCCTGCACCCAGCCTCCATCATCGTCTGCTCCGGCATCTTCATCTTCATGATCATGCCCTTCGTATTGATCTTCCTCATCATCATGTACGAAATCTTCTACATGATGATTGTGTACATCATCACCGTCGTGATCATGTCCTGGAGATTCTTCGTCTTCTCGTCCGCCCTCGCCACGGTGGTTGTTTTGTTGCCCTTCCTCATTTCTTGCCCGGCCCCCATGGACGACTTCATAGTCATCTTCATCACCTTGCCACCGATAGCCATCCATGAAACCACGCAAGAGCAGGTGGTCCCGCACCTGCCCGGAATCCGGGTCCGCAATAAGGCTCTTCAGCTTGCATCTTCGACACAGACATCTTATCTCCGTCTCGTTCTTTTGAAGCATCTCGGCCTTCGCGGAGCTCAAAAACCTATTCACGATGCCTTCGGTCATCGTGCAGACCATGGTCGCTTGCGGGGTAGAGCAAAACGATATTTTAGAACCAAGAAAAAATTTGGCATGACCTTCCCTAAAAAATAGGACCAAAAAGAATGCATAGTGCCAAAATTCTCGCCGAAACGGAAATGAATCAACATTCCGGCAAAATATTGGCAAACACAAACATATATGCAACACCACAAACACAAGCAACACCACAAACATACATAGATCTAGCTAGGCCACAAAAAGTGCATGTGCACGTTGTTGGAGCGAGCTAGGGAGAAAAAAAGTAGATCTACATCATGAAGATAGCTTTCCCCTTACTTACCTATCAAAAAAAAGGTGATTTCACCACTTAATTTTGATGAATCTATGGTGGAAATGAGGTGAGGAGGAGGAGGCAGCCGAGACAAGCTTGGAGGAGGAGTGGAGAGAATGAAGTGGGGAAAGTGAGTGGGTAGGTGGGCTGTCCAAAATATCTTGTTCGTCCCAGGTTACTAATGGCGCACCACCACACAATGCGCCATTAGTAACCCTGGTTACTAATGGCGCACCGACAGGTGGTGCGCCATTAGTACTTTTTGCAGAAGAGTAAAAAAAACATATGTATACTAATGGCGCACTGTGGAAAAGTGCGCCATTACTAGTTTAAACTAGTAATGGCGCACTTTAGCATAGTGCGCCATTAGTAGGTTTGCAAAAAAGTAAAAAAAATATATACTAATGGCACACTTTATTGGTCGTGCGCCATTATTACTTCCAACTAGTAATGGCGCACTTTGCCGTCCATGCGCCATTAGTTTGTATGGAAAAATGGGGAAAAATCAATAGTAGTGGTGCACTGTGAGCACGGTGCGCCATTAGTGTCTTCCACACTAATGGCGCATGAGCGAACGGTGCGCCATTAGTATATAGTAGTGGCGCACTACTTGCCTGGTGCGCCATTAGAATCAGTCCTATCAAAAGCCCTTTTCCTAGTAGTGCAACCCACCTGGGCGCGCCAAGAGGCCTAGGCACGCCCTGGTGGGTGCTGCCCTCCTCGGCCCACCTCCGGTGCCCATCTTATGGTATATAAGTCATTTTGACGTAGAAAAAATAAGGGGAGGGCATTCGGGACGAAGTGTCGCCGCCTCGAGGCGGAACTTGGACAGGAGCACTTTTGCCCTCCGGTGGAGCTATTCCGCCGGGGGAACTTCCCTCCCGGAGGGGGAAATCATCGTCATCTGAAGGAAATATGCCCTAGAGGCAATAATAAAGTTATTATTTATTTCCTTATTTCACGATAAATGTTTATTATTCATGCTAGAATTGTATTAACCGGAAACATGATACATGTGTGAATACATAGACAAACTGAGTGTCACTAGTATGCCTCTACTTGACTAGCTCGTTTATCAAAGATGGTTATGTTTCCTAGCCATGGACAAAAGAGTTGTCATTTGATTAACGGGATCACATCATTGAGAGAATGATGTGATTGACTTGACCCATTCTGTTAGCTTAGCACTTGATCGTTTAGTATGTTGCCGTTGCTTTCTTCATGACTTATACATGTTCCTATGACTATGAGATTATGCAACTCCCGTTTACCGGAGGAACACTTTGTGTGCTACCAAACGTCACAACGTAACTGGGTGATTGTAAAGGTGCTCTATAGGTGTCTCCGAAGGTACTTGTTGGGTTGGCGTATTTTGAGATTAGGATTTGTCACTCTGATTGTCGGAGAGGTATCTCTGGGCCCTCTCGGTAATACACATCACTATAAGCCTTGCAAGCAATGTGACTAATGAGTTAGTTGCGAGATGATGTATTACATAACGAGTAAAGAGACTTGCCGATAATGAGATTGAACTAGGTATTGAGATACCGATGACCGAATCTCGGGCAAGTAACATACCGATGACAAAGGGAACAACGTATGTTGTTATGCGGTTTGACCGACAAAGATCTTCGTAGAATATGTGGGAGCCAATATGAGCATCTAGGTTCCGCTATTGGTTATTGACCGGAAACGTGTTTCGATCATGTCTACATTGTTCTCGAACCCGTAGGGTCCGCACGCTTAAGGTTTCGATGACAGTTGTATTATGAATTTATGTGTTTTGATGTACCGAAGGAGTTCGGAGTCCCGGATGAGATCGGGGACATGACGAGGAGTCTCGAAATGGTCGAGACGTAAAGATCGATATTGGATGACTATATTCGGACTTCAGAAAGGTTCCGAGTGATTCGGGTATTTTTCGGAGTACCGGAGAGTTACGGGAATTCGCCGAGGAGTATATGGGCCTTATTGGGCCATACGGGAATAGAGGAGAGAGGCCGAAAGGAAGGAGGCACGCAGCCCCCCTCTGGTCCAAATTGGACAAGGGGTGCAACCCCCTTTTCCTTCCTCCTCTCCCCCTCTTTCCTTCTCTCCTACTCCAACAATGGAAGGAGGAGTCCTACTCCCGGTGGGAGTAGGACTCCCCCCTTGGCGCGCCTCCTCCTGGCCGGCCGCCCCCTCCCCCTTGATCTTTATATACGGGGGCAGGGGGCACCTCTAGGCACAACAATTGATCTCTTGATCTCTTAGCCGTGTGCGGTGCCCCCCTCCACCATAGTCCTCCTCGATAATATTGTAGCGGTGCTTAGGCGAAGCCCTGCGACGGTAGAACATCAAGATCGTCACCACGTCGTCGTGCTGACGGAACTCTCCCTCGACACTCGGCTGGATCGGAGTTCGAGGGACGTCATCGAGCTAAACGTGTGCAAGAACTCGGAGGTGCCGTAGTTTCGGTGCTTGATCGGTCGGGCCATGAAGACGTACGACTACATCAACCGCGTTGTTCTAACGCTTCCGCTTTTGGTCTACGAGGGTACGTGGACACACTCTCCCCTCTCATTGCTATGCATCACCATGATCTTGCGTGTGCGTAGGATTTTTTTGAAATTACTACGTTCCCCAACAGTGGCATCCGAGCCTAGGTTTTATGCATTGATGTTATATGCACGAGTAGAACACAAGTGAGTTGTGGGCGATACAAGTCATACTGCTTACCAGCATGTCATACTTTGGTTCGGCGGTATTGTTGGATGAAGCGGCCCGGACCGACATTACGCGTACGCTTACGCGATACTGGTTCTACTGACGTGCTTTGCACACAGGTGGCTGGCGGGTGTCAGTTTCTCCAACTTTAGTTGAACTGAGTGTGGCTACGCCCGTTCCTTGAGAAGGTTAAAACATCACTAACTTGATGAACTATCGTTGTGGTTTTGATGCGTAGGTAAGAACGGTTCTTGCTCAGCCTTTAGCAGCCACGTAAAACTTGCAACAACAAAGTAGAGGACGTCTAACTTGTTTTTGCAGGGCATGTTGTGATGTGATATGGTCAAGGCACGATGCTATATTTTATTGTATGAGATGATCATGTTTTGTAACCGAGTTATCGGCAACTGGCAGGAGCCATATGGTTGTCGCTTTATTGTATGCAATGCAATCGCCCTGTAATTGTTTTACTTTATCACTAAGCGGTAGCGATAGTCGTAGAAGCAATAGGTGGCGAAACAACAACGATGCTACGATGGAGATCAAGGTGTCGCGCCGGTGACGATGGTGATCATGACGGTGCTTCGGAGATGCAGATCACAAGCACAAGATGACGATGGCCATATCATATCGCTTATATTGATTGCATGTGATGTTTATCCATTATGCATGTTATCTTGCTTTGATTGACGGTAGCATTATAAGATGATCTCTCACTAAATTTCAAGATAAAAGTGTTCTCCCTGAGTATGCACCGTTGCCAAAGTTCATCGTGCTCAGACACCACGTGATGATCGGGTGTGATAAGCTCTACGTCCATCTACAACGGGTGCAAGCCAGTTTTGCACACGCAGAATACTCACGTTAAACTTGATGAGCCTAGCATATGCAGATATGGCCTCGGCACACTGAGACCGAAAGGTGGAGCGTGAATCATATAGTAGATATGATCAACATAATGATGTTCACCATTGAAAACTACTCCATTTCACGTGATGATCGGTTATGGTTTAGTTGATTTGGATCCCGTGATCACTTAGATGATTAGAGGGATGTCTATCTAAGTGGGAATTCTTAAGTAATATGATTAATTGAACTTTAATTTATCACGAACTTAGTCCTGGTAGTATTTTGCAAATTATGGTGTAGATCAATAGCTCACGTTGTTGCTTCCCTATGTTTTTTGCTTCCCTATGTTTTTATATGTGTTCCTAGAGAAAACTAAGTTGAAAGATGTTAGTAGCAATGATGCGGACTTGGTCTGTGATCTGAGGTTTATCCTCATTGCTGCATAGAAGAATTATGTCCTTGATGCACCGCTAGGTGATGGACCTATTGCAGGAGCAGATGCAGACGTTATGAACGTTTGGCTAGCTCAATATGATGACTACTTGATAGTTTTGTGCACCATGCTTTATGGCTTAGAACCGGGACGACAAAAACGTTTTTGAAACGTCACGGAACATCTGAGATGTTCCATGAGATGAAATTGGTATTTCAGACGCATGACCGTGTCAATAGGTATGAGACCTCTGACAAATACTTCGCCTAAAAGATGGAGGAGAATTGCTCAACTAGTGAGCAAGTGCTTAGATTGTCTGAGTGCTACAATCGCTTGAATCAAGTGGGAGTTAATCTTCGAGATAAAATAGTGATTGGCAGAGTTCTCTAGTCACCATCACCAAGTTACTGGAACTTCGTGATGAACTATAATGCAAGGGATGACGAAAATGATTCCCGAGCTCTTCGTGATGCTGAAATCAACGAAGGTAGAAATCAAGAAAAAACATCAAGTGTTGATGATTAAACAAGATCACTAGTTTCAAGAAAAGGGCAAAGGAAAAGAAAGGGAACTTCAAGTAGAAATGCAAGCAAGTTGTCACTCCCGTGAAGAAGCCCAAAGCTGGACCAAAGCCTGAAACTAAGTGCTTCTACTGCAAAGGAAATGGTCACTGGAAGCGGAAATACTCTAAAAATTCGGTGGATAAGAAGGATGTCAAAGTGAACAAGGGTATATTTGATATACATGTTATTGATGTGTACCTTACTAGTGTTTATAGTAGCCCCTGAGTATTAGATACTTGTTCAGTTGCTAATATTAGTAACTCGAAACAGGAGTTACAGAATAAATAGAGACTAGTTGAGGATGTAGTGACGATGTGTGTTGGAAGTGGTTCCAAGATTGATATGATCATCATCGCACACTCCCTATACTTTCGAGATTAGTGTTGAACCTAAATAAATGTTATTTGGCGTTTGCGTTGAGCATGAATATGATTTGATCATGTTTATTGCAAAACTGTTATTCATTTTAAGTCAGAGAATAACTGTTGTTCTGTTTACATGAATAAAACCTTCGATGGTCATACACCCAATGAAAATAGTTTGTTGGATCTCGATCGTAATGATACACATATTCATAATATTGAAGCCAAAAGATGAAAAGTTGATAATGATAGTGCAACTTATTTGTGGCACTACCGTTTGGGTCATATCGGTGTAAAGCGCATGAAGAAACTCCATAAAGATGGACTTTTGGAACACTTGATTATGAATCATTTGATGCTTGCGAACCGTGCCTTATAGGCAAGATGACTAAAAACTCCGTTCTTCGGAACAATGGAATGAGCTACTGACTTGTTGGAAATAATACATACCGATGTATGCAATCCAATGAGTGTTGATGCTCGTGGCGAGTATTATTATTTTCTGACCTTCACAGATGATTTGAGCAGATATGGGTATATCTACTTAATGAAACACAAGTCTGAAACATTTGAAAAGTTCAAATAAATTCAGAGTGAAGTGAAGAATCATCGTAACAGAAAATAAAGTTTCTACGATTTGATCGTGGAGAAGAATATTTGAGTTACGAGTTTGGCCTTCATATAAAACAATGTGGAATAGTTTCGTAGCTCACGCCACCTGGAACACCAAAGCGTTATGGTGTGTCCGAACATTGTAACCGCACTTTTATTGGATATGGTGCGATCTATGATGTCTCTTATCGGTTTACCACTATCATTTTGGGGTTATGCATTAGAGACAGTTGCATTCACTTTAAATAGGGCACCATCAAAATCCGTTGAGATGATGCCTTATGAACTGTGGTTTGGCAAGAAACCAAAGTTGTCGTTTCTTAAAAGTTTGGGGCTACGATGCTTATATGAAAAAGTTTCAACCTGATAAGCTCAAACCCAAATCGGAGAAGTGCGTCTTCATAAAGATACCCAAAGGAAACAGTTGGGTACACCTTCTATCATAGATCCGAAGGCAAGATATTTGTTGCTAAGAATGGATCCTTTCTAGAGAAGAAGTTTCTCTGGAAAGAAATGAGTGGAAGGAAAGTAGAACTTGATGAGGTAACTGTACCTGCTCCCTTATTGGAAAGTAGTTCATCACAGAAATCGGTTCCTGTGACATCTATACCAATTACTGAGGAAGTTAATGATAATAATCATGAAACTTCAGATCAAGTTGTTACTGAACCTCATAGGTCAACCAGAATAAGATCCGCACCAGAGTGGTACGGTAATCCTGTTCTGGAAGTCATGTTACTAGACCATGATGAACCTACGAACTATGAGGAAGCGATGATGAGCCCAGATTCTGCGAAATGGCTTGAGGCCATAAAATATGAGATAGGATCCATATATGAGAACAAAGTATGGACTTTGGTTGACTTGCTCGATGATCAGCAAGCCAAGTTAAATAAATGGATCTTCAAGAGGAACATAGACGCTAATAGTAGTGTTACTATCTACAAAGCTCGACTTGTCACAAAAAGGTTTTTGACAAGTTCAAGGTGTTGAATACGATGAGATTTTCTCACTCATATCGATGCTTAAGTCTGTCCGAATCATGTTAGCAATTGCCGCATTTTATGAAATATGGCAAATGGATGTCAAAACTGCATTCCTGAATGGATTTCTAGAAGAAGAGTTGTATATGATGCAACCAGAAGGTTTTGTCAATCCAAAAGGTGTTAACAAAATGTGCAAGCTCCAGCGATCCATCAATGGACTGGTGCAAGCATCTCAGGAGTTGGAATATACTCTTTGATGAATTGATCAAAGCATATTGATTTATACAGACTTTTGGAAAGGCATGTATTTATAAGAAAGTGAGTGGGAGATCTGTAGCATTTCTAATACTATATGTAGATGACATATTGTCGATTGGAAATGATATAGAAATTCTGGATAGCATAAAAGGATACTTGAATAAGAGTTTTTCAAAGCAAGACCCCGGTGAAGCTGCTT